>NC_060120.1:692012028-692332008 GCF_021461395.2 Schistocerca americana | reverse complement strand
TTAATGATCTCTCACCAGTTACACTGCCAGAAGCAGAGTTCGTTTTGTTTGCAGATGACACAAGTATTGCAATAAATAGTATGTCGAGTGTAGTTCTAGAAAGATCTGCTAATGGTACTTTCATGGATATTAATAAATGGTTTAAAGCCAACTCACTGACATTAAACTTCGAAAAGACTCACTATATGCAATTCAGAACCTGTAAGAGGTTTCCACCCAGCATATGCATAAAGTATGAAGAAGAGCAGATAGAAGAGGTTGGCAGTCTTAAATTCCTGGGATTACAACTAGATAATAAATTCAGTTGGGAGGAGCACATCACAGAACTGAAGAAACACCTTAACAAATCTGTATTTGCAATTCGAGTGTTAGCAGACATAGGCGACATAAAAATGAAAAAGCTTGCATACTTTGCCTACTTTCATTCCATAATGTCATATGGTATAACATTTTGGGGTAACTCTTCGAGTCAAACAAAAGTTTTCAGAGTCCAAAAGAGTGTAATACGTATTAGTTCTGGAGTAAATTCATGGACGTCCTGTAGATACCTGTTCAAAGAACTGGGTATACTAACTATTGCCTCCCAGTATATTTACTCCTTAATGAAATTTGTCCTAAATAATATATCTCTTTTTCCAGCAAACAGCTCAGTTCATACATACAATACCAGGAACCAAAAATGATCTGCACAAGGACTTAAAAGCACTTGCTTTAGTTAAAAAAGGGGTCCACTACTCAGGAACACCCATCTTCAATAATTTGCAAGCAAACATAAAAAATTTAGTTACAAATAGAGATCAGTTTAAAAGGAGCCTGAAAGACTTACTAATGGCCAACTCCTTCTACTCCACTGACAAATTTTTTAATAGAAAGAAATGATGTATTGTATATACTCATACTATTAGTATTGTTATTTCAAATAAAAAAATTGACATGTTCCACATCCATGAAGGTCTCCACAGCATGGATCTATGGAACAAAAAACTAATCTAATCTATTATAAACAATCAATTGCTTTGGACAAGTCACAGAAAATTCCTATTGGTGATATTTTACTATTTAAAGACTCTATTATGTGGACAGTGAAGTTGTATATTTCTGTCTCAGTGGAACAGCATTTTTGAAATCCAAACTGTGATTTACTAAGTATCTCATTATTGTTAAAATTGCTAACCACTCTTGAGTACATTACTTTCTCGAAGATTTTTGAAAATGCTGTAAGCAAGGATACTGGCTGATACTTATTGACATCTGTGGTGTCCCCCTTTTTGTACAGAGGCCTGACAATGGCATATTTCACCTAGATGTATGTCCCGACTTGCATAATATGTCACACAGAGTTTCGCTAATTCAAAAGTCACAGTTTACACACAAAATAGGTATTCCATGTGTTCACCTTTCTCGCATGTTTGTGGTCACTTTGCAGCACCCCATGGTCAAGTTTTTTTCATTATTTTGCAAAGTTGTTACATGTACTCAGAGCTCCCAATGTATGCCTCGAATCATGATGATGGCTGAGCTCCAAACTTGATTTAGACTTTACAAAGCTGTACTTTATAAGCGTGAACTTACTGCATTCTGATTGGCTGCTCCAATATAAATATTACACCACCCATTCTCACTTTTTTTGAACCAATCACAACTAATAGTTTTTATGAGCTACTTATTAAACAAACAAATTTATAAAATATCAAAATAACACAAATATCAAAATAACTCCCTTTTCAAACAACTGAATTGTCATAAAATGTTTCTTGTTTCTCAGAATCGGTAAGTGGTTAATTATACTTAACACATTTCCCCTGAGAGTAGGATTCACTCTTTTTATTGATACAGTTCCTACACTGCCATTTATTCAGTTAATAGATGTAACAATATTCACATATTATATCACTTTGTGCTCACACCATAATTCACATTAAAAATTAAACATGTTAAATCACAAATAATTAACTGAAGACACAACATTCACAAAAGATAACATATCTTTTCAAAGATACACTGTTTTGACTACTAGGTTTTATAACTCTGTAAGATACTTGCACCTTTTGACCACTGCTATAACTGTTAGAAACCCTGCTGCATCATAAGAGCACATCTGTCGTGGTGGAATGATGACTTGTATGAAGCTATCTGCTTGCTACTGTCTGATGTACTTAGACGTTATACAATGTCTGTGGCTCATGACATATGAAATTATTTGCTAAAATGGTGACTGGATGTAAAAGATATAACCCAATAGGCATTTATTTTAAAAATTGTATAACTACAAAAAGGTATTTAGAACAGAAAATATAAAAGTTTTGAAGTGATGTGTTAAGTCAAATAAGGTATCTTTTAAGTTTAAGAAAAAGTTAATATTTAGTTATATACATGAGTTGCATCCTAACAGATTAGCATATGAATTCCACCCCTGTGAGGATTAATGTTTAAAAGAATGATGGATTGTGTGGGTATCGCCAACAACCTGCTAACGTGTTAAAACAGGGACTATTTAGTTTCATCAGGTTGGAAAATTAAAAAAGAAAACTATACTTACCATATTTATGTTTCTTCATTCACCTGTATTTTATAAAACTTGTAATATAATCATTGATATGTTAATTAACTAGTTGAAAGAGAATTAAGTACCGGTACAGAAAAAAGTGTTACACCACATTTGCTTGAATAGCTTATATCAATAGACAACCAACCATTGATATACAATTTGTGTAACATGCGGTCGACTAACAAGAAATGCATGGAGAACGAAATCTCATTGGTCAAATGCACAGGGAGAGAAACCATGGATATCCCCCAGCTGGGGAACTAACACCTGCCCACTGGCTCTCCTTATTTCGATATAGTTAGATGGGAAAGTTCTTTCGCAAGAAACAACTGTTGTTAAAGTGGTTTCAACCTACAGATGTTTTGTATTTTAATTCCAACAGTAAGAAATACATTGGGGCGCTATGAGATAGCTGAAACAATAATAATTACTCTGGTATGCAGATTCGCATACAGTGAAATGAGTCTGAACATAACGAATTGTCCAAATTTGCTGACGTCCTGAAGGTGCCACTAGTATGCAGGGTACATCATACACCCCAGCCCCACCCTGATGATGGGCCAGGCCCTAGTTCTGTTACCTTAATAAATACATTTACGTCTCGAATGAATGACCGTAATGAAAAGATAAACGTTTCTGTGACTGCATTTACGCATTTAATGAGAACAAAGTATGATTTTCCCAGTTTATCAATGATGATTAATTGATGGCATATTTTCTTCTCCAGCAGAGCGAACGAATCCGTGTCGTGTGTGTGTTCTGTACTACTGTAAAGACTAGTTAAAAAGGCAGAAACATAAATAAAATAACTTCAGTGAATCAAGGCACTGTTATGAAGAGGTCAGAAACAGGTACTTGCAGTGGAATTGGAATCACTGTAGTTGTTCTTGGATTTTTTCCTTTAAAAATGTGTGGTTTTAATATCATGTATTATTAAGTGTATGAAAAAAAAATGAAACAAAAAAACCAGGCATAAAACAAACATAAGAAAGTATTAGCAAACTAATATTTATTAATTTACTATTGTTTGGTCCCATGTATGTTATGATATATAGAATATACAAGATGTAGGACATTATCATGCAAATATAGTGTACAGTCAACAGGGTGTTTCCACAAGACTGTGCTAAAGTTTAACAGGACATAGAGGATGCTCCACTGAACAATTTGAGGTAAGGAATTTGGGGTTGAGAAGACAGCTTAAGTAGATAATAGCGAATACCTTCATTGACACAATCAATATACCATTTGTACTGTAGCTTACAAAACGTGCTGAAACTGACGGCCATCGACCTTTGTGCAAGCATGACATTGGAGAACAAGATTATGACGCTCTCTGACAAATATCCCTGGTGTGTTTCGAATCTCATGACAGGCAACTACAATTCTGGCAACTAATTCCATCTCTGTGCTCACTGGAGTCTCATACACAAGTGATTTTAGATACATCCACAGGAAATAATCAAGGGTATTCAGATCAGGTGACCTCGCAGGCCATGGAATAGGACCTGCCCTTCCAATCCAGCTACCAGGAATACAGCATTGAGATGGTTGTAGGCATCCACATTGAACTGAGGTGGTGCACCATCATGTTGTACCCACATCCTCTCACGAACAGCTAGCAGTACATTCTCCAACAATTTAGATAGAACTCTGCACAAACCTCAAGTACAAGTTGCTATTCTGATGGCCAGGTAGAAAATATGGCCCAATGAGACTGTCGCCTACTATGCTGGCCCAGATATTCACAGTAAAACATACTTGATGGTGTGACTCTACAGCAGCGTGAGGGTTTTCCTCGTCCTGTACGTAGCTATTTCTGCTGTTCGAAATACCATCATGATCAAATGGGGCCTCGTCAGTAAACAGCATAATCTGGAGAAAATCTGGTCTATGAATCCATTGCTGTAGCAACCACTGACACAATGCGACCTTTGGTGTAAAGTCAGTCCCAAGCATTGCATGAACTCGTTGTGTGTGATATGGGTGCAGCTGCTGTTCGTGGAGTACTTGCCACGTGCTAGTATGTGCAGCACCCACTTCACATGCAGTACGAGTACCTGTAGTGGTGTCTGCTGCAACATGTTCCAGCACCTCCTCTTCAAAATTGGGTGTGTGAGTGGTCCTTCTGTTGCCAGGTCTCTCGTTTCTTCTTTCCAGTGAACCAATCTCCCACATTCGTCGATAGAGATCAATAAACACTCGTGCTAACGAATGATGACTGTTAGGAAATCATTCCTTGTACATCCTTTCAGTGAGAGCATTGCAACGTACTTCCTCATACACAAGGTGCATGTCAGTGAGTTCTGCGAAATTGTACCAGTACTGCTCCATCGTATTGGACTGTACCTCCCTGAACAGCGCTGAGTAATGAATGCATCTATCGTTGATTCATAGCACGTTCTGCCATGGACAATGTAAATAAGATGCAACAGAGCCACCTTGTAATCAGGCTTATTCTCCTTGTTTCCTTGCAGGAAATAAAGAATGTGCATGTAAACAAACAGTTTCACAGTGCATGTAAACTTGTACACATGTTAGTTGTAAATAAGCTGGAAAAGAGTAATGTTAGACAAAGTGATAGACTAGTTTACTTCCATATCTCCTTAAGTTGGCTTCTTCGACCCCAGGTTCCCTACCTAAAATTGTTCAGTGAAGCATTCTCTATGTCCTGTTACATTTGTGCATGCTCTTACGGAAACATCCTGTATATTAGAGAAATCAACGGAGGCAAATGGTTCACCCTTTCTCGTATAACATTTGGACACACTAAAATTGGGAAAGGAATTTTATCAGCAAACCAATCATATTAATACTGCAAATAATTGAGACCCATTGGCTCTAAAATACTGTTACGCAGCATTTACACCTTAAAGTACTATGATGCTACAAAAAATCAATTTAATTCAAACAAATTAATAAAATAGTTACAAATGTATAAAAAATACTTGAAGTAAGTATAAAGAAAAGAGAACATTATATTACTAAGTAGTGCTAGGTTCATTAATCAATATTATTTGCTTATATCAATAGACAACAAAAATATAAGTTCTTCAAATGACCTCATGTATCCAAACATCTTCCCAAGCCATTATTATTGTTATAATGAGGATGATTAGCCTTCGGGCGCTCATCAACAGAGTAGAGCATACTAATTCGTTGACTTTTTGCCTAAATGTGCTTTTGTTCTTGCTCATAGTGGAGTGTAATTTGCTGAATAGTAAGCTTTCCATTTTTCTTAGTCCAGGATAGCATTTGTTCAGTTTCTGAACGGTTACACGGATGTCACCATTAGCTCTTGTGTCATGTCTATGGGTTTCCTTTTATTTATTTCAAAGGGATGCAAATTTTTATGAATGAAACAGATGGTTTCCATGACATAAATGTAGGGGACTGGTAATATGTCTACTTTCTATATTTTTTGTGTGGTCTCCCTGCAAATATATGCCATAATAAAGTACTGAATGGTTTACAATTTTTATAATTCGAAAACGAATATCACACTAGACTAAACTGGGTCCTCTCTATCGAATGGGAACATAAATCTGCTTTAAAAATCATCTTGTTTGTAAAGGGAAAGAAACTGATATTTTCCATCAACACTGGGTGTTGCATGACGAATTTGATGAGCAGTATTTATTTGGGATGAGTCTGACAACACATATCTAAAATGAAAGTACAAGTACTGGCTGAAACACCAAGGAAAATGTACTGGCTGATTCTTAAGAGAAACACAAATATGTGTATGTACACAAATAAACTATCAATGTCTGTGGCCCAAAGTTTACGTACAGTTTATATCCAAGTCAAAAAATGGTCCACTTGTTCTGGTGACATTTTCACCTCAGACGTTTTCATATATACAGAAAATAAAAACATATTCTTATACAGTGGAAATGGAAGACAGACGTCAACGAAGATAAATACAACAATACATAAAAATCAATTAAATAAATATGCATAAGATGTATATTACAATCTTTTCGCTGTTTCCAGCGTATAAAAATATGTCCCTTCCACCTACAATGTCCTTCTTACAGTTTTCTCACTTTAACTGTTTATTGGTATGTTTTGTCTGTTACAAATATTTGCAGATTTCAGTAACTGTAGATGTTATTTGCTCTCATAGGCCTTAGTAATCTTAGAGTTATTAATCTTATTCACCCATATTTTTCGTTTGGCAAATTTCCAACATTCATACCATTAGCTTACAAAGTATTGTTAGCTACAGTATTGCCTCATTCCTATTTTATATTAACCCCACTTACATAAATATACTACTAGCCATTAACCAAGATGGCCGCCGAGTAAGTGACGCCAGAAACCATTTCCAGAAAGTTAAGTAATTTAGACAGGAATATAATTTAGATTAATGCCGACAACAAATTAAATCCATGCATTAGTGTATTATTTAGTCTTGCCGTTAAAGGCTTGACTTTTCTTTGCGTATTTTTTCAGAAAACACGAAAAGATCGTAACTTCGCGAAGTCGCGCTTAGGCTTAAATTTTGTAAACGTGTTTGTTCCTTGTTTCACGGTAATTTAACTAATTTCTCGGTAACAAATAAGTAAACTACCGTAAATAGCGTATAACTTCATTGCTTTAATACAGATTTCAGAAAAACAGCGTAACTTTATATCAGAAACTTGCTTATATACATTTGTTTATAGGCCTAATTCTCGTAACGTTTTTGGAGAATCAAAGTTAAAGTATCTCGTTTAATTATCCTTTTCTTCATTCCATCGAGTGAAATATAAAATAAATAGCGTATACCTTCATTATTTTAATACAGGTCTCAGAAAAACAGCGGAATTTTAAATCAGAAACTTGCTTATATACATTTGTGAATAGGCTTAATTCTTGTAACGTCTTTTTTGATTTTCGGTAATTTAATTGATTAATTCTAGCTAAAGTATTATTTTTGCCATGAGTGAGAAGTGCCTGACTTGCCATAGAATTGTTAGTTCCGGGATTTGGTGTGATGGATGCAGTAGTTTTTTTCACTGGGGGGACTGCAGTGGCGTGGGTGTCAGGAAAGTGGATCAGGCTCATCAGTGGTTATGTAGGATTTGCAGCAGAGATAGGAAGATAGTGGAACAGGAGGGGAAAATTGCTGCCCTTCAGGCTGAGCTAGATCAGGCTAGGAAAGATCTGGACAGGTTAAGGAGGGAGAAGGGCAAAGAGAGGTGGGAAGTGGCAACAGGTAGCAGAAGGAACAGGCCTAGAACTAAGTCTGACAGTTTTGTGGTGAATGTCAAAAATAAGTTTGACCTGTTGCTTCAGTTAGAAACTGATGAGCCTCAAGCAGAGGTAGGTGTAGACAGGACACAACAAACTTTCAATAGGAAATTGAAAAAGAATGTAGGAAAGCCATCGAAAAGGAAGAAAGTTTTGTTGTTAGGCAGTTCTCATGCCAGAGTTGTAGGCCAACTTCTGCAGGAGGAATTAGGATCAGAATACCAGGTCACAAATTTTTTCAAACCAAGTGCTAGTCTGGATCAGGTGACAGAGGATTTAGGTTCACTCTGTAAAGGATTTACCAGGGAAGACACCATGGTTATTGTGGGAGGGCCAGGGAACAGCATCGATAGAGATCCTGGGTACAGTATAGAGTGTGACCTAGTAAAGATTGCGTCGGCATCGAGACACACCAATGTTGAATTTGTATCTGTCCTGAGACGCCATGACCGGCCTCATTTGAACTCTTCTGTTGGGAGAGTTAATTTGGAGTTGGAACGGCTGCTTGGGTCGGGTGCGGGGGCTCATATTGGTGTGGTTCCTGTTGATTCTCTCAGTAGGTGGGACTATACCAGGCACGGCCTACATCTCAACAGGAAAGGGAAGGGGAAACTGGCTGGGGTAATAGCAGGAAATTTAAGGGGGGGAGGCACTGCCATGAATGGTAAAATACCAGTGGTTACAGGTGTTGGAGCAGCACCTTTTTTAGGATAGGTAAGACTGAAAGATGTCAAGTTCTACGAGAGGTCAGGATTGAAACAAATCTTCAGTTTAGGAAAGAAATTAAACAGCACAATTCTAGCACATTGGATCACCAATCACAGCTGTCAATTATAAATTTTCACCGATCACCGGAAATTTTATCTCCACGAAGTTGTATCTCAGTCCTAGGTAATTGCATTGATGAATTAAAGTCACCCAACCCAGTTGACATAATCTGCCTCTCTGAACACCATGTGACCACTGGTATAGCAACTAGGCCTAAGCACAATGAGAAACTCAGACAGGAGAGTACTGCAAATGTTAGAATAAGGAAAGGTTCTCATAAAAGTATAACTAAAAATAATGTAAGCATATTTCATCAAAATGTTGGGAGTTTAAAGAATAAAATAGATGAGCTTCTGGTTTGTTTAGAAGATTTAGAAGCTGAGGATGAAATAGATATACTATGCCTGTCTGAGCATCACATTGTTACTGATATGGATAAGGTAAACGTAAGTGGATATAAACTCTCTGCACATGTAATGAGAGAAAATATGGAGAAAGGAGGAATTGCCATATATGTCAAAAGTTATCATTGTGCAAAAAGTATAGAAACAAAAACGTTTTGTGTTGAGAAACATATAGAAGCATGTCCCTGTGAACTTAAATTAAATAAAGGCACATTTATAATTGTAACTGTATATAGGTCCCCATCAGGAAATTTTCATCTATTTCTGAAAAATTTTGACTCCTTGTTGTGCTATCTGTCAGACAGGGGGAAGCAAATTATTATTTGTGGGGCCTTCAATGTAGATTCTCTGAAAGAGGGTAATAGGAAAAATGACCTTGAAGTATTACTCGGTTCTTTCAATTTGACACCCATTATTGATTTTCCTACTCGGGTGGTAAAGGATAGCAGCTCACTGATATATAACTTCTTTATAGACCAAGATAAGTTTAACCAGATAAATGCTCAGCCTGTTGAGAATGGTCTTTCTGATCATGGTGCACAGCTAGTTACAATATATGACATAGCTCCATTCAGCAATACTAAACAGTCCTCCAAAGTAGTACGTTCAGTCAACGATTTAACAATTGCAAATTTCAGGGAAAGCCTACAGCAGTTAGACTGGGATGAGGTGTACCGTGAACCTGATGCCAATTTAAAATATAATTTATTTCATGACATTTTTGTAAATGCATTTGAAAACTGCTTCCCCAAGAAAATAGTTAAATATACTCGTAAGAAACCTTGTAACAAACCATGGTTTACTAAGGGTATAAAAATATCTCGTAACCGGAAAAGGGAAATGTATCTGACAGCAAGAAAGAGTAGTGACCCAGAAACTATCAAACATTATAAAAACTACTGTGTTATATTAAGAAAAGTTATTAAAAATCCAGAAGTATGTGTATCATGTCTGAAATCAGCAACTCTGGTAATACAATTAAAACAATTTGGAATTTTATTAAAAGAGAAACAGGTCAACCAAGAGCACAGGAAGACAGTATTACCATCAAATTGAATGAAAACTTTACGAACAAAAAGTCAGAAGTTGAAAATATTTTTAATAATCATTTTCTAAATGTTGTGGATATAGTAGGATCCAGGTGTTCATTAGAAGATGCTAGGCTGTTAATGGAAGAGGCCATACCTATGCAATTTGATACAATTGAAATCTCAGCCACTTCTCCCTCTGAAATTAGGAAAATAGTAAACTTGCTTAAAAGCAAAAACTCACATGGAAGTGATGGCATTTCCAGCAAAATACTAAAAGCTTGTTCTCAACAGATAAGTAAGATTCTCAGCTACCTGTGTAATAGCTCTCCGGAACAGGGCATTTTCTCTGATAGACTGAAATATGCTATTGTTATACCTTTGCATAAAAAGGGGGATAGATCTGATGTCAACAATTACCGTCCAATCTCCCTCTTAACAGCTTTATCCAAAATTTTTGAGAACATAATGTATTCAAGAGTAGCTTCACATATCTGTAACAACGAAGTACTAACAAAATGTCAGTTTAGTTTCCAGAAAGGTTTTTCAACAGAAAATGCCATATATGCTTTCACCAATCAAATTTTGAATGATCTGAATAACCGAAAACCACCCATTGGGATTTTTTGTGATCTCTCAAAGGCTTTTGACTGTGTAAATCATGAAATTCTGCTAGACAAGCTCAAGTATTGTGGCATGAGTGGGACAGTGCACAAATGGTTTAATTCGTACCTAACTGGAAGAGTGCAGTAAGTTGAAATAAGTAGTTCTCATAATATGCAAAGATCAGCACATTCCTCAAACTGGGGAACTATCAAGAATGGGGTTCCACAAGGGTCAGTCTTGGGTCCTTTGTTGTTCTTAATGTACACTCCTGGAAATGGAAAAAAGAACACATTGACACCGGTGTGTCAGACCCACCATACTTGCTCCGGACACTGCGAGAGGGCTGTACAAGCAATGATGAGACGCACGGCACAGCGGACACACCAGGAACCGCGGTGTTGGCCGTCGAATGGCGCTAGCTGCGCAGCATTTGTGCACCGCCGCCGTCAGTGTCAGCCAGTTTGCCGTGGCATACGGAGCTCCATCGCAGTCTTTAACACTGGTAGCATGCCGCGACAGCGTGGACGTGAACCGTATGTGCAGTTGACGGACTTTGAGCGAGGGCGTGTAGTGGGCATGCGGGAGGCCGGGTGGACGTACCGCCGAATTGCTCAACACGTGGGGCGTGAGGTCTCCACAGTACATCGATGTTGTCGCCAGTGGTCGGCGGAAGGTGCACGTGCCCGTCGACCTGGGACCGGACCGCAGCGACGCACGGATGCACGCCAAGACCGTAGGATCCTACGCAGTGCCGTAGGGGACCGCACCGCCACTTCCCAGCAAATTAGGGACACTGTTGCTCCTGGGGTATCGGCGAGGACCATTCGCAACCGTCTCCATGAAGCTGGGCTACGGTCCCGCACACCGTTAGGCCGTCTTCCGCTCACGCCCCAACATCGTGCAGCCCGCCTCCAGTGGTGTCGCGACAGGCGTGAATGGAGGGACGAATGGAGACGTGTCGTCTTCAGCGATGAGAGTCGCTTCTGCCTTGGTGCCAATGATGGTCGTATGCGTGTTTGGCGCCGTGCAGGTGAGCGCCACAATCAGGACTGCATACGACCGAGGCACACAGGGCCAACACCCGGCATCATGGTGTGGGGAGCGATCTCCTACACTGGCCGTACACCACTGGTGATCGTCGAGGGGACACTGAATAGTGCACGGTACATCCAAACCGTCATCGAACCCATCGTTCTACCATTCCTAGACCGGCAAGGGAACTTGCTGTTCCAACAGGACAATGCACGTCCGCATGTATCCCGTGCCACCCAACGTGCTCTAGAAGGTGTAAGTCAACTACCCTGGCCAGCAAGATCTCCGGATCTGTCCCCCATTGAGCATGTTTGGGACTGGATGAAGCGTCGTCTCACGCGGTCTGCACGTCCAGCACGAACGCTGGTCCAACTGAGGCGCCAGGTGGAAATGGCATGGCAAGCCGTTCCACAGGACTACATCCAGCATCTCTACGATCGTCTCCATGGGAGAATAGCAGCCTGCATTGCTGCGAAAGGTGGATATACACTGTACTAGTGCCGACATTGTGCATGCTCTGTTGCCTGTGTCTATGTGCCTGTGGTTCTGTCAGTGTGATCATGTGATGTATCTGACCCCAGGAATGTGTCAATAAAGTTTCCCCTTCTTGGGACAATGAATTCACGGTGTTCTTATTTCAATTTCCAGGAGTGTATATTAATGACTTGCCATTCTATATTCATGAGGAGGCAAAGTTAGTTCTCTTCGCTGATGATACAAGTATAGTAATCACACCTGACAAACAAGAATTGACTGATGGAATTGTCAATACTGTCTTTCAGAAAATTACTAAGTGGTTCCTTGTAAATGGACTCTCACTGAATTTTGATAAGACGCAGTACATACAGTTCCGTACAGTGAATGGTATGACGCCATTAATAAATATAGACCTTAATCAGAAGCATATAGCTGAGGTAGAATATTCGAAATTTTTAGGTGTGTCCATTGATGAGAGATTAAATTGGAAGAAACACATTGATGATCTGCTGAAACGTTTGAGTTCAGCTACTTATGCAATAAGGGTCATTGCAAATTTTGGTGATAAACATATTAGTAAATTAGCTTACTACGCCTATTTTCACTCATTGCTTTCATATGGCATCATATTTTGGGGTAATTCATCACTGAGGAATAAAGTACTTATTGCACAAAAGTGTGTAATCAGAATAATAGCTGGAGTCCACCCAAGATCATCCTGCAGACATTTATTTAAGGATCTAGGGATATTCACAGTAGCTTCTCAGTATATATACTCTCTTATGAAATTTGTTATTAACAACCAAACCCAATTCAAAAGTAATAGCAGTGTGCATAACTACAATACTAGGAGAAGGGATGATCTTCACTATTCAAGATTAAATCTAACTTTGGCACAGAAAGGGGTGAATTATACTGGCACTAAAGTCTTTGGTCACTTACCAAATAGTATCAAAGGTCTGACAGATAACCAACAAGTATTTAAGAAGAAATTAAAAGAATTTCTGAATGACAATTCCTTCTACTCCACAGAGGAATTTTTAGATATAAATTAAAAAAAACAAACAAAAAAACAAAACAAAAAAATATTTAAAAAAATAAAAAAATAAAAAAAATAAAAATAAAAAAACACAAAAAATGAAAAAGTTGTTATATTAACTTAAGTATGTTGTTAAATTAACTTAACTATGTCATGTATTGGAAAATTTGACTCGTTCCACATCATTACGAAATATCGTATTCATGATCCATGGAACTAGTATTAATCTAATCTAATCTAATCTAATCTAATCTACTCATATGTCAGTAGTTTTATTATGATGTGGGATGGTGAGTAATTATGCTAGTAGTACATAAATTTATTATTTCAATGAATGTAGAAACTTACTTAAAAATGTTAAAAACTGCAATTCTTTTTCTTTCTAATCAATTAATTATTGCATGATCTTAACACAGTTCTATAAATAACGTTTTTGATCTTACCATCCGCACCATGAATGTAAAGATTTTGTGTGTTTGTTATACATGAGTATGCCATGTAGTTTCATCCATGAGGAAAACATGGTTTTTCAAAATGTGCACCAGCAAATGAGTGTTTTCTCTAGGGCTTTATGGTAATTCAAAAATTTTCGACCAGATTATCAAAACTAAATGAAATATGAAACTGAAAATTACAGATTAACTATTATCTACCACAAAATGGATGCCTGTTTGAAGGAATAAAGTCAGGCACTAAATACTAAATATAAAATGTAGATCATTTAAAATTATTAAATAATATGAAACTGATGAAGAAACAACAAAATAATTTGTAGTTTGGTGTAGCACAAATTTTATAATAGTTGTATATGCAATAATGTCAGCTGTCTTCACATATCTGACTGTATGGGTGGGTATTGTTCCCTACATGTGTGCACCTGTTCGTTGTGAATGGTTTTGTAGCCTGACACTCACCACATATAACTCAACACATGTTGGAGTATTAGTGTGTTTTGCGCAATGACACGGGGCACAATTGTTGTGACTGTTGCAATCCTCTTCCATAGTGCTTTGCACTCCCACCCCATATCAGTAATTCTGTACTATTTTTTGGTGTCGCTGCGACCAAGATGACTATGGTACATTCCTATCATGTCCTCTACTAACTCCTATGGTAGCCAAGCCTTCCATCTCCGATCCAGTAAATTCCACTTGAGGCAGATTTCTCTCTTAATTAGAGCTGTATTTCATGTCCATGGATTCTCTCTCCCGACACTATTCTGAATTGAAGTATTTTACTCTTTTTATGTTTGGATGTAGGTCTTGTATCATTAAAATCATCCTTCCTTAATTATGGATGCTACCTGTTCCCAGGGATTAAACAACCACTGATCAACATCGATGCTCTGCACCAGATTGCAGCTAGGACAGCCAGATAGCTTGTCTTGTTTTCCTCCACAGAATCTAATTTCAAGCCTGCATTCTTGATCAACGTTAACGAACATATGATATCGCAGCTTGTGAATCTGACAGTCTTTAGAAACTCAGTACTTGCTGATTGGTATGCAGCTTTCTTTCCGCAAGTCAGTCTCTAAACCTTTTTATGGCAAACATTATGGCCAGGATCTCTAATTTCATTGTGATATACCATATCTTCATATGTAGTTTTCGTGTGCATGTCGCTATTACTCACAAATTGCCTTCCACATCAACCTGTTGTTAGCATACCCTAACGCCTATAATGCTTGCATCGTAATAGATATATGAGGTTTTCGTGTACTCTGCATGTCCCAAACACACACATTCCTGAAGCGATTCCTTGGCCTTATTAAAAGTCTTCTCGTGCCCCTCACTCCATGTCATCTTCCTGGCTTATTTGAGTAGCTCATACAATGAAGCAAATAATTGTACAAAATTCAGCACATATCCTCAATAGAAGAAACATAATCCTAATTAACTGACGAAGTTCTCGAAGTGTTGGCGGTCTTTTCATGTTCACTATTTCGGTAATCTTTTCATTTGCTAGCCCAATTCCTTTTTGCAAACTTTCAGATCCGAGGAATTTGACAAGGTTTACACGTAGCTTCGCCTTATCTGGTCTCAATGTGACTCCGTGTGCTCCGAGAACTTCCAAAATCCTATCCACATGTTGAATATGATCGTCAAAAGTAAGCAACGCAATTGTAATGTCACCATACGCCGTACATAACATATTTAGTTCTGGCGTCAAGACTTCGTTTGTTGCCCAAACAATGCCGAATTTGAGTCTTTTATGCCAAATGGACCTCTGTTGTAAACATGTCGCTTCCCTTCGAACAAAAACAAAAATGCAGTGTACTTTCGATATGATCCATGCAACTGCACTTAGTTAAACCCCTACACAGGGTGATTTTTTCCACTGTATACAAACTCAGGGATTGATCGATGGGAGGATACGGGACAAAAAAAGATCTGACGAATGGTTTCCATGCTAGAGACCATTTATTCAATCATAATTTGTTACAGAGACTGCGGTCTAATACGCTCTGTACCATGCAGCAACAGTTACGGTATGCATAGTTTCCTCATAGAGGGTGGTACTGTTCCTCATACATCTCACTTGGGCAGCTGGTGAGTTCAAAGTTAAGGAAATGAAAGGTGGCCACAATTTACAATCAATTAGGCACGAAAAGTGATGTGGCAAAGTAAGTAAGTAGCGAGCTGCTCAGAATGTGGTTCATACTACCACAGTTGAGACTCATTTCTCCAAAATGAGTTATCAGGCTCCAACCAGCAGCAGACGCTGGCCGGGACGACTCAGTGCTGTTGATGACAATATGAACACAGGAGAAACTTCCCACTCTTGGCGTACAAGATACACATTTACAGACAGGAGGTTCGTACTGAGCTGGGAGCAACGTCGCCTCAATTGGTCGCCCCGTTCGCGCCAAGCATGGAGGCGGGGGTGGCTTAAGCGATTCGTTACACCAAAACTTTTGAGCGAAAGCTGCCGACTTTCCCACACTGATTGGGCGGCGCCACGACGTCCCGCCCTTTGTTCCACGGCAAAGGCGAAAATGTCATGCTCAGTTATGCTCTGTGGACGGCAGTGGTGGCACGGTGTCCAGTGCCCTGATCAAGGACAGGTGCCGACTTTGCCAGCAAAAGAACAGAGCAAGCTGCGGTCCACTTTGAGCGAGAATTGCCAAACTCCCCAGGGATGCTCAGCCCTCCTAATGAATTTCACAGACTGCTTTCTGCTGACAAACAGGGAAAAATGAAACAATATTGCATAGCAATAGATGGCAGTCATGTCACATCATGCTGCCTTCATAGTATTGTAATTTTAATGACTAGCAGTGTGTAAAGATTTATTTATGAGTGTAATCGAATACTTATTTATTCTGTAGGCCCCGGTGACGTCGGTCCCACAAAGAAACAAACCGGTGGCTCAACTGCCGGTGACAAAAAGAAGAGCACTGACGTGAAAGCTGTCGATGGAAGAGGCGACGCGGAGATCTGTCTTGATCAGAAGGCCATCTGGAGCGACGACGAGGTGGTCGAAGTGGACGACATGGAGGACCCCCGAGAAGAGCCGCGCTACCACTTCTCTTACCGGCAGGACGTGGGGGCGGAAGACGTCTACCTGCAGGTTGTTGTTTCCTCCCGCTAGCACTCGGCTGCGGGCGTCGACTTTTGACAGCACGGTCCCCCTATGCTCTGCAGCGGTGTTTTGGAAGCTTTGTTCCGAGAACGGATGCTTTGAAACTAACAGATCTGCCAAAGTCAGCACTCGGCCTTATCCAGTTCGGCTTCATTGGTTCCATCTCAAAACACCTTTTTCCATTACGGTGTTAAAGAGAGCTACGTGACCGTGGAATACAATTTTAGAAGTTCGTACTGTTTTTGTGTGTCCAGGCGGGTGCAGTCGTCTTCGTAGCACGATAATTTGACAGTGTACTTTACCATCTTTTGGTGATACCTGTAGAATGACCGTCTTTGCTGCATCCTGTCTCCTTTATACTGTGATTTCCCCACACTTCCCCCACTACCTAATCGCACTACGGATCGGTTGGAGTGGTGGGGGGATGGCGTTGCCGAAGGTTGGACGAGAACCCCTGTCCCTCAGCGCATCTGGAGCTCCCGTCGGGCTCGAAAGTAGGTCTTAGCCGGCGCTGTGATTTTAGTTAGCTGACCTCTGGGTCCCAAGCTTTTCTGAGAGTGAACCCAGTGTCTTTGTTGATCACCCTCTCGGCCACTCGAATTTCAATAGCCTTCTTCAGAGCAAATTCTCAAAACCAAGTCTGTCTTGACACTTCCGTTTCTTCACACTTCATTCAATCACCTGTAACCACGCAATTTTCTGCAACCGAACATTTTGTTCATTGCTTAAATTCAGCGTGTCTTCTGTGTTCCTTGCATCTTTATTTGATGGTCCCTGCAGTCCGTCCGATGTATACCTTATCGCATTTACATCGAACGCAGCAAATACCCGATTTACGGAGCCCCAAGTCGTCTTTCGCCGTACTTAATAACGAACGCGCCTTCAGCGATGGACAGAGACAGTATTTAATGTTTCCAGCGTACGGCAGATACGCTTTTGCCTTATCCTCCTCGTCGTGTTCTGTTTGCTGCGCCTGTGCCTTCTGCCAGAGGTCACGTCAGATTTGTCTCCCGCCGTATCCGTTCTTCTTGAATATGTACTCAAGGTGGTTGAGCGCCCTTAGTAGGCTCTCTTTTTCCGATTTTGCACGACCCCTGTTACCGCTGTACGTAGCACACCCTCGTGCTGCTAAGGATGATAGCAGCTGGCCGCATGGAGACACACGTCAGTGTGGGTGGCTTTCCTCTACACGCCGTATTCCACAGTCCCGTCCGTTCTGCGCTTGACTAAGGTGTCCAAAAAGGGGAGTTCCCCATTCTCTTCCAACTCCATGGTGAATTTGATACTGGAGTGCCGAGAGTTCAGATGTTGAAAGAAATCCTGATTTTTTCACTCCCATGTGGTCACACCATAAATGTGTCATCAATATATCTGAAAAGCACGTAGGCTTCAGTGCAGCTGTTTCCAAAGCTTTCTCTTTGCAGTCCTCCCTAAACAAGTTTATCGTAACCGTTGATAGACGGCACCTCATGGTGACCCCATCCGTTTGTTCACAACAGTCGTCACTGAAGAGAAAGAATGTTGAATTCTAAGAGATTGGTCATTGTTGGATTGAATTTCTCCGTAATCGACTTGAGGGAATGATCAAAGCTCACCAAATACTCCTGCTATAAAAATTGGAATAAAGGAACAAGTAAATACTTTCCTGACAAAAAAAAAGTGAAGCACGCAAAAGACGTGGTCAGATGTCCATGCAGCTTTGCACACCTGCAGACCTCAGGGGGTAACTAAATGATATTTATTGTTGTTACCAGGTATAGTAGGGTATATACGAAGTGTTAACAGCATCAAATGTTCAGTGATCACTGTGAAAGACATTGAGATGCCAAGTAATCGTGGGGGCCACAGCATTGTCAGTACCTAACAGAATTTGAAAGGGGCCTCATTGGGGTCTCCATTTGGCCAGCTCCTCGAATAGTACAGTATACAGAACGTGGAGCATTCGGGTGTGACAGTGGTCCAGTGTAGGAATGTATGGGACCGTGAGGACAGGCATACTTGCCGTCAAGGTTGCAGTCAACCGTGTCTGAAGACCACGTGGGAGCATCGCCGTGCTATGCACGCTCCAACATTCTGTGCCATCCTGCACCAATGATTCGTGGTGCGATAAGAAACGATATCTCTGTCGTAATAGGCTTCCAAACCTTCGAGGGGCTTATCACTCCCTCTTACAATAGCAATAGTCAACCAACTATTACCAGTTACAACCTCTGCTGTTGTACAAGAAAAATTAATCTTAGCCCCAACAAAAGTAATTGGGCCAGTTAACAGTTCTTCTTGGGCAACATTATTAGGCGTCATTGAAAAGGTGTCACAGTCTTGTACACAGGCATTCTTGATCTTCTTGTATATCTCCTCCTCCTGTACAGCATGGCTGTGTGCTTCGTGCGGCTGCCTCGAGTGGAATGAGCGTGCTGCTGCCTGCATAGCGAATGTACGTGACTGATAAGACTGGGCACGGCAGGAAATGAAGCCCTGATAAACCGCAATGGCGGCGCCGGAAGTGCCTTTTTTGTGTGGATCGCGCTTAGTTAAAACTAGAGCGCGATCCACCGAGCCCTAGCGGCGGCCGAGCGAAACTCGTTCAAGGTCACCCGCCAATATGGCGGAGCACACAGCCAGACTAGGGAATTACCATCCCGTACGTAGTCGGCCGTTAACACCACAACACAACAGCTACGTGGCTGCCTTTGGATTGGTGCCGTGACCCTGAATGCATGGACTGCTGATGAATGGCATCACGTTGTGTTTAATCATGAATCATGGTTTTGCACTACCCCAGATGACCATCTTCAGCGAGTGTGGCGACGACTTGGGGAGAGGTCCCATTCTTCCAACAAGGAGTGAGGCTGTGCAGTGGTTAGCACACTGCACTTGCATTCGGTAGGACAACGGATCAAATCGAAGTCGCACCAGGCAAATGCTGAGATGGTTCCTTCGATAGGGCACGGTCGAATTCCCTCCCTACGCTTGTTCAGGAATCGCATATGAATGTTGGTTGTTTGTGCGAAGATCGTTTTAGCCCTTTTGTTAGAAAGAGAAACGCCTGCCACCAAATATCACAGTTCGACACCGGTGTGTTCCATCGACCTCGATGTCGACGGGACGTTATACCTTAGTCCCCCTTACTTTCTTCCATTATTCTACTGTTTTGGAAAGACACAGCGCCCTTACTCCTGGCTTCATGGTGTGGAGACCCATTGTGTATGATACCGTTGCGGTTGGTAGTGAGTGAGGGAACTCTGACAGCGCCGCGATGGTAGTCACAGACAGCCTGCATCCTCATGCATTACCTCTCATGTGACAGTATCGGTGTGACATTTTCCAACATGAAAATGCTAGTCCACAAATGATACGTTTCTCTGTGAACTGTCTACGTGATTTTGAGGTGTTCCTGTGATCACTAAGTTCCTCAGAACTGTCGCCAATATAACACTTATGAAACCAGCTTGGACTTCAACTTCGTCCCAGTGCCTATATCCAGAACATCATGGACCAGCTTCAACCGCTGTCGGCCAGCTAGCCTCAAGAGAGGACCCCACGACTTTACGACACCCTTCCCAACCGAATCAGTGAATGGATCCAGGTCACATGGGGTGCAACGTCATACTGATGATAGTGGGTTTACAATGCCAATTTCCTTGTAAATCTGTCTCGATTTTGCAACGACTGAAATAACATCACATATCCTCTCAACCAGTGAAGCTTCATTTCATTTTCTCCTCCCTTTCTGAAGACATCACTTTTTAAAAAAAATTAAGTAATGAACATTCGGGACCTGGTAGATCAGTATCACGAAGAAGAATGGTCAGGTTATAGAAGTCATGTGGGCCAGATTTCACACCGATGTTAAATACTATGAAACAACAGATCAATTAGCAAAAGATGCATTTAGAAGCAACAGAGATGCTGATGTAAAATTGCTATACGCAACTATACCTCTTGAGAATCGAACAACAACCGATTCGTTCGTGGAAAAATGGTTCAAATGGATCTGAGCACTATGGGACTTAACTTCTAAGGTCATCAGTCCCCTAGAACTTAGAACTACTTAAACCTAACTAACCTAAGGACATCACACACATCCATGCCTGAGGCAGGATTCGAACCTGGGACCGTAGCAGTCATGCGGTTCCAGACTGTAGCGCCTAGAACCGCACGGCCACCCGGGTCGGCTCGTTCGTGGCAAGAAAAATAAGTTTACAAGCATTTATACCAGGCCAGGCGTGATCCAGAAAGTCGCGAAATTAAAGGAAAATTATAGCGCTCACTGTGAGAATGAAATGTCTCCGTTGCGGATCCTTTCCGCCCAGTTGCATGAAGTCGGCGTATTGGACACACCATACTGCCAATGTGCTGTATTGACAATTTTTGGTGTAAATCACACCTTGTCTCAGCTCAGGCACTATGGGAAAAGTAGATCAAAATTTTTAAAGGAGTTTTAGAGCTTTATTCACTGCCGGCCGCTTTGCTATATCCCAGTTCTTGGAACTACAATCAGACTGCGTATAACGCCTTGGCCAGGTTTGTACAAGAACACAGAAAAGTCTAAAATGGAAGGACTTCATTAAATATTTTTAATAGCAAAAGGGATTGGCTGTCAATTTATACCTGGCAGTATAATTGTATTCCTGTTATAATTTCAGGCTAACGTCAAATTTTAGTATTATGCCGTAAATTGGGTCTATGAAGGTGCCGCAATATTGTTTTTCTCTATTTGTAAAAGGTTTTGTCTTTTATATCGAAGATATTTGAAAACCATCCTTGCAAGTACTAAAAGATGCGTATTTTGCCATACAGTTCTCTTCCTTGATTTAAAGTATCGTGAGTGGTCTGCAATGAAACACATTTACAATTTTGATTTGCTTTCTGGATCTGAAAGCAGTTCATTACAAATGATATTGAAGTATCATTTTTGTTTACACAATTTTTGTCTGATTTCTGCTTACATCTGGAAGTGCCATCTACTTGCTGATTTCTGCGATATTGCTGCGTTTAACATTGATATTTTTGGTCTAACTTCACATTAGCCTGCAGCACTAGACATTTCTTTACGTGAAAAAGGGCAAACAGTGCACCACTAGTGTTGCTAAACATGTGTCTGTATTATGAAGCATTGTTAATTCATATGCTAGTTTTGGATTTCACTTTATTTGGTAGAAAAGCAATGTTGTTTTGGTCTGTGGTTTGTCAAGTGTGTTTTGTGTTGTTTCATTTGCGTTAATATATATATTTATTCAAATATGTAAGTTGGACAAAGGAATAGTGTGTGAGTTGGTTATGTAACTGGATAGTAGGTAAGGGAGGAGGAAAACATAAGTACAAGATAGTGAACACTGAATGCAAAGTAGGGGAATGGAGGAAGGGAGAGTCAGGTGGTAAATAGATGGAAAAGGGTAGAAGAGAGAGAGGTGGGAGGGAGAAAGGGAGGAAGATCCTTTCTTTATACTTGTGTTTTTGTATGATGGGTTCATTGTTTGCACACACATCAAAAAAAGTTTTGAGTCACCTTGGTTCCCAGTTCCGGAACCTGTACAGAAAATTGGAATAGAGATCAACATGAACATAATTTCCGCCCTTTTTATTGCTCATGAAAACCACACATTGCATGTTGTGCCACCATACAGCGAGACCTTCAGAGATAGTGGTCCAGATTGCTTTACACACTGGTACCTCTAATACCCAGTAGCAAGTCCTTTTACATTAATGCCTGCCTGTATTCATCGTGGCATACTATCCACAAGTTCATCAAGGCACTGTTGGTGCAGACTGTTCGACTCCTCAACAGCTATTCGGCGTAGGTCCCTCAGAATGGTTGGTGGGTCACGTCGTCCATAAACAGTCCTTTTCAATCTATACCAGGCATATTCGATAGGGTTCATGTCTGGAGAACATGCTGACACTCTAGTCGAGCGATGTTGTTACCCTGAAGGAAGTCATTCACAAGATGTGTACGATGGGGACGCGAATTGTCGTCCATGAAGATGAATGCCTCGCCAATATGGTGCCGATATGGTTGCACTATCGGTCGGAGGATGGCATTCACGTATCGTACAGCCGTTACGGCGCCTTCTATTACCACCAGCGGCGTACCTCGGCCCCAGGGAACCTCCACCTTGCTACACTCGCTGGACAGTATGTATAAGGTGCTGAGCCTGACAAGGATGCTTTCAAAAACTGCTCTGACGATTGTCTGATTGAAGGCACATGCGATACTCATCGGTGAAGAGAACGTGATGTCAATCCTGAGTGGTCCATTCGGCATGTTGCTTGGCCCATCTTTACCCACTACATGGTGTCGTGGTTGCAAAAATGGATCTCGTCATGGACATCGGAAGTCAAGTTGCGCATAATGCAGCCTATTGCGCACAGTTTGAGTCGTAACATGCCGTCCTGTGGCTGCACGAAAAGCATTATTGAACATGGTGGCGTTGCTGTCAGGGTTCCTCCTAGCCGTAATCCATAGGTAGTAGTCATCCACTGCAGTAGCAGCCCTTGGGCGGCCTGAGCGAGGCATTTCATTGTCAGTTCCTGTCTCTCTATATCTCCTTCAGGTCAGAACAATATCGCTTTGGTTCACTCCGAGACACCTGGACATTTCCCTTGCTGAGAGCTCTTCCTGGCACAAAGTAACAATGCGGACGTTATCGAACCGCTGTATTGACTGTCTAGGCATGGTTGAACTACAGACAACACGAGCCATGTACCTCCTTCCTGGTGGAATGACTGGAACTGATCGGCTGTCGGACCCCCTCCGTCTAATAGGCGCTGCTCATATATGGTTGTTTACAAAAAAATGGTTCAAATGGCTGTGAGCACTATGGGGCTTAACATCTTAGGTCATCAGTCCCCTAGAACTTAGAACTACTTAAACCAAACTAACCTAAGGACATCACACACATCCATGCCCGAGGCAGGATTCGAACCTGCGACCGTAGCAGTTCCGCGGTTCCGGACTGCAGCACCTAGAACCGCACGGCCACCACGGCCGGCGGTTGTTTACATCTTTGGGTGGGTTTAGTGACATTTCTGAACAGTCAAAGGGACTGTGTCTGTGATACAATATCCACAGTCACCGTCTATCTTCAGGAGTTCTGGGAACCAAGGTGATGCAAAACTTTTTTTGATGTGCGTATATTGTCTGGTTTCTGATACTTACCTGGCAATTAAGCAGCTGTTTATAGGATGTTAGTGATTTGTGTATGTGTCAGTTTTCTTGAAAAAATGAGGAGATGACTGTTTTACTGATTTTTGTAATGGATGTATGCATTTCTGTTGTGTTTGGCCTATGATATTCCTGTTGTAAAATAAATACTCATATTTTAGTATTGCAAAAATGGATTTTAAATACCTATAATAGTTGTGGAGCAAATACAGACGCTATGGCGACACAAATGAATAATTTTACATTGTGATGGCTAAAAAGGGTGTAGTTATACACAAATAATAAATAAATTAAAAAACTGTACTCTTTACTGAAGCAAGGCTGAGAAACAGCTGATGAAAGTGGCGGTCGTGTCGGCAGTTGGGCCCGCGCTCCCCGGCGACGGCGAGTTGCGAGTGGCTGGTGTTGGAGGTGTGGCTGGAGGGCGAGCGCCGCTGTGACGTCGACGTGTCGCTGCAGCCGCAGCGGCTGGAACTGCGCTCGCCTCGCTACCGCCTGTCGCTGGCCCTGCCGCAGCCCGTGCTCCCAGACAGCAGCGCCGCTACCTGGGACCCCGACAACTGCGTGCTCAAACTGCGCATGCGCATGTCACGCGAACTGGATTTCGTCAACTTCTAGGCTCGTACCATAAGTTTAATTTTATTATTGTATTTCTCCATGCAACATATTTGATTCGATATTCCCTGGCGACTTCAAACACTTCCGAAATTAAGCAGAGTCTCGTTTGTTTTAAACTAATTTTTGTTGACTGCGTTCAACAGCTTTGATAAACTGTAGAAATGACATATAGCTCTTAAAACTGCTGTTCAATTCTTTATTGTGCGACTAGTTTCAGTCAGAGACAATTTCCCACACAGCTTTATGTTATCAGCAAGAGTTTCCTCTGTATCATTAAATATTATTTATTTAATATTATCATTTTGATATTTTGTATACAGTGTTAATTACCTGAAACTTGGGCCGAAAATATTGCAGAAAAGGAAAGAGCTGTTGATATGCGGTTTTCACAGAATGGATTGTTAATCAATGAACAGATTGTAATAATGCTTAGAAAGTGTACGTTTTGTGTAAATACACTTGTGTGTGTGTGTGTGTGTGTGTGTGTGTGTGTGTGTGTATGTGTGTGTGTGTTTGGGAGAACTTGTGTACGATTTTCCATAGTTACAGAACTGGAGTGGGTTGAAAATTACACATATCCATGAATGGATATGAAGACAAGTGTGAATATTGCTCACTGAATTGGTGTACAGGTGCTATGGTGTACAGAATAATCGTGAGATGGACGACTGATTCATCCTATAAGAGGTGTTCAAAAAGTCCCTCACCCATCTCAATACACTTGACAGCATGATGGAGGGTGTGTTGTAATGTACGTTGAACATCATCTCGATGGGTTTCAATGCAGGGACAACAGCACTGGTGATGTGAGCAGCAAGTTCTTTACGTGTATTTATCTTCACAGCATACACATCTCCCTTTAACGACCCCACAAACAGAAGTCTAATAGGATTAGGTCAAATGATCTGGCAGGCTAGTTAATGAGTCCATCACAGCCAATTCACCATTGAGGAAATCCGCTATTCAGATACTGGGATACTTTTCTGGTACAGTGAAACAGTGATCCATCTCATTGTAGATACATTTACCATCGTTAATTTAATGTCACATCTCCCAAAAGTGTAGATAGGTCTTCTATCAGGAAACATGAGTTTGCTACAACTGTCACGCAATTTGGTAGGAACACAGGCTCTACCACCAGGTCATCAATCACACCTCACTAAATGTTCATTGTGAAACTAACTCTTCTCCTAAAATAACGCGGCATAATGGTTGGGTTACTGTGGCTCTAGTTCATGGTGGTAAAGTGGAGACTGTATCAGGGCTGGAGACTTTTAACAGCCAAGAAGTTATTGCTTACTGTACATTTCAGATATGTAAAGTGTATAACAGAGATCATGGTTCATCTTACTATATATCTGCAATGCCGTTGGTTCTTAGGACAAGGAATCATTGTAAAGTAAATGAATCAGAGTCTGTGTCCATATGGGTTAAAGGTGCACTGAAATGTGCAAAGATAAAAGTTGTTGGTGATGTCATGCATTATTATAGAAACTAACTTGGGATCTTGTTTCCCTAGTATGGATTCTCCATGGCCCAGGTATGAGAATTGTCGGTGTTCATGATACCGTTGCATGTAAATGTAGCCTCATCTGTAAATAAAGTGTATTATATGATATCTCTTTGTGCAGCCAACATTCACAAAGCTGTTGTCCGCTTACTGAGTCACCTGGATGCAGATGTTGCACAGGCTGCACATGGAATGTGTACAGGCCCTGGGAATGTAACATACATCACCTCACATTTATGGAATATGTAACTGATGGCTAATGCGCCAAGTACTGGTGGAGGGACTACATTGTACCATTGCAATAATGGCGTCCCTTTTTCCAACTGACAGGACAGCCTCACATTCTGATGTCAAGTGTACAATTGGTGGTGTTCCAGATTCACATAATCTTTGAAAAATCCTGAGAAATACCTTGGAACAGATGCTTGTCGATCAAGGCAACGTCTCTTGTATACTGTCACAGCTGCATGGGCACTGCCACTACAGTTTGTGTGTACAAACAAAATGCCTGGGTATTCTGTGTGGGTAAATGTATGCAGCATGTTGGTACTTATGGACACAACGGACTTGATCAATTAAACAACACTCAAGTATGACTGGTCACTGAGCCAACCTATGATTGCACACTGGATACTCTTGCAGCTTTTTCCTTGGTGCAGTGCCACAGTGCAATCATCTTTTGCCTCCACACCTCTTGTGGGATAGACTAGTCATCTGTCCCAACATCATTCTGGCCGCCAAAGCACCTACACAACATTTCGACAAGTAATAGTCACACTTGTCATCATATCCATTCATGGATACATGTAGTCTTCAACCAATTTTAATTCTGTAATGATCGAAAATAGGACACATGTTCATAGGATTTTTTCGGTTTATTTTCACATGTATGATCACCTCATAAATTATGTCACATTCCTCCTTAATCACCTTGTGTCTGTATATACAGGGTGAACATTAATAAAACTGACGAACTACAGGGACAGATTCCTGTCTGGAAATGTAGGAAAAAAGGTCCTACAAACATGTGTCCATAAATGGACAGTGTGCATACAAGGACAATACACCATCCAGGAGCACAGTACAGAGCTGCATGGCACCTAAAAAAATAACAACAGATGTTCAAAGTGGTCTCTATCAGATGCAATGCTTGTTTTCATATGTCGAATCATGGATTGCCAAACTGTTTTGCATTTCTGGCCTCTCTCTGAATAGCATCACATTTGTCACAAAGACACTGTCGAGTGCACTCTGGTCACTTTGTCAGTTTTTGACACACATGCCACCCACAGGTCATATAGATGCAGTTCTAACTTTTACACTAAACAACCAAGTAATAATACTAGATAGTACTCATTAACAGGAAAGTAAAAAGTTGCTTACTTATGACACTGAGCCCATTCTACTCACAATGTACTTAAATTTGCATTTTTTAGTAATGTGCAGACAGAAGTTTGATTTTGAACGCATTTCACTTGATAATACGTGTATTATCTCACATTTACTGTATTTTCAATGTATATTGTATCATTTATGTACTGGGTTACATTAGACACTAATTACATAATATGGTTTGTAGGGGAAAAGAGATCTTTAATGCGGAGTTCAAGGAATAGTCAAGTGAAGGAGGGGAAAGTGGATAACTGGTTCCAAGAAATGAGAGAGAAAAAAACCACTGAAGACTAATTAAAGTTTTTATTTTCGTGTGTCACATGCAACACAGACAATTACACCATTAGGTTTCTCTGGAAAATAATAAAAACATTTATTTGTTATAGAGACATGTGTAACAAATCAAGACAACTGCACTGATCCAGTCTGCCCAGTGTCGACACAATTCTGCGACATACAAATAGTTTTTCTGTTACATTCATGATCTGACAGATTCTCATGCATAATGTTTATGCCTGAAATTCTGGTTGTGTTTGTAATGTAATAGCATTAGATTTCATATAGGAGTAGATGACACATGATATTTAATAAATTACTCAATACATTTATCTTATACTATGTTATATATTTACATTTGTGTTTATTCCTTTAAAACTCATGATTTATCTAAAATTATTTGGAACAATTGTATGTCCTGCAAATAATGAGTCGTTTATACTATTTCATTTGCAAGATTACAATAATTTTGAATTTCGTATATACACATTACCTTTCTTTAAATGCAATAATTTCAGATACATAAAAATAATAATTCACTCATGTAATACAATTTGGAAAATTAACAGATTGAGATTTGTAGAAAAACATTGCATAGTGCCATGACTAAGTACTGAAATTGTAAATTGTTCAGTAGATAATAATCTTTATCATGGTTTATAAGATAGTTGTTTATTACCAATAATGAAACTTAAGCACTGAAGTCTTTGTAAATGGCAGCAGTTAACATAATTAAATACTTTAGCAGTAATTTTCACATGGTACAGCAAAAGAAATTGTTCAAAGCCAAACTTTACGAAATGTTGTATTAAAAAGGAAGTGTTTAAGAAACCAAAATGTGTCAAACATTTTGTTCCTTACTTGTAAAACTTACTGTTATAATTAAGTTTTTATGAATATGTATTTTTACTTTGTAACTTCATAAAAATATCAATACAAATAATGAATTTATCATCATGGTTTGTAACTTGTAAGCAGTTCAAGTTAGTTGTTAAGACAGTTGTTGATTTGGTTATTGAGATCTGTGAATCATTTACCCAGACTGTAAAATCTGAATGAATGAATATGACTTGGAAGATTGGGACCATACAAGATGATACGGTGTGAAACCTAGTGTTTCATTCTATAGTTTGAAAATACGACTTGCAAGCCAGTTTCATCAAGTAAGTGGTAATTTAAAACTTCAGTATATTTCTCTTGTAACAAAGGTGCATCATACGATTACTGCAGCATATTTGCAGTTACGTATGTGATTACAGATAGGAGGAGTTATATTTGAAGCACAAGGATAGCTAATAAGAAATGAGGACTGGACGCCTGTGGAAGTGAGTAATTGAAGTGTTTTTTTTTATCAGTCCTCTAGTATTTTAAGTAAAAGTGCAAATGTGAAAGTTGTTCACTGATGAAGAAGATGAAAATTTTGTGGAAAATGGAAGGTGATAAAGTGAAGTAAATGTAATGTCTAAAAAGTCAGTATAGTCCTTGAAAATGGAGTTCTGACTTCGAAACGCTTTGTACTAAAACGGGAAAATAAAGTTTTGCAACGAAATGCGGCATATTACTAGCAGAAATATCCGTAATCTAGAATTTGCAATCACGTACAGACCTTGATCAAAGAGTAATTCATTTACATATGAATAAACATCCGTTTCTTTCTGCCACTGCTAGAAAGCTCAAAATACGTTATAGCAACACGAACATTACACGCAGGGATATGTCTGTGTGTCGTAAAAAACGTTTTATCCATTAAGCAATTAACAACTCAGTGTTATGTATTTTTGTTTCAGGCCCATATTGTATCACGACATGGTCAGGTTTAAGGATTATGCAACCTGACCAAAAGTTCTTGAGAATTGTATCTTCGAAAGAATAAAATACAGTTGCATCTCTTCTATTTCCAAATGAAATTCTCTGTCTTGTTCTATTACTGGAAACTGCTACCCACACTTTTATTTCCTGCAATTCCGCTATGCAAAGAGTAACCCAAGCAATTTATCAGTTTATGACTGTCTTGACTCACTTAGGCACAATCGAGTGATTAATGTATAAAGCACGCAAGACTTGATATGTGAAATAGTTTCTAATTCAGTGAGCAAATTTTGTTGTTAAGAAAATTTAATTTAATTTAATTTTAAAAACATTATTTTTTTTTCTGAAAATTTGCGTAAATGGCGGTATTTGGTATAAACATGATCAGGCTACTATGTAGTGCGCTGCTTTGCAGGACAGGCAGAAAATAATGAATGTTACCAATACGCTGAAGATGTGCGGTAGGCTGTATGATAGTTGAATTGATGTGAAGTTGAAGAGCCTCCCAGACAAGAACGGAAACGTAAGTAACAAACACGGCATTTTCAGAATGTTTTACGAGAAGCACGGAAGGAAGAAAAGCAGCAAAGTGGCTACAGGACTTAATACGTGTACCCCAGCTGCTAAATGTTTGCAAATCATGTAAACGAGACGGAACTTGGGTAACAGCACAGTTTAAAAACAACATCCACCCTAGTCGGCACACTGACCCTCACCTTTAATCTGCCCTGCGGTTTCAATCAGCAGGGTGAGCTTTAATATGCATGGCTATCTGGGTGTGTGCACTGATTCCAGGTTTTGCTCTTATTATTCGTATTAATAGAGTCTTGCGAGTATACTCAGCTTCCAGAACTAGATTTGCGTTGCTTAGCATTAACTGAACTACTTTTGAAATGCTGCATAGCACATTTTCCTGATACTCCAGAAACTGCCTTTCACAAAACAGTTGGTATGTTTATTGTAGCATTTTGGCAGCCACCAGCACTTTGCTGGCACAATTGTGATTGAAAAGTCCCATAATTCACAAGAGAGGTAAGTACACATTGGATAATATTATTAAACTCTAATACTTTCTCTCTTCTCTCAGCGAACACAGAATGGTATAGCTATCTTATGTTATTTAACGCCTGTAAACATTTCAGAGTCTTGTGCGAATAAGGTCTCTTAAATAATGCTTTTCTAAGATTTTATCGGTTATCATCTTCAATTGGCTCAAACATTCGACTTTAGGCATCCCAAACAAGAGTTAAATGCATTTGCGACGATTTCTAGTTTTCGATAAGTTTCTGAGGGCCGAAAAACCAGGAAATTTTTAGACTTTCAGTTTTACGCTCATATCTCGAAAACGATACGTTCTACAGAAAATTTCCAAAACGCCACATTGAAAGAGCATAAAGTTTCGTGAAGAATGATGTACTGAAGAGTTAAAATCGGTTGAGCAGTTTAGCCATAATCGATGGTCAAATATCGGTAATTTTTATGAAGTAGCGGGAAAGTGGAATATGTTCATGATCCAACGGCTGTAACTCAAAAACGTCTACTCCAAATGAAAAGTGTCACGCATAAAAGTTGCAGAGCATCAATTTTTGCGTAAAAAGATCTCGTAAATTTTAAAATTCACTCATTATTTTCAAAATACAAATAAAAATGTGAAAGTACTCGCAGCGTTAAAGAAGACACGCGGATGAAAACGTGGGCATGTTGAGTTTTGTAAAATTTTGTAATTTCTAACTTTTTTCTCAGTAAAGAAGATTAGTGATGAACTTCACTCATTCCTTCATCAATTCATATCCACATGGATGACCAGTATCATATTTTTGAATCAACGATACTGGGTACGATTAAAAAATACTCTCCTGTAAATGGCATTTGTTAAGTTTTGTTAAAACGGTCCCCAGTTGTTCGCAGGACTTTTTGTAACTGTGGACCATGGAATGTTCAGCTGTCGTTACACGGCTCGTGCACTGCTTGAAGATGGCACATTGCTCCAGTGTCCTCAGTCAAGGCAACAGGAACTTCTTCAACAATCTGTGGCACAACTGGCCGTCGGCTTGTCCCAGGAGCAATTCCCAAATCGCCAGTTATTCGAACTTCCGAGTCCTTTTCTTCAACCCACTGCGGAAAGAGCACTTCTTCGTATTCTTTTAATGCGAGGAGCAGCAGTACCACTGCTGTCGTTTTGACAAAAAAGCCTTACGAGTAAAGTCCTATTTACCTTGTCCAGGCCCATGTTGACTGCAACTGTAATGCACACTGATGTTTGTGTTTCAACCCTACGTCGCCGTACCAATGAAACGTCTCCATTTGAGCTGTTCCATTGAATTTGCAAAGCAAACTTCAGTTTTACATCATCTCTTCACAACTCAGATGTTCGGTGCGTCTTTACTCGAAACTGGAGAGGAAGATGAACGCGAGAGTGCGTGATTAAATACCGTCGGCGGTATTTCAAAATTAAGAGAAAGAGAGTTCTCAAGTTATAATTTACGTTTCATTTTCTATACGTGTTCATGCAATCTGTTTATCGGGTATACATCCCATATCTTTCCTGTTCCTACTTTGGTCTGCCAGAGTGTGAGTAAAAGTTCTCTGTGTGTGGTACTTCAGAATTTTTTGGTTGCAAAAAACTTTCTGTGGACGTTACGAGCAGTTAGGCAATCATTGCGAATGAAGACACAAATGAATTACACAAATATTGGCTACAAATGGGGAAAGTTGAAACTTTATTCCGCACCAGGATCCGAACCCGGGTTTTTTTGCTTAGTAAGCAATTGCTCTGACCACTTTTTTTAAAATCTCGTTTTGTTCGTAATTGATCGTTGTATTTGCTCGGGGCGGACGTCCTGTGACACGTTGAAATTCATCGTTGATACATTAACTCAGTTTTCTTTTATTACAGAGCGCAGCTAACCCTATGACCGAACACACTGAGCTATCGTGCCGGCACAGACATAGGCTGTGTAGTTTGAATAGACCTAGATTGGGTCAAAGAGACATTAGTGGCCGCTAGTCAACAGCTATTGTGAGGTTAGTACAGGTAGCCACCGCATAGGCTCTCTGAGCGTTTCCGGCTTCTGTGAGGACCCCGGCTACTTTTCCCAGTCATCGGTAATCTGAGTGGTCATCTGTGGCAGGGTAAGTTGATATGTCTAAGTCATAGTTTTGAGTTTCTTGTAGTCCTTCTTCAATTAGGAATCGGCAATCATGTCATACAAATCGTTTCCGTTAGGGAACGTTGTTGTTTCTATCAATATTCAGAGCACTTAATGCGACCCTTCAGTCAATTGCAGTTTGGCGGTGGCGAGCGGTGATGCCAAGTGACGTAAAGAATCAGTTTGATGTCCCATATATGAATTGGTCCTGTGCTTTTCTGTGCGCCTGCGCTAACATTTATTTGATTTATCGTCCGTTTCATATTTTATTTCCATGGGTTTAGTATCTTGCATTTCCCCACATTATGTGCGTTCACTCATACGTTATGAGACTGCGATTCTGGAACAGGTCTTTGTCCCCAAAACTAATTACTTTCTAACCCAGTGTACTTAAGCGTAGAATATAGAATCATTCTTCTAAACTCTATCCCTTTTGCTGTATGCATGGTCAGTTTGAATGTTTGTATATGTGCATCAAGTTAATTCTACCCGTTATTTAGCAGATTTGGTTCCACACGTGAAAGCTGTGTTCTTACGATAGATAGGGTACCATGTGTCGAAGCTTAAGCACCAGCCTTCTAAGCAATCGTGTTTTATTTAATATCCTCCTGTGTTTTTGATTCATAAATAAATGTTCATTGATTTCTTAACTTGCAGCTGTTATATTTCACAGTACAACCCCGTTTCCTAGTCGGGCTTCTTAAATTCATTCAGTTTTTATCTTCCCTTAATAACGATCAATAAAATTTTAATATGTTGCCCCGTATATCCAGTACGAGAATATTTAATTCTTTCATGACGTAAAGATCTGAGAGGTAGTGTTTTTTTTTTTTAGCAACCTATTTAACTAGCTTTTAAATGAATTTGAACAACGAATCTAAATTTTTGTGTCTGATAGTTACTCAAAGCAAACGAAAGTAATCTCTGTTTTGCATAGTTGTTGTTGGTATTTACAGTCAGGGACAGGTCCATTCAGAATACCGACTTCGCCGCTAAATGTGAGTTTTGAGATCATTATAGACGCCTAACGGTAGGTCGTAACATTAACATTAGCAATAAAGCACAGTCTAAACATCATTCCTATAACGGTGGGTATCCATACCGCAAATAGTTTTCCGTCTACACTGGGTCAAGTGACGAAAGTTTAATTATAACGACCCTGTATGTCCTCATAGATAGTTGACTTGAGCGGTGTCGTTTAGGAAACCATGGTAGTTGAAAGAAAGTGACGTAGGTGAAGAAGTGCTATGTATGTTGAGAAGGTTATCCTTAGCTGAGAAACTTGTCGATACCAGATAACAACAGAGCCACAGTTTAGGACTTTTCGAGATCGCCCAGTACGATAATAATACTTCATCTGGAAAACTGTATTTTTACTGTAATCTTCGAGGGACATCTGTGAATCAGGATTAATTTATTTAGGAAGAATTGTACCAGAAAATTCGTTTCTTCCGATCACATTTGGATAAGGAAGGGGCCGCGCAGCGTGTGCGCGTGGTTTGAGGCGCCATGTCACGGATTGCGCGGCCGCTCCCGCCGCAGGTTCGTCCTCCCTCCGGCATGGGTGTATGTGTGTTGTTCTTAGCGTAAGTTAGTTTAAGCAGTGTGTAAGTCTAGAGACCGATGACCTTAGTAGTTTGGTCCCTTAAGAATTCACACACATTTGACCATTTTTGATAAAGGAGGCAGTTAACGTTCGTAGAGTTCTATAAATCAGTAAGAGATAATTACTTCAAGAAATAGTTAAGCATTTATTTGACAACATCAGATTCCTCAGACCCTCTCTTATATCTGCTGAGGCGTCTTTGTGACAGTCTTACACCCCTGAGGCTGGAAAACCGCGAGCGCGTGTGAAATAGACAGAGGATGTGAATGCTTTCATTATGCGCCATTATTACTTAACTGTTAAGTTGTAGACTAATCTCATCAATTACAGTGCAGAGCATTTGCATAGAATGATACTGCGTACTAAACTTAGTATGCGAAAAAGATGTTTCACTAAACTTAGTATGCAGTATCATTGTATGCAAATCACACGAACAGAGAGCTGCAGAACAGTGATGTGACATTGTAGAAAGGATCTGAAACGAATACCATCACTGAACAAGATCAGAGAAGACGATGCACTTCACTACCTTTTATAAATTAGAGACAACTCAATGTTTGTCGGTCTGTTCAAATGGCTCTGAGCACTATGCGACTTAACTTCTGAGGTCATCAGTCGTCTAGAACTTAGAACTAATTAAACCTAACTAACCTAAGGACACCACACACATCCATGCCCGAGGCAGGATTCGAACCTGCGACCGTAGTGGTCGCTCGGCTCCAGACTGTAGCGGCTAGAGCCGCACGGCCACTTCGGCCGGCTATCGGTCAGTATCAGAAGGCTAACCTTAGGAATTACTGTTGGGATTTTGATTGTTTCACGAGGTATGGTTGTGTACGTAATTTATTACCGCTGTAGACCAGACAAGTCGTTCGGCCGTAGATTCTTGGTGCTACTTGGGCGAAACGGGGGTGGGTCACTAGATTTATACAAAATAACCAAATTACTCATGGGACGCTGGTGGCGGTTTTACTTTTAAATAGCACAGAAGATCAAGAATACCAGGTACCAGGACCGAACCATCCTAAGGGAACTACATGATGAAAGAAATGAAAACTTCAGTGCTGAATTAGCATTCACGTAATACGGACAAATTCGTCCTATACGGAGCTGGCGAGTTTTCAAACAAATCCCCTCAAGAAAGCTTGCAGAGAAGATTCATATTTTAAACAACTCCATTCATCTACATCTACATTTATACTCCACAAGCCACCCAACGGTGTGTGGCGGAGTGCACTTTACGTGCCACTGTCATTACCTCCCTTTCCTGTTCCAGTCGCGTATGGTTCGCGGGAAGAACGACTGCCTGAAAGCCTCCGTGCGCGCTCTAATCTCTCTAATTTTACATTCGTGATCTCCTCGGGAGGTATAAGTAGGGGGAAGCAACATATTCGATACCTCATCCAGAAACGCACCCTCTCGAAACCTGGCGAGCAAGCTACACCGCGATGCAGAGCTCCTCTCTTGCAGAGTCTGTCACTTGAGTTTGTTAAACATCTCCGCAACGCTATCACGGTTACCAAATAACCCTGTGACGAAACGCGCCGCTCTTCTTTGGATCTTCTCTATCTCCTCCGTCAACCCGATCTGGTACGGATCCCACACTGATGAGCAATACTCAAGTATAGGGCGAACGAGTGTTTTGTAGGCCACCTCCTTTGTTGATAGACTACATTTTCTAAGGACTCTCCCAATGAATCTCAACCTGGTACCCGCCTTACCAACAATTAATTTTATATGATCATTCCACTTCAAATCGTTCCGCACGCTTACTCCCAGATATTTTACAGAAGTAACTGCTACCAGTGTTTGTTCCGCTATCATATAATCATACAATACAGGATCCTTCTTTCTATGTATTCGCAATACATTACGTTTGTCTATGTTAAGGGTCAGTTGCCACTCCCTGCACCAAGTGCCTATCCGCTGCAGATCTTCCTGCATTTCGCTACAATTTTCTAATGCTGCAACTTCTCTGTATACTACAGCATCATCCGCGAAAAGCCGCATGGGACTTCCGACACTATCTACTAGGTCATTTATATACACTCCTGGAAATTGAAATAAGAACACCGTGAATTCATTGTCCCAGGAAGGGGAAACTTTATTGACACATTCCTGGGGTCAGATACATCACATGATCACACTGACAGAACCACAGGCACATAGACACAGGCAACAGAGCATGCACAATGTCGGCACTAGTACAGTGTATATCCACCTTTCGCAGCAATGCAGGCTGCTATTCTCCCATGGAGACGATCGTAGAAATGCTGGATGTAGTCCTGTGGAACGGCTTGCCATGCCATTTCCACCTGGCGCCTCAGTTGGACCAGCGTTCGTGCTGGACGTGCAGACCGCGTGAGACGACGCTTCATCCAGTCCCAAACATGCTCAATGGGGGACAGATCCGGAGATCTTGCTGGCCAGGGTAGTTGACTTACACCTTCTAGAGCACGTTGGGTGCCACGGGATACATGCGGACGTGCATTGTCCTGTTGGAACAGCAAGTTCCCTTGCCGGTCTAGGAATGGTAGAACGATGGGTTCGATGACGGTTTGGATGTACCGTGCACTATTCAGTGTCCCCTCGACGATCACCAGTGGTGTATGGCCAGTGTAGGAGATCGCTCCCCACACCATGATGCCGGGTGTTGGCCCTGTGTGCCTCGGTCGTATGCAGTCCTGATTGTGGCGCTCACCTGCACAGCGCCAAACACGCATACGACCATCATTGGCACCAAGGCAGAAGCGACTCTCATCGCTGAAGACGACACGTCTCCATTCGTCCCTCCATTCACGCCTGTCGCGACACCACTGGAGGCGGGCTGCATGATGTTGGGGCGTGAGCGGAAGACGGCCTAACGGTGTGCGGGACCGTAGCCCAGCTTCATGGAGACGGTTGCGAATGGTCCTCGCCGATACCCCAGGAGCAACAGTGTCCCTAATTTGCTGGGAAGTGGCGGTGCGGTCCTCTACGGCACTGCGTAGGATCCTACGGTCTTGGCGTGCATCCGTGCGTCGCTGCGGTCCGGTCCCAGGTCGACGGGCACGTGCACCTTCTGCCGACCACTGGCGACAACATCGATGTACTGTGGAGACCTCACGCCCCACATGTTGAGCAATTCGGCGGTACGTCCACCCGGCCTCCCGCATGCCCACTATACGCCCTCGCTCAAAGTCTGTCAACTGCACATACGGTTCACGTCCACGCTGTCGCGGCATGCTACCAGTGTTAAAGACTGCGATGGAGCTCCGTATGCCACGGCAAACTGGCTGACACTGACGGCGGCGGTGCACAAATGCTGCGCAGCTAGCGCCATTCGACGGCCAACACCGCGGTTCCTGGTGTGTCCGCTGTGCCGTGCGTCTCATCATTGCTTGTACAGCCCTCTCGCAGTGTCCGGAGCAAGTATGGTGGGTCTGACACACCGGTGTCAATGTGTTCTTTTTTCCATTTCCAGGAGTGTATATTGTGAAAAGCAATGGTCCCATAACACTCCCCTGTGGCACGCCAGTGGTTACTTTAACGTCTGTATACGTCTCTCCATTGATAACAACATGCTGTGTTCTGTTTGCTAAAAACTCTTCAATCCAGCCACACAGCTGGTCTGATATTCCGTAGGCTCTTACTTTGTTTATCAGGCGACAGTGCGGAACTGTATCGAACGCCTTCCGGAAGTCAAGAAAAATAGCATCTACCTGGGAGCCTGTATCTAATATTTTCTGGGTCTCATGAACAATTAAAGCGAGTTGGGTCTCACACGATCGCTGTTTCCGGAATCCATGTTGATTCCTACATAGTAGATTCTGGGTTTCCAAAAACGACATGATACTCGAGCAAAAAACATGTTCTAAAATTCTACAACAGATCGACGTCAGAGATATAGGTCTATAGTTTTGCGCATCTGCTCGACGGCCCTTCTTGAAGACTGGGACTACCTGTGCTCTTTTCCAATCATTTGGAACCTTCCGTTCCTCTAGAGACTTGCGGTACACGGCTGTTAGAAGGGGGGCAAGTTCTTTCGCGTACTCTGTGTAGAATCGAATTGGTATCCCGTCAGGTCCAGTGGACTTTCCTCTGTTGAGTGATTCCAGTTGCTTTTCTATTCCTTGGACACTTATTTCGATGTCACCCATTTTTTCGTTTGTGCGAGGATTTAGAGAAGGAACTGCAGTGCGGTCTTCCTCTGTGAAACAGCTTTGGCTGCAAGGTTCTGACGAAGTTCAGATAGCTATACACGCAGCAGCCGTTTCTGCATTGAGATCAACAAATGGGAAGCCAGTGGCAGTACATGAACGTTGTACTGCTTCGGACTACACCCCACTACGAAAAAGATGTCTCACTAACGACATGAAAAATGCGAGGAAGGATACGGGGCGAGTACACTATTTTATCAAGGAATAATCTTGTAAGATTTCACTAAAGAAAAGGAGGAAGTTGAGAGTCGGCTTCTACATTGTAAATTTCAGTACTTAATTTGCTATTTTTTTTACGTTTCAGTTATATTTGAAACTATTCACTGCAGGCTTACTGCAAAGATGCAGTTCTCTACCTAGTATCGATTGTGAAAAACTTAGTTATCTTCGGGTTACTCTGTGAGGTACGCAAGAAATGTTCCGGCTGTGTTGGCCAATCACTTCACAGCTTGCCTCGGTAAAAATCCTGGGGCATATACTGTATTTGAAGGAGGTGCATATGTGTTTAGCATGCTGAAGGTTGGTCGTGTTTTGGGGTCTGCTGCTGTTTTGCTGCGTGGTAAGGTTTTATGTCACTTGGCTGTAGGCTAGCTCCGTACACTTGCTATATGATCTTGTTAATCACTGATAGCGATTGCATGGTCGGAAGAATGTCTCACGTGTGGGGGTTCAGTCTTTATGACTTTGTGAGGAGAGTGTGTTTCGAGGTTCGGTACGGTATCTGCTTGCCAGTAATTCATCCCAGTGACATTACAGTCAGTTTTGTCATACTCCCTATCAATGAACCATTGTCAGTGTTTTTCAATTTTTAACTACCGTAATTTGTTTAATTTTCTTACATATTGTAACTCTGTGTGCCACATGTTTTCTGACCACTTACAAGTAGTAATGTGACTGATTTTCAAATGTTTTTTCGAATTAACTTACCTCGCTACTCAGTACACGGATTATGCGGGCTTGCATTCAGCAGTTGGATTAAGATAACTTGATATGACACTTGCTATTTGCCTCCAGTTATTGGTAAAATCTTTCGGGATCTTGCACTGCAATTAACTTCAGCAAGAATAGAAATTACTACAATTATTATATTTCTCATTTCTTTGCATGTTTTGAGCAGAAAATGTAGGTCCTGGTGTCGTCGCAGCTGGCAGAGACGCAGTGGTCCTTTCTATGCAAAATGTGCATTTGATGTTTTGTATCTGTGAATGATGATAACATATCCTGCAAGCGCCGTACTGGATTTCAATATCTCTAATTCCAGCACACTTTTGGAACAAGTAGACCACTTCCTCTATCTACGAAATATGTTACTAACTAATTGCTTGCCGGGAAAAGACGTGGAGTACAGAGTACGTTTCCAGAATGAAATTTTGACTCTCCAGCGGAGTGTACGCTGATATGAAATTTCCTGGTAGATTAAAACTGTGTGCCGGACGGACACTCAAACTCGGGACCTTTGCCTTTCGCGGGCAAGTGCTCTACCAACTGTGTTACCCAAACACGACTCACGACCGCTCCTTACAGCTTCAGTTCTGCCAGTACCTCGTCTCCTACCTTCCAAACTTCACAGAAGCTCTCCTGTGAACCTTGCAGAAGTTTGGAAGGTAGGAAACGAGGTACTGGCAGAACTGAAGCTGTGAGAACGGGTCGTGAGTCATGCTTGGGTAGCTCAGCTGGTAGAGCACTTGCCCGCAAAAGGCAAAGGTCCCGAGTTCGAGTCTCGGTCCGGCACACAGTTTTAGTCTGCCAAGAAGTTTCATATCAGCGCACACTGCGCTGCAGAGTCAAAATTTCATTCTGGAAATGTCCTCCAGCCTGTGGCTAAGCCATGTCTCCGCCATATCCTTTCTTCCGGGAGTGCTATTTCTGCAAGGTTCGCAGAAGAGCTTCTGTGAAATCTGGAAGGTAGGAGACGAGGTACTGGCAGAATTGAAGCTGTGAGGACGGGTCGTGAATCGGGTTTGGGTAGCTCAGTTGATAGAGCACTTGCCCGCGAAAAGCAAAGGTCCCTATTTCGACTCTCGGTCCGGCACATAGTTTTAATCTGCCAGGAAGTTTTACAGAGTACGAGCTGCCTACATTACTTTAGGACGTCTCACACATCGGGTCTTTGACGCTATGCATCGAACTTATGATGTGTCGAGCATTTGTTATTTCTACCCTGTTCTATGATTCTGAAACCTGGACGCTACATCGCCTTGATCTTAGTAACTATAATGATTCCACCGGAAATAGCTTGCATACATTATGAACGTCAACTGATAAGACGTCATATCAATCACAACTGTCCTTGAGAAGGCGACAAACAATACAGAAGCCCCCATCATTGATCACCAGCTCACCCGAATTTCACGTTCAAAAATGGCTCTGAGCACTATGCGACTTAACTTCTGAGGTCATCAGTCGCCTAGAACTTAGAGCTAATTAAACCTAACTAACCTAAAGACATCACACACATCCATGCCCGAGGCAGGATTCGAACCTGCGACCGTAGCGGTCGCTCGGCTCCAGACTGTAGAGCCGGTTCTAGGCCACTCCGGCCGGCGAATTTCACGTCTTTGGAGGATGAGAAATAGTTGAGAACCTTGGTAAATTTTTTGTAGTGAAGTGAGCACAGGTGCTCCTATGAAACGTAATCAGGTGCTCCTATGGAACGTAACCTGGACCAGTTCAAGAAGAATCTAAACAGCCTAAACATTAACTTGAGTAATTAGCACCCCACAGCAGGGCAGGAACGACGAAAACTGGAAAATAGGCAAAGTCAGAAAAGAAAACTTCGTCAATCCCAGCCAAGGTCTCAACCATCCATTATGTATAAACCGCTCACATGTTTCACCTGGTCTGCTAAGAAATCAAAGGCATCTGTACATCTGAACTGCGATGCAGTAACGGAAACATGGAAACTCGGATACGAGTATCAGCCAACAACAAAGAAATATCAGTATTACAAACAGTGTGTGTAGTTGAATGAAAACTAGACGAACTGTAATATTATACGAAGTACTATTCACTATATTTAATTTAAAAGTGAGTGATATGACGATATACAATTATGAACAATAGGCTTAAACAAGTTAAAGTTACAATATGCATTCAAAAGTTTCATTGAACACGTCTGGCATACGCTACTGCACGTATATATATTAGTAGTGGAGCAGAGAGAGAACGAGCAGAATGATTTATGACCATTATGTAAGAAAACACCACCTGTTAGCCCTCCTCACCCCTCTCCTCTCACTCACATTCGAAGTAATCCCTTCCGCTTCCTCAAGGACAGTTAAGTGATGTATAAATGACCGCAAATTAAAATGAATGTTATCCTGAATGAGATTTTCACTCTGCAGCGGAGTGTGCGCTGATATGAAACTTCCTGGCAGATTAAAACTGTGTGCCCAACCGAGACTCGAACTCGGGACTTTTGCCTTTCGCGGGCAAGTGCTCTACCATCTGAGCTACCGAACACGACTCACGCCCGGTACTCACAGCTTTACTTCTGCCAGTACCTCGTCTCCTACCTTCCAAACCTTACAGAATCTCTCCTGCGAACCTTGCAGAACTAGCACTCCTGAAAGAAAGGATATTGCGGAGACATGGCTTAGCCACAGCCTGGGGGATGTTTCCAGAATGAGATTTTCACTCTGCAGCGGAGTGTGCGCTGATATGAAACTTCCTGGCAGATTAAAACTGTGTGCCCGACCGAGACTCGAACTCGGGACCTTTGCCCTTCGCGGGCAAGTGCTCTACCACTTGCCCGCGAAAGGCAAAGGTCCCGAGTTCGAGTCTCGGTCGGGCACACAGTTTTAATCTGCCAGGAAGTTTCGAATGTTATCCTGTTGGTTGAGGCATTGTAGTGCAAACTGTATGCTTGCCGTATTTCTTAATGGGTATAATTTATGACCCAACTTATATTAATTGGTCCAAATGGTTCAAATGGCTCTGAGTACTACGGGACTTAACTTCTGGGGTCATCAGTCCCCTAGAACTTAGAACTACTTAAACCTAACTAATCTAAGGACATCACACACATCCATGCCCGAGGCAGGGTTCGAACCTGCAACAGTAGCGGTCGCGCTGTTCCAGATTGTAGCTCCTAGAACCGCTCGGCCACCCCGGCCGGTTTATATTAATTACTATAATTTATCACACAAAACGGCAAGTATAGTCACAACATAGCTACCTCCACATATACATGACCCTTATCTTAATTAGCATAATTTATGATCCGAACTTGTCTGCCACAAATAAACGTACCTGGAACTATATTTAAGTCACCCTAAATGGGTAAACATTATGACTGAATATGGCTGATGGATGATTTTCCAAGATATCTGTATCTTAATTACTATAATGCCCCGACCCAAGGTATGACGCGATCTGTGCAGAGGGGTGCGCGGCACGTGGGAAGATTTGTCGTAAACAGAGCCTGAGGGATACCGGGTGGCGTCCCTGACTAAGTAGCCTTACACTGCATGCGATTTCCGTGATGTGGACCGTGTAGATCCCCAAATCTCGTGGGACCAAGATGGACACGACAGATGAAAATAAAACAAACGGAGGGGCAAACTGTGACCTCAAACAACCAAACATCAGGGTCAGGACCGATGGAATGCACTCCCACTACTGAATCAGGGTCTAGACCTGAGCAAGAAGTGGGAACTGTAACTGAAGTTGGACCAGATCAAGATTAAAGTCTTGTCTGGGACCCAGAGGAGGGAACTTCTCAGGGAACAGAAACAAAAGGAAGGAAAAGAATTCCTTCCCAAACATAAGTAGAGGGAATTAAAAGGGCTTGAGCCCAAGACCCCCAGAAAATACTGTCTGAGGTTGAAGGGGATACGCAGACCCCCACAACGTCGAAGACAGGTAAAAAGTGGATAAGGGAGGAATCTAAGACTCCCTCCTCTCAGGATAAGCGAGGCAAGAAATAGGGAAATAGACCTATAGTACTGCACAAAATCCTCGTATAAATTCCACTGAGTTTATGGATTTTCGGTCAGATTAGAACTTCTGAAACTGCCTATGTTTCAACAATTTTTTCATTAGCATTGAAGCGTATACATTATTAGCTTGCGGCGCTGCATGCATTCCGTTATAATTTATATTTCCCTCCGGCGAAGCATGTCCGTTACCGTAGTATGATTCATGGCTTGAGCCCAGCGTTCGTTCTTCTTTATGCAGATCGTTTCTACAGTCTTTCACTGGCCTTCGTATTTGTTCCATATCTCTGGACATATTTTCAACAGAAAGGACTATTTCGTCCTTCTCTTGTTTAAAATTCGCCCCTAGTTGTTCTTTTACCTCTTTAATGTCTTCTTTAATATTTTCTGCAATTGGTAAGCTGTCAATAGGCAACTTGTTTACCGCTTCTTTTATACTTGTACCTAAACATAGCATCACCTGGTTTTCGTTAGCGGATGCCCATTCATCCAATTTATTTGAGATATCCTGTCGATGTTTACTGAAATTCTCTCGTATCAATTGACCACATCCAGAAGCTATGGTACTCACAGTTTCTGTTAATTCCACTACGGAAGTTTCTTTTTCCTCCTGCTTCGATTTCATGTTTCGCATTTCTTCTTTTAATTTCCAAAGGAAACTGCTTTTGCGCATCTCACAACTCGGTTATCTCATTTGAGACTTGTTGTTGCTGGCTAGTTAATGCCTGAATTGCAGCTGACATGTCTGTTTGCTTTTGATACAAGTCTGCTTGCTTTTGTGATACTGTTTGTACCACCAATGACATATCAATTTGCTTCTGTGACATGCTTTCCTCATTTTGTGATACCGCTTGTAACACACCTGACGTAGTCGTTACCGATACCGACAAAAGTCTAAGTTGTTCTAAGATTTGAGGCATAGGATATGTCTCCTGTTGGGACGAAGCTGATATCTACTCTACACTCGTATTTTCACCAGTTTCCTGAACATCTAACACTTTCTCTTTATCCATTTAAAATTGTGATCTAGTTTTTACCATAACAAAATTAGAAAACACAAAATACCTATATGTTTGTACACACTTAATTACACTGTCTCATATAAAAATTCCTCCTGAAAAGAATGCACCAAATAAGTGTCTGTGACTACTTCTGAAGAAAATACGGAAATGAAGAGAAAATATAGAACTATATTACACTATAAAGATTGAGATTATTCAGCTTAAAAGACCAGATTGAATTGAGATTGCTGATAGTTGTGTGTGCCTGCGGTATCCAGCTTGCAGCGATGTGAAGTTCTATGGTGGGATCGGGAATGCTCAGCTCACACGACCGGACTCCAACAATTATATTGTACATGAAACACACACATACACTATATGGATTAGTACATGCACAAATTTATGAATATATATATATATATATATAGTGAGACAGTGTAATTAAGTGTGTACAAACATACAGACATATAGGTATTTTGTGTTTTCTAATTTTGTTGTCGTAAAAACTAGATCACAATTTAAAATGGATCAAGAGAAAGTGTTAAATGTTCGGGAATGCTCATCTCACACGACCGGACTCCATATAGTGTGTGTGTGTTTCATGTACAATATAATTGTTGGAGTCCGGTCGTGTGAGCTGAGCATTCCCGATCCCCACATATATATATATATATATATATATATATATATATATATATATATATATACAACAGTTGTAATTATTGGCTGTCCTGTATTCGGACGCTATTTTATTTTATTTATTTATTTAAGAAATTTTGTTTAAGAGAATTCTCTGCTTCTTATTTATTCTTCGTATTTTTAGTTATGATTTCCAGTGGTTTTATTTAGGTTTTATTCAGGTTTTAGCTTCAGTATTTTAAAAGCTAAAGAGTATAAGTCTTTGGTTTTAAATATCATAGGAGAGCTAGATATATGTCCCGCAGCGTAGAGCTCACTGATACTCCTCGTCGGAACTGCTCCACCTGAAATCTCTAAAATGTTTATTTCGCTACGAAGATCGTTCGGCACAATTAGGCGCTATGTTATATGATGCGTATGGATTGATGCGTCCAACTTTTTTATCAACGAAAAGTTTATTGCTTCTGAGATATTCTCCCGAAGAATATTGACCGTGAAAAGATGCAGGCTCGCACTATCATTCCACACTGCACCTCTGATCGATCTACGTCACGTGATATCTGAAGAATGTTTGCCAAATCTTTTATAAACTGATAGATACACACCTTGAATGCGTATTATTTTCTTGAATTTGTTTATTGTGCCATCGACTAACTAAACATTCACACTGAAGCTTAATAGCGTCGCACAACAATAGCAAAATCTCTCCAACACAAAACACACCCGATCTCTATAATCGCTTCACACAGAATCCTCAAATGTACATACATCTTTGGTTACTTACTCCAGAGGGATGCGTCCGTAGCACGGAACGTCTAATTCTCGCAGGCAGTTTATATTACTTTCGGGATTAATAATTCGCCGCAGTTTTTCAACGTTTACGATCCATTACAGTATTAGTGATCTTGCAGATCAAGAAGCATGAAATTATAGCGAATTCACACCTTTAGCTCCTGAAAGGCTTTGATAAATATCGATGGAGACACTTGAACATGTGCATCCCGACCGGAACTCGAACCCGGGATCTCCCGCTTACATGGCAGACTCTATCTGACTGAGCCACCGTGGACACAGGATAGTCCGACTGCAGGGACTTATCTCTGGCATGCTCCCCGTAAGACCTACATTCCCAACTTTCTGTTCATACACTACTTTTGTAGTGCTCGCGCCCACTATACTCATTACTCGCGGCAGTCAATATACCGATTCCCGTAAGAGTTCGGGCAATGTGAGTGGATCCGCACTGAAGATCATTGGCCGGTAAGTCACGGATATGATGGACACATGAGAAATGTACGAGGAGTTTGAGAAGGCGTTTCTTGCGAACTATTGGTCACGGGGTGTGCAAGAACGATTAAGGAAAAAGATCTTTAACCCGGAGCAGTTATGTGTAAAAACAATAAGTCTACGGCGATACTTTGAGAAGTATTTAAATAAAGCAAGATACTGGGATGAACCTATAACGCAGAAGGAATTCTGCGGATTTTGAAGGCGAAACTTCAGGCTGAGACGAGAGAGAAGTTAATACACGCATCGGAGGAGAATTTAGAAGAATTCATGTCAGTCTTGGACTCCATTGATTTGATCCAAGAAGATATTAAGGCAAGACCAGACAGGCACAGCGCGTACTCGCAGTCGAATACTGCTTATGGCAGGCGAGCGAGCAATCAGGTGATTCAGGAGACAAATGCAAATCGCGCTCTGCCGCACTGCAATAATTACGACCAACATCGTAATCCGCGTAGCGGTAATGGAAACAATTTCAGATATGGGAATAACAGACAGAAGCGACACAACAGAAGGTATAATACAGGTTATAATGTGAACTCGAATCCTACGAATTGGCAAAACAATAATAGACAGACACAATCTTCTGTGCTGATGGATAATGACTGGAGGCAACGAACACCAGTTATTATGTAAGTGAGAGAGGTTGCGGTTCATACAAATGAACCGCGCTTGGAAAACTTATTCCGACCGACTCGTGCCCCAGAGGAGCTGTCGAGGAAAGGTATAGGGGCTATGAGCAGAATGTAAATACGATGAGGTACAACGAAGGAAGATTAATAGAAGAGGAGCTTTGTGCTGACACAACTAAATGTATGGAGGAATACTCATCGGAACCCATATCTGCAATGAAAGTTGAAATAGAGGTTCTTCCAGTAACGGTAGTTTTGGATGCAGGTGCATCATTAAACGCTATATCAATGAGTTTATTTAATAAAATAATGTAGAAGACCCTGTTACCCACTTTTCCTGTGCAGCATTGTAAAATACGAGGAGTGTTTGGCAGGTGATCACAACCTGTGAAGACACAGACGATGCTGAAATTGGATCTAGGAACTGCAGAAATAACATGCGCGTTCCTAGTAGTGGATAAATTATTAGTCGACTGTGTTCTGGGATTAGAAACTATTTGGGAGAAGGAGACAGAATTAGACTTTTCTACTGCGGAAGTACATTTTTGGTGCGCGAAGCCCTAGCCCAGGTAAATTTGCTAAGGAAAACATGGAAGATACTGCAGAGGGGCAAAGTTGCAATTGATGATGAAAGAGCGCTGGGAATGCAAAACAAGTTTCATTAAAATCATCCAAGTAGTATAAATATCAGAGCATATAAAACAGAAGTTGAGCGAGCCAGAGCACCTTATGGATGAGTATAGGACACAATTGTCTCTTCAAGAGTACCAATTTTGCATTGTGTACATACAAGGTAAGGAGAATGTAATAGCAGGTGCATTATCCTGTTTCCTGAAGGATCAGAAGAAGGCATCATCTTGGATGAATATGAAGATGAATTTCCAATATTATTGATGAGAGATCAAGTAAACCGAGGATACTATTTAGAGTTATGTGGTGGTATGACGAGATTCCAACAAAGTGCTCCAAGATGGATGAAGATTCGACAGAAATTAGAAGATCCACAAGAAGATAAAATAAATCAGTACTATAAGGTAGTGAATGATGTACTGTTTCATCGTCAGAGTAATATGAGTCAGAATTGGTGTGTATGTATACCCAAGGAATATGAGGAGAAGTTAATAACGTATAGTCACAACACTTGGAGACATTTGGTGTTGCAAAATGTGCGAACAAACTAAGAATGTACTGTTACTTCCCAGATTTAGGTATAAAAGTATGGAGAGTACTGAGAAAATGTGTAATATGTCAGAAAACAAAACCAAATAACACAGGCAGTAAAAGCCTGTTACATTCCATTATTCCGGAAAAGCTGCTAGCTATTTTATCAGTGGGTGTATGTGGACCATTACGAGGGCTAGAGGAAGCTGTAAATACCTTGTAGCTTTCTTGGACATATTTACAAAATATGTCAAATTCTATCCAATGAAAACTGCTACAGCAGCGCCAGTTCTGAACCGTTTATTCAATGACTACAACCCACACGTTGGAAAGCCAACTGCCGTGTTATCTGACAATGCTACAAATTTCACTCGATATAGGTGGAGGCATGCATTAGCTCGAGCCAACATCACACAGATATTAACATCCAGATATAACCCAGGCGCGAACCCGATCGGGAGAACTTTTCGCAAATTAAATAGATTTATGAGAACATACTGCCATGCGAAGCAGAAAAGATGGATAGAATATCTCGATACATTTGAGGAAATCATCAACAATTTTCTTCATATGACCACAAAATTTACGCCTTCTGAGCTAATATTCGAGAAAAAGAGATCTCGGCAGCCACTTTGACTGCACGCAGGAAACAGTAGGGTCAAATGTTTTTCAGTTTTGGCCCCGTGTTGTCTTAAAAAGAAAATCCACGCCCAAAAAGAGGCATTGTAATGGATCGTAAATGGTAAAAACCTTGGACTCAGTTGCGGCGAATTATTAATGCCGAGAGAAGTATAAACTGCCTACGAGAATTGGACGTTCCATGATACGGACGCATCCCTCTGGAATAAGTAACCAAGGATGTATGTATATTTGAGGACTCTGTGAGAGATTTTGCTATTGTTGTGCGACGCTATTAAGCTCCATTGTGAATGTTTAGTTAGTCGATGGCACAATAAACAAATTCAAGAAAATAATACGCATTCAAGGTGTGTATTTATCAATTTATAAAAGATTTGACAAACATCCTTCAGATATCACGTGACGTAGGTCGATCAGAGGTGCAGTGTGGAATGATAGTGCAAGCCTGCATCTTTTCACGGCCAATATTCTTCGAGAGAATATCTCAGAAGCAATAAACGTTTCGTTGATAAAAAAGTTGGACACATCAGTCCATACGCATCATACAACAACATAGCACCTGGTTGTGTCGAACAATCTTCGTAGCGAAATAAACATTTTAGAGATTTCAGGTGGAGCAGTTCCGACGAGGAATATCAGCGAGATCTACGCTGCGGGACATATATCTAGCTCTCCTGTGGTATTTAAAACGAAAGACTAATATTCTTTAGCTTTTAAAAGACTGAAGCTAAAAGCTAAATAAAACCACTGGAAATCATAACTAAAAGTACCAAAAATAAATAAGAAGCAGAGAATTTTCTTAAACAAAATTTCTTAAATAAATAAATCAAATTAAAATATAATAAACCGAAAGAACAGATACCATCTTCACATAAGTAAGGCTTACCGGCCAATGATCTTCTTCAGTGCGGATGCACTCACATTGCCCGAACTCTTACTGGAATCGGTAGATTGACTGCCGCGAGTAATGAGTATATGGGCAGGGGCACTGCAAATGTAGTGTGTGGACAGAAAGTTGGGAATGTGGGTCTCATGGGGAGCGTGCCAGAGGTAAGTCCTTGCAGTCGCACTATCCTCGGTGGCTCAGTCGGATAGAGCGTCTGCCATGTATGCAGGCGATACTGGGTTCGAGTCCCGGTCGGGGCACACACTCTCAACTGTCACCGTTGATATTTATCAACGCCTGTAAGCAGATAAAGGTCTGAATTCATTGCATTTCCATTTTTTGAGAGCTGAAAGATCACCAATGGTATCTGTTTTTTCGGAAATATCCAGGAAGTCTATCCACAGGTAGGCATCACATCACCGCAAGTGGAGCTCGTACAGATAGTCCTCTTTGAAAAGGTGGGGGAGGGGAGGAGGGGAAGGCTGGTCCAGGATCCATTTTCAAGAGGGTCTGTCTAGATTGTGGTGCCCTCATTTTTGTCTGCAACGGAATGCATACGGTGGAATGGCTCATGGACAAGGTGCCCATGATATCTATGTAGGAGGATGCGAAGCTGCTGGTCAAAACGGCAGCCGAGCTTCTTAAGACCGCAAAGGTATCAATATGGATACCAAAGATCCTTAAGGATGTCTCTCCAAAGATTCTGTTCGAGAAAATAGGGTTCCAGAACCCAAAAGTGTTGACAGAGGATTGGAGAGTAAACAACCAGAAGGCTGTACCAGAAGGACGAACTCTGGTGGTGGGGGTTGGAGAGAAGTACCTGAAGGTGATGTGAGAGCAAGACATGAAATTGTTTTCAGGATTCCCGCAGGTCGCTGTCAGCGTAATCAAAGACCTCAAAGGCAATGATGGCAGCAAGACAGAAACTGGAGTTGGTGCAGATTAATCTGCAGCACAGTAAAGGGTCACTGCTGCCCTGAGCCGTTACCTGGGGAGACAGGAAGTGGATGTGGCCCTGCTACAAGAACCCTACTAATCTAAAGGGGGCGTATTGGGCCTCGTTGGCACTGGAGGTAAGCTGATTTATGCTAGGAACTGCAGAACATGCATCTATGTGAGAAATGGAATTTCTTTCATGACAATGATGTATTTCTGCTCTAGAGACCTGGTGACCATCAGAATACAGCAACGTGAGGAAGATATCACGAGGGAAATTGTTTTGGCCTCAGCATACCTTCCTTACGAAGACAGCTCTCCTGCTCCTTTGGAGGTGAGGAGACTGACAGAAGCTGCCATCGGCAAGGTGACCAAATGTTGGTTGGATGTGATGCAAATGTCCACAACCTAGGGTGGGGCAGCAAGGACACCAACAGTAGAGGTGAGTACCTTCTTGAATTTCTTTTGTTTAACAACTTGGAGGTGCTGAATAGAGATGATGAACCTACATTCAGGAATAGCAAGAGGGAAGAAGTAATTGACATAACCTTTGGTTCCGTGCTGATGGGCAGCTATGTAAAACAATGGCATGTGGCATTGGAGCCATCCTCATCGGACCACATGTATATTAAATTCAAGGTTGAAATGGGAATCAGACAGACCATGGCCTATAGGGATCCTAGGAAAACAGACTGGGTGACATATAGGAGGGACCTTGACTTAAGCTTATCGGAAATTAAAACCTCGATACGGAATCCAGTAGAGTTTGAGGAAGTAGCAGAGGCTGTCACCTCTGTCATAATGACCTCATACGAGGACAACAGCGCAATCACCAAGAAGCGCATAAATACACTCCTGGAAATTGAAATAAGAACACCGTGAATTCATTGTCCCAGGAAGGGGAAACTTTATTGACACATTCCTGGGGTCAGATACATCACATGATCACACTGACAGAACCACAGGAACATAGACACAGGCAACAGAGCATGCACAATGTCGGCACTAGTACAGTGTATATCCACCTTTCGCAGCAATGCAGGCTGCTTTTCTCCCATGGAGACGATCGTAGAGATGCTGGATGTAGTCCTGTGGAACGGCTTGCCATGCCATTTCCACCTGGCGCCTCAGTTGGACCAGCGTTCGTGCTGGACGTGCAGACCGCGTGAGACGACGCTTCATCCAGTCCCAAACATCCTCAATGGGGGACAGATCCGGAGATCTTGCTGGCCAGGGTAGTTGACTTACACCTTCTAGAGCACGTTGGGTGGCACGGGATACATGCGGACGTGCATTGTCCTGTTGGAACAGCAAGTTCCCTTGCCGGTCTAGGAATGGTAGAACGATGGGTTCGATGACGGTTTGGATGTACCGTGCACTATTCAGTGTCCCCTCGACGATCACCAGTGGTGTACGGCCAGTGTAGGATATCGCTCCCCACACCATGATGCCGGGTGTTGGCCCTGTGTGCCTCGGTCGTATGCAGTCCTGATTGTGGCGCTCACCTGCACGGCGCCAAACACGCAAACGACCATCATTGACACCAAGGCAGAAGCGACTCTCATCGCTGAAGACGACACGTCTCCATTCGTCCCTCCATTCACGCCTGTCGCGACACCACTGGAGGCGGGCTGCACGATGTTGGGGCGTGAGCGGAAGACGGCCTAACGGTGTGCGGGACCGTAGCCCAGCTTCATGGAGACGGTTGCGAATGGTCCTCGCCGATACCCCAGGAGCAACAGTGTCCCTAATTTGCTGGGAAGTGGCGGTGCGGTCCCCTACGGCACTGTGTAGGATCCTACGGTCTTGGCGTGCATCCGTGCGTCGCTGCGGTCCGGTCCCAGGTCGACGGGCACGTGCACCTTCCGCCGACCACTGGCGACAACATCGATGTACTGTGGAGACCTCACGCCCCACGTGTTGAGCAATTCGGCGGTACGTCCACCCGGCCTCCCGCAAGCCCACTGTACGCCCTCGCTCAAAGTCCGTCAACTGCACATACGGTTCACGTCCACGCTGTCGCGGCCTGCTACCAGTGTTAAAGACTGCGATGGAGCTCCGTATGCCACGGCAAACTGGCTGACACTGACGGCGGCGGTGCACAAATGCTGCGCAGCTAGCGCCATTCGACGGCCAACACCGCGGTTCCTGGTGTGTCCGCTGTGCCGTGCGTGTGATCATTGCTTGTACAGCCCTCTCCCAGTGTCCGGAGCAAGTATGGTGGGTCTGACACACCGGTGTCAATGTGTTCTTTTTTCCATTTCCAGGAGTGTAGAAGTGTGCCTTGGTGGAACAATAACTTGGAAACGCAAAGAAAACAGGTACGAATACTGTTTAACCTTGCAAGATGTAAAGGACAATGGGAAAAATATTGTGAGGGTCTTGTTAATTACAACCTAGCAATTAGACAAGCAAAGGAGGCATTCTGGAAAGCATTCTGTGAGGAAGTGGAAGGCACAGCTGCTCAAGCCAGACTTCACAAAATCCTCACTGGAGTATCAACTAATCCAGGAGGTACATTGAGCAAGGAGGATGGAAAACATACAAAGACAGCACATGAGAAGCTGGAACTGTTCCTCAAAACTCACTTTCCTCAATATGCTCTGGCGGGTAACATAGACCAGAATACGGTCCCTGAGAGACAATGGTCCCCAGCCACTCAAAAAGAGAACTGGGAATCGGCCAAGGAGTGTATCGACTTCGATAAAATCCAACGGGAGGTGGGAACATACCAACCGTTCAAGTCTTTCCAGCTCTCCTGCAACAGGCAGGAGAGAATCTCTGAAGAGTCCTATGCAGGTTTTTCAGGGTTAGCCTAGCAGCAGGAATGATTCCCAATGCCTGGAGGGCAGTGAAGGTTGTCTTTATTCCAAAGCCAGAGAGAATTGATCATACGAAGGCCAAGGATATGAGACCAATCAGTCTGTCCCCCTTCATTCTTAAAACATTGGAAAAACTGGTTAATGTACACGTTGGGGAGAGGAGGCTAACTAGGGCTCCTCTACATTCAAACCAACGTGCATATGAACCAGGTAAATCATGTGAGACAGCTCTCCATCAGCTCATTCGGAGGGTGGAGAAAGCACTTCACTTTCAAGAAATAGCCCTCTGCATGTTCCTGGACATCTAGGGGGCCTTTAGTAACATAACGTTCGGTTCCATGGTTAGGGCAGCAGAGGTGCGTGACCTAGGGATCACTATATGTAGGTGGACTAGGGCCATGCTCGGTGGAAGGAAGGTAGAGGCCACCATGATGAATGAAAAGATGATAATTAACACCAGTAGAGGTTGTCCATAAGGAGGAGTATTGTTCCCTTTATTGTGGAATCTATTGGCGAACGAACTCATTGAGGAACTAAATTCCAGACAATGCTTTTGCCAAAGATATGCAGATGACATCGTCATAGTAATACTTGGCAAATTTGCTGACACAGTTAGGAATATGGTACAAGGTGCATTGGACATTGTGCAAGACTGGTGCATTAAACAGGATCTAAGGATTAATCGTAAGAAGACTGTTGTGGTACCATTCACGAAGAAGAATATCCAACACTCAAGTTGGAATCTAAAGCTCTTCGATGAAACACTGCCTGTGAAGGGATAGTGAAATATCTAGGGTAACCTTAGATGCGAAACTAACATGGATTCCTCGCATTAAGAGCATCTGCTCCAAGGTGAAAAGTACTCTAGTGAGTACCAGAAGAGCTATGGCAAAAAATGGGGTCAAAGCCCCAGAGGTAAGCACTGGATATACACCACGGTGGTTAGACCTAGGGTCTCCTACAGGCCTTAGTGTGGTAGGAGAAGGTAGAACAGCAGGCTGCACCTAAGGAGCTTGCTAAGGTGCAGAGGCTGGCCTGCTTAGTTATAACAGGCGGAATTAGCAGCACGCCAGCCGCTGGGATGGAAGCCATGCTGGACATGTCTCCACTACACCTTTGGGTCAAGATGAAGGCAGCAACTGGTGCATACTGACTCAAAACTGGTTAAAACTTGATCTCATTGGTATACCCAGAATCATACACTAAAATAGTGAGTGAGGTAAGTATAGGAATGGCTGGGGAAATGCCGGTCGACTATGTAATAACTCCCAACTGCTTCAACAAGCCTTATGATATAATAATTGGAAGCAGGGAACAGTGGAAAAAACAGTTAGACACTGTATGGGGGACGCTGTCTGGTTCACTGATGGGTCGAAGTCAGACAAAGGCGCTGGGGCTGGGGTGTACGGGGTTCAGCCAAGAATGGAGGGCATCATCTCTCTAGGAAAACTGGCTTTGGTATTCCAAGCTGAAATTACTGCAATCGGGGAGTATGTGGAGGAGAATATGCGTAGCTGCTACAAGGACCGTAGCATCTACATCTATTCAGACGGCCTGGCAGCCCTGAAATCATTGTCAGCCCCTGCAACAAGATCTAAGATTGTTGCAGAATGTCACAGGGCTCTGGTGGAGCTAGGGGGAAGCAATAGTTTACTGGTAAACCTAGTGTGGGTTCCTGGCCACTCAGGCATCGGTATCAATGAACAAGCCGATAGACAGGCCAGGACGGGTGCGAAGACTCCATTTATTGGACCAGAACCTGTCCTGACAATCACCAAGGCTATGTTCAAAATAGAACTACGGAACTGGCTTAGATGATAGCACGTATAATACTGGACGAAGGTCTATAAACAAAAACCTGATAAGGTAATGATGCCAAAGCCGTGTTTTAAAAGAAACTCTGTAATCGTGGGCTTGAACAGGACTGGTGACCGGTCTCGGGAATTTCAAAAAACACCTGCATGCAATGGGTATAACAGAAGAAGACCCTAAATGTAGGATCTGTGATGAGAGTGAAGAAACTGCATCACACATAATCTTCGAATGCACGGCATTGGAGAGCGAGAGAGACAAAATGTTCGGGACAACTAGACCTGAAGAAATTGTGTCTAACAAAGAACTGATAAAGTGACTCCTTGCACTATTTAAGGCCATTGGTTAGATTTACTAGATATACAGGGAGCGATACCGCACAATAAACTCGGTTTCAGTGCGGGCAGTGGCGCGTCAGACCAAAGTTGTTTTAGCTTCCCTGCCAAAATCAAATCAAAAATCAATCAAGCCTCTGTATTTGAGCCCTCACACCTTTCAGTCCAACATATTATCATGATTAACGAGTAATGGTGGCATTGCGGTAGTGCACTGCATGCAGCCATTGTTGTTCTGGCTTCAATCACTGTCATGCGTAACTCCCCTAAAATTCATCTTTTCTCAATGAACCTAATGTGCGATATTTCTCATTTTAATTTACTAATAATTATGAATCAGTAAATAACATCTGTATATATACAGAAAAATTGTGTGAAATTACGTGATTACCCTGTACAGCAGTGCTAAGGTTAAATGGAATAGTGAGTTAGAGCCTACGTTTTACTGCCCGTACATCAACAAATCTACACCAATATTGTTCACCTACACTATGCCTGCCAATAAGTATTGTTGTGTTGTACTACGTTTACCTATATTCTCACCGCTAACTAATGTTCCATTAAAACTGCAGTCTACGAGATATGCAGCTTATGCATCCCCCACTTCCGTCTTCCTGATCTGGAAATTCAATTTCCCCGTTGACATCAGCACTAATTCTTTTAACTTCTCTTTCTGTAATTGTTACAACTCAGTTTTGCATTCGTTCAACAGTGTACTAATTCTTCATTATTTCTATAGTGGCAAACTTCCTCCACAACTATGGAAGTGGCGAGTTCCTTTGATTTCTGAATAACATTAACAGCAAGGAAGTGGTACATATTATAAAAGTTCATTTGTACACGATTGTGACTCCTGTGCTACCGCCAACATATGTGACCTCCAATAGGGCGCTAGGCTTCCGTTGTTTCAGTTCATTAAAGCTGAGACAATTGTGGCGATCAGAGATTTATAGCGTGTGGTTATAATTAAACTGGCGGTGTTCCATGTGCTGCAGTGCGGGCTGTATACATCGCAGGACTGGTTGGGAGAAATTGTTTAAACGTGGAAATTGTTTAAATATAGAAGCATGGGATCTCATTGTATCTTAGCGATGTCTTGTGTATGACTTACAGTGTTAATTTTTTAACGCATACACATGTCTGTAGAAACATTCCTACATAAATAGACTTGGACTTTTTTAATTTTCCCCTGCGTTTACGTGACCACAGTAACGCTATGGTTTCAGACTCGTCTTTGGCACCCAAGTTTGATAGTGATGCCATAGCGGGTCATAAACTATACTACCAGGGGGAGTCTAACGGAAGTGAGACACATGGAAAAAAAGTAAGTAAACTGTTTAATATTTCAACAGTAATCGCCATAACTGTTAATACATTTACCCCTCTGTTAGACAAGACGGTCAGTGCCTTCATGGAAAATGCCTGCGGTTGCCAACGAAGCCATTATTATTCCAAGGGGAACACCTCTTCATGCGAAGCAAATTGACAGCCGCGAATGTTGTGCTTCAGGATACCAAAAATATGGAAATCGCATGGGGGGAGATCTAGACTGTCTGGTTCAAATGGCTCTGAGCACTATGGGACTTAACATCTATGGTCATCAGTCCCCTAGAACTTAGAACTACTTAAACCTAACTAACCTAAGGACATCACACACGTCCATGCCCGAGGCAGGATTCGAACCTGCGACCGTAGCAGTCTCGCGGTTCCGGACTGAAGCGCCTAGAACCGCACGGCCACCGCGGCCGGCCCATTAACAGATATGGCGATTACTTTCGAAATAATAAACAGCTTACTTAATTTTTTTCCATTTGTCTCGTGTTTATTTGATTGCAACTTATAATTAAAATAAGGGTATCTTGGAAAAGTATACAGCAGCTACTGAGTAGTAAATGATAGTCATTAAGAGAATGTTGACACAAATAAATGGGCAGCAAGTTACTTAGACAGTTTCACGTTCCACGAATCATTTGCACAGTAAGTCGTAATGATGTGGAACGAGTCATTGTATATTCACATCACAACTTAATTTTTAAACATGGCTCCTAGCTGGACACTTTTTTCAAACTATCTACACATGTGAGTCAGAAATTCCTACACAGCATCTCTTACACGTAATAGTAACAGAAATTCTCCCATAGAACAGAAGAAGTTGTCAAGCAGAAACTTTTTTTAGTTTGTTTTCAAATTTTATTTTGCTATCTGTCAGATATTTTATGTCACTGGGTAAGTTACCAAAAATTTTTGTTACAGCATTGTTCCCCTCTTTCTGTGCTAAAGACAACCTTAATGTGGAATAATGAATGTAATTTTCATTCTGGTTTTGTAATTATGTATATCATTGTTCCTTTTGAACTACAGTGAACTATTTACAACAAACTTCATGTGGGAATAAATATACTGTGAAGCAGCAGTTAGAATGCTCAGTTCTTTAAACATATATCTACATCTGCATTTACATTATTAAGCTGCAATTCACAATTACGTGCCTTCAAGCTATTTCTCTACCGTTCCATACTCGATTGGCGCGCAGGAAAGTCGAGCACTTAAATCTTTCTGTGCGAGATCTGATTTCTCTTATTTTATCATGGTGATCATTTCTCTCTATGTAGGTGGGCACCAGTAAAATACTCGTATTTTCTCCTATTTAGCGATTATGTAAATCTCGCTGCCATTCTTTGAACTTTTTAGATGCCCTCCGTCAATCTGGTGCGGATGCCACACTGCACAGCAATACTCCAAAAGAGGACGGACAAGCGCAGTGTAAGCAGTCCCTTTAGCGGACCTGTTGCAATTTCTAAATGCTCTGCCAAAAACTCGAAGTCTTTGGTTTACTTTCCCCACAAAATTATCTACGTGATTGTTCCAGTTTAAGTTATTCGTTACTGTAATCCCTAAGTATTTAGCTGAATTTACAGCCTTTAGATTTGTGGGATTTTAGGAGTAACCGAAATTTAGCGGATTTATTTTAGTACTCTTGGGGACGATTTCACACTTTTCATCGCTTAGAATCAATATTCACTTTTTACATCACACATATATCTTGTCTAAATGATTTATGAATTGGTTTTGATCATCTGATAACTTTACAAGATGGTTAATGACAGCGTCATCTGCAAAAAATCTAAGAGGGTTGCTCTGGATTGTTTCCCATGTCATTTATGTACAGGTGGGGGCAAACATAAGTGGCTTGGGAAACAGGGTCCAAAAACACGGCAGTGGAAAGGAAACACAATACTAACCTGATTATAGCAGATGTTGAAAGTAATCACCATTCATCTCTTGTAATTTCTGGGCCCTGGACGGCAAGTTGCTGAAGGCTGATCGAAGCTGGACTGTTGGAATTGCTGCAGTCTCATCCAAAATGTTCTGCTGCAGTCCTTTAAGACTACTAGGGTTGTTGGGATAAACCTTAGACTTGAGAGCTCTTCACACAAAGTAATCGCACACTGTCAAATCAGGGGACACGACCAGACTGCAGGTCCATGTGGAGTATTCGTCCACATGACCGAAGTGGTATGTCGTGTCTTACGACAGGCGTCGGGTTGATTTCGTAGGACTCTGAAGCATTTTATGATGAACTGCAGTCACATTTTGTGGTGTTTGGGCACGTTGCGAAATGTTTTTTGACTTGTTCAAAACAGATTCATTCCTACGCCATTGCTGGACGAAGCATTGCATGGCATGCTGGCGCTTTGGCTCTATTAAACTTCTCAGCAAACAACTGACCACACCGTTTTCACGACTTTCTTGTCACGTAACTTCACAACGAACACCTGGTGCTCCACTGTCAGTACCATTGTCCTTTTGCACTGCTCCACTCACACTGACACAGCCCACACTAAGCTCTGGACAGGTGTGGATCACGTGAGGGGCGTACACGTGGTGTGTGGTTCAAAATGGTTCATATGGCTCTCAGCACTATGGAACTTAACATCTGAGGTCATCAGTCCCCTAGAACTTAGAACTACTTAAACCTAACTAACCTAAAGACATCACATACATCCATGCCCGAGGCAGAATTCGAACTTGCGACCGTAGCAGTCGCGCGGTTCCGGACTGAAGCGCCTAGAACTCCTGGGCCACAGCAGCCGGTCGTGGTGTGTGCATCACGAGGTGTGGTTATACTCATACGTTCACGTCCAGTTGTATCCACTCTCTCAGGCCACTTTTATTTGCCCCGTCCCATAGTTCAACAACAGCAGAGGGCCTGTAACCCTTCCTTCGGGAACGCCAGATAATACTTCTGTTTTGCTCTATGAGTTCCCATGTTACTTAGAAATGTGACGTTTCTAACAAAAAATCACGAATCCATTCACACAATTAAGGCGATACTCACAGGCACTCAATTTGAGCAGAAGTCGCTTGTGAAGAACGGTGTGAAAAGACTTCTGGGAATCTAAAAATATGGAATCAATCTGACAGCCTCTGCGATAGTACTCATTACTTCGTGAGAGTAAAGAGCTAGTTGTGTTTCACAAGAACGATAGTTTCTGAATCCATGCTGACTACTTGTCAATAAATAATTTTCTTCGAGGAAATACCTAATTTTCGAACACAGTATCATTCCAAAATCCCACTGCAAATCGTTTTTAGTGATATGGGTCTGTAACTCAGTGGGTTACTCCTATTTCCTTTCTTGGGTATCGGTGTGACTTGTGAAACTTTCCAGTCTTTAGATATGGATCTTACAAAGAGCTAACGGCTGTATATGACAGCTAAGTATGGAGTTATTGTGTCAGCATACTCTGAAGGGAACCTGACTGTTATGCAGTCAGGACCACAGGCCTAGCTATTATAAATTGAATTAAGCTGCTTCACTACACCAAGGATATATGTTTCTTTACTTTGTCTTCTTTAGCGAGGAAATTTCGGAAAACCGTGCTTAGTAACTCTACTTCACTGACTCTGTCATCAGTGACATCACCATTGCTATCGCGCAGCGAAGGTATTAATTGCGCCATGCCGCCATGTATTTTACATATGACCCGAATCTCTTTGAGTTTTCTGCTAGATTTCGAGACAAAGTTTCGTTACAGAAACTATTAAAAACATTCACATTGAAATTTGCGCTAAATTTTGAGCTTCTGTAAAACTTCGTCAATCTTGGAGATTTTGCGTTCTTTTAAATTTGGCATGCTTTTTTCGTTGCTTCAGCAACAGTGTTATTACCAGTTTTGTGTATCATGTGGGATCAGTACTACCGCTTATTAATTTATGTGGTATTATCTCTCAATTACCGTCGATACTATTCAAACCACAACTGGTCTACACTTGCACAGTCAGATAACCAGGAGTAGAATCTTTCGCCTAGAAAAGCGTCTGCTTTTTTAAATAGATCTACTTTGCGCTTATTTTTGGTGGGTTCAGATGTTACGGTTTTTAGTTTCGCTACAACAGCCTTGTGATCACTAATTTCTTTATCAGCCATGGTGCTCCCTATTTTCTCAGGATTATTTTCTGGTAACCCAAGAGTCAAGTATGTTTTCGCAACTATTCTCTACAGGATGATAGTAGGTGTGCACCACATATTTCTCTTACAGTGCTTATTTTGAGGAATGAAGACTTTCTTTCTTAAAGATGAGTTACCAAGAACAATATTTTGTATGACATTATTGAATGAAAATGTGCAAAATATCTCAACTTACAGATTCGTTTGTCCCCAGCATCTACAATGACTCTAGGTGCAACTGTGGACGAACTAAACTGATTTAGGAGTTACAAAATGTGCTTTTCCAGTTCAAATTCTCATCAGTATGAACACCTAACAATTTTGAAGTTTCCACACTATTTATTACGAGAGTGAGTCAAATTAAAACCTTAAATTTGTAATAACAAATCGAAATTTCGCACCGTTATCCTGTAAGTTGGTAAGCATGCTACAAAGGGCGTGCAGAATGACCTGTAGGTGGCAGCATAGTGCAGATGCACACGTACCGTCGCAGTATCAGTACAAAGGTGACCGACCCACTTGCGACTTGCACCAGGGAAGAACAGCGTTCAGTTATTCGGTTTTTGCATAGTGAAGGTGTGAAACGTATTGGAATTCATCGACGAATGAAGGTTCAGTACGGTGATGCATGTTTGTCACAGCAGCAAGTCTACGAATGGAGTAGGAAGTTCGCAAATGGTGTGACTTCAGTGGAAGATGCTCCTCGTCCAGGTCAAATGGCTCTGAGCACTATGGGACTTAACATCTATGGTCATTAGTCCCCTAGAACTTAGAACTACTTAAACCTAACTAACCTAAGGACATCACACAACACCCAGTCATCACGAGGCAGAGAAAATCCCTGACCCCGCCGGGAATCGAACCTGGGAACCCGGGCGCGGGAAGTGAGAACGCTACCGCACGACCACGAGCTGCGGACCGTCCAGGTCAAGCACAACGAGTTGTGACTCCACATAACATTGCAGCAGTTGGAGCCATAGTGAAGGAAAACCGCCGAGTGACACTGAATGACATTGCAGCATGTTTACAGATTAGTCATGGGTCAGCACTCAACATTGTGCATGATGTGTTCCAGTTTCACAAAGTGTCTGCTAGATGGGTGCCACAGCAGCGACTCCTGAAATGAGAGAACGACTTGTTGATGTTTGTGAATAACTTCTTCGGCGTTTTGAACGAGAAGGTGACGGCTTCCTTGCAAGTATCGTTACTGGGGACGGAACCTGGGTTCACTTCCACCAACCGGAAACGAAGAGAGCGAGCAAGGAATGGCGCCATTCCTCATCACCAAAACCAAAGAAGTTTCGAACAGCACCATCAGCAGGGAAGGAGATGCTGACTCTCTTTAGGGACGAAAAAGGCGTCATTTTGGAGCATTGCGTGCTTAGAGGGACCACTGTCACCAGTGCATTATACACAGATGTGCGGCCTGCAATAAAATCAAAGTGACGTGGATTGCTGTCAGCACGTGTCCTTTTGCAACATGACAATGCAAGGCCCCACACTGCCCGTACAACAGTTGCAACAATCACAGACATGCATTCTGAGTGTCTTCCTCATCCATCATACTCACCAGACCTTTCCCCAAGTGATTTCCATATGTTTGGACCACTCAAAGACACAATGGGAGGAAAGAAGTTCAGTTCTGATGAAGAGGTACGTCACGCGGTGCACGAGTGGTTGCATGGACTGCCAAAAGAATTTTTTTCTAAGGGAATTTATGCACTTTGTAAGCACTGGAGGACTTGCATTGAGCGTGGGGGAGATTATGTTGAAAAGTGATACAGCTTTGTACCACTTTTGCACAATAAATTATATTTAAAAATATTTAAGGTTTTCTTTTGACTCACTCTCGTATTTCCTCATCATGTATTACACTTGTCATTTGTGTAGTACCCCTAGATGTTCAACACTGAATATGTGATGTCTTTTTAAAATTATGGCTGAAAAATCATTCACAGAAAACCAGTCAATGATACTTTTAAGAACATTCTTTACTATTTCTCCTGTTTCTGTATATATGCTGGAATTGTTTATAATACTAGTATCACCTGCAAAAAGAATTAATACTGCCTGTTGTATACTAGATGGAAGATCGCTTGCACATATGACAAAAAAAAGTGGACCTAAGATTGAGCCTTGGGGAACCTCATACAACATTTTTTTTTTCTACAGTCAGAACAATGTTCCTGGACTAGATTAGTTGATTTACTAGGTACAGCTTTCTGCATTCTTTTGGTTAGATGCGACATTATTCACTGGTTGGCTATACCCCCAATCCCAAAAAACTTCAATTTATCAAGGAGAATATTGTGATTTATGGAGTGAAATGCCTTAGATAGGTCACAGAAAATACTAACTAGTACTGTTTTATTATTTAATGCTTGTAAAATATGGTGAGTGGACATATAAATGGTATTCTCAGCACAATAACACTTCTGAAGTCCAAACTGTGACTTGCTGAGGATATTATTGTTGTTCAGGCGAGTTGCTGTTCTAGGATACATCACTTTCTTAAAACATGTTGGAAAAAGAGCTCAGCAGCGAAACAGGCTGGTAGTTATTGACATCTCTCCTATCAACTCTCCCAGGAATGGATTTGACAATAGCATATTTCAATCTATCTCAAAAAAGTCTTGTGTTAGTGATGCATTACATATTTCAGACAAGACAGGGCTTATTGTAAGGGAACAAATCTATAATACTCTATTGCAAACACCATCAAAACCCGATGAGCTTTCAGTTTTGAGAGAATATATAATTTCTTAATTTTGGATGGAGAAGATGCTGAGACATTCATTTGGCTGAATTGTATGAGAGTTGCTGTTTTAACTTGCTGCTGAGATTTTTCTCTTGAACTATTTGTTCCTACACTTACTACTTTATTTAGGAAATTATTATTAAATATTTTCCTGCCTGTGACTTGTCAGTTTTAGGCCCCCTATTCAGTTAAACAGTGATGTTATCCTGTTCTGTGGCTGGTGGTTATCCTGTCTCTCATTTTACTTAATTCCATATAGCCTTATGTTTAATGTGAGAATTGCTGATTTCTGAAATAACGTACATATTCCTTGACTGTTTAATGACGTTTCTTAGTAATTTCGAGTTGTTTTAGTGGTATGAACTACTGCTGAATTTCTACTTCTTCTTGCCAACTGATATATTTCCGTTTTTCTTTCATAAGATAGTTTAATGCTTCTAGTGATCCATGGTGTTTTTACATGGCAATTTGATGTCCTTTCTGATTAGCTTTTGTGAAAAGGTATTTGCAACTAATGATATGTTTTATTTTTTTCATCCCAGGTTATCGCTCATAAACTATTCTTAAAAACATTTGTCCTGGATAAATTAATTATTCCAACTGATTTCTACTGAAGAATATCCCTACAGTAAACCTAAATTTTGATTGTGACTGACATTTTTGGATCATAAATTATGATAATTAAGATAAGAGTGACCTAAATGTGGAGGCAGCTATATTTTGGTTGTGGTGCACATTCTGGGTGATAAATTATAGTAATTAAGATTAAATAGATCTTAAATTACAGTCATTTAGATAACTGGAGACCTGGGAACCAAGAGGGCTCTGCTGCCATGCCTCAGTAGTAGGATAACATCCGATTGAATTTCCCGGCACCTACACAGCACTCAGTTGGCTTAGAGGAGTGGGGGCAGGGGAAGAGGAAGGGATGAGTTTGATAGTGAGTGGGGATGGGGGAGCGAGAGAACTGACTTTGAAAGTGTCAGTGATGTTCGTTTACATAACGGTCATAAATCATTGTGCCTATTTACGCTCTGTTCCACTACTTACGTTATTGTATTTATTCAAAAATGAAACTCTGCATTGAACTGGAAACTGGTATGCTACATTTACTGTAGAATGGTACGTACTTTATCAGTTATTTTCTGCCTTGACCTCGACCTACAATGATATGGTTCATTGTAACCAGATAGGCACTACTACCTGATGTTGATGAGTGGCAGTATTTTGATCCCCAATCTCAGCTCACAATGGCTTTATGAAAGAACCTATTTTAAGTTGAGACTCCTTTGTGCAATTTTCTTTTATCACTAACTGTCACATCTCTTTTAGTGTAAAGCAATACTTTTAGTAATCTGGACAATGGTCAATAAATTTTATAAACGCATTCAAACTTTCCTTTATGGCTGAGAGTTTAAACACTGATCTGTTACCTGTACATTCTCTGCTATCATTGAATTCTTTTCTTCTTTGGAAATCCTTTGTGCCTGGTCCAACATTTCGTCATTGGGCACGATTAGGTTGCCAAAATCTTCTTCATGTTTATCTATGCAATCACAAACTCCCTCCATTTCTTAATGGGTGCAGTTCCAAAGATGCACCGGTTACCTGAATCTTCAATTCCCTCAACACCACACACTATTTTTGTTACACAAAATATCATTTCACATGTTTTGAATGGTCATGATTTTAACTTCACTCCAACTGCTGGCCCTGTTGAAAATAGTACCCTTGTCAGAATAAGATTTTTCCCCTTTAAATCAGTTCACTTGTATTCTCTTCTCCAGTGTAATCAGACTTCAAGAAAACCATACATTCCTCGGCCAGCTTGTGTCTACAACGGGGCTTAGAAGTAAAGATCATTCCTTGACCTATAAACTGGATCAGCAAAGTAGTGTTTGGCGAGGGAAGCATATACATTATCATTAGAAGTATATACATTATCATTAGAAAGAACAGAGGGGTGAGCAGAAGCATTGTCTAAAATCAATTACGCTTTCTTTCCTTCAGGTTTTAATTTTAGCTTTTCAGTCTGGAATATTCTAACTTCAGGGACGAATTACTTCTTGAATCAGTCAGATAATAACTGTGAGATAACCTAAGCCCTTTTGCCAGCTTTATAGGTGACTGAAAGATGTGACATAACGCTTTTGATAGCCCTAAGTCAGTGGTTCTGGACCTGGTGGTAATTACTCTCTATGGGGTTGAATGAAAATTTGTTAGCAGGAAGCACCAAAGGTGTTTGATAGTGTTTTAGTTATGAAACTAAATTATTTTTAAAATATAATTAGTATTATTACAGTTTTTGCAAGACTCTAGTATTCTTTATGTAAGTTACCAATAATTACTTTTTTCTCACTTACTGCCACTAATGTGTGACACTGTATGGTGGAAATTACAGGTTCCTCACAGTCCATCCACTACGCACATACTTTGTGCTTTATACTGTACACTGATGACAGTAAATGTAAGGCATATACGTAACGAATGCCAAATATCTCATGAGAATGTCTTCTACGAGTTGTAGATAATTCATACAATAGTCATGAAAGTGCATTAATACTGGCTTCAAAACAGATAAATGAACTAATTACACCATGAAAGAGCAGTAGTTATATTGCCATACATATTAGTATTATTATTATCATTAGAGTGATCAGAAACAAGGCATTGGCAGGGAGAATTCTTTCAGTAAGGAGTCTAGCAATCAGGTGACTTACAGACAGTAAGTATAGTGCACACTTTCTGATTTGGTTTATTTTAAACGAGGATGTGGGGTGCAGACGAAGTGAGTGCCTCTAGGAAGACGAGTAGTGCAGGCGAGGCATGTTTTGAAACAAATATCTACCCTGGCTGTGGATAGTTAACTTTCTTATCTGAGAAGATATTGAATTTAGCAAAGGCGATGCGCCAGGAATTGCTTCATCAAGTATTCTACTCAGACACAAACACACACACAGAAGCGCCCGCGTGCGCGCGCGTGCATGTGTACACCTGCAGCTGCATACATGCACACTGCCCAAACATAACACAGGAAAAGACATTTGACATTCAGGATTAATAAACATGAAAGCAGATTTTTGACTATGTCAGCAATTAAAATAAAATCAAGGAACTGATGAATTTGCTGCGTGATTTATGATGTGCACCGAGTGAGAACAACTCAGATATAATAGACATAAGTGGTACCAATTGTCTCATTGGCATTGTGGCTTAACAAAACAATCACAAAAGTTAAATATCATTCATTTTCATCATTCTAAAAGTAAAAGTGTTGAAAGAAAATTTCATTGTGAAGATTAGTTATGTGCTAAAGCTGGTGATGGTTAGGGAGCGCTGGTTGTGGGATGGTCACTAGCCAATATGTGATTGCACTCTTAGAAAGGCTGGGAACCATTGTCCTGTGTCTTACAGATTTCACCTAGTATTAGTGATCTTAAGTGATGTGAATCATCAGCACTGTCACAGAAAAGACAAGTGATTCCTTCCTTACTCACTTTATGTCCAGATGTTGAACTGTCTGTCCTGCTTGCCTGTTAATTGCCTAGGATGGACATCTAAAACTAGTCAATTTTCTCTTCCTTACAGTCATGTGTCAAACACCAATTTTCCTCTTGTGAGACAGTCTTCAGTTCTCTACGAAATGGTAGCAATAGATCAACTTAGCAGTGATGAACTCTTTCGTACTACTCGGTGCAGGAACACCGATTTGAAGAACTCTCGTTTTATCTTCGAAATTTAATGATTCATATTTACTTCTGTCACTCATCTTGGCTACCTATTATATTGTGGGGCGGTTTAATACGATTTTAAGCCATCAGGGAGATGGAATTTAACGCAAATCACCATATGAACTTCAACAAACTGAGCAGGCTTTGACTCCATTGCATGCTTGTGATCAACTAAAATACTGACATTGGTCATTATCTATCACCGGTGAAGCGATAGGAAGGGAGGATATGCGTTCAACATTGTACTAAAAGTGATCTTGGTGTGATGATGCCCCGTAAAATAAAGCTGTGTTTCACTTAACAGTAACAAACCAGACAGTGTTTTCGCGAATTCCGATTTACGTTAAGTCCGAATTCGTGAGGGTTTATTATAATTTCACGATGACTTGTTAAATACACCGTTATTATTGTGTTAATACCGTGTAAAAATGAGTTAAATCCACAAATAAAAGTAATAATACACTGGTTTCTGTAACTCAAAGGAAAAGTCGTAAAATAATTGCAGTTGAAGTAGTTGTGTAGTTTGCAACGAAGTAAACCAAATTTTAGAGCAAACGATTTGGTATGAATAAAATGCACTTATTGCAGTTCGATGTAGTACACGTTAAGTCAATACATACGTGTAATTACACCGAATGGCAATACACCAACCGTTCTCAATGATGGTGTCCTACAAGGTCCATTGGAAGTGAATGTATCAGTATGGAGCAATGATTCTTACATACAGGGCGTTAGAGGTAAAAGTGCAGATACTTTGATCATTGATACCTCAATATGTACACACATCAGTGTGTTAGTTGTTTTTTACCTGCCTCTAACAGTGTTCCTGCAAACACGTCACATAATTTACTACCTGCAACACTAAGTCGACTGTCAACATTGACTAACAGTTTAGTGTCCACACATCCACACTTCAACACATGACCTGCTGCCCAGGAGAGAATAAGCATTAACGGCTTGTTCTTGCAAACATGCACTTGGAGGTACTAACAAACCTGAAAACATACCACCCCCAATAGCTATAATTATTTATCTGAAAATGAAGCGAATACTGATGTAATGCTGTTCAGTACACTGTCTTCAGTCAGCAGTAAAAATATATGCACTTACACAGATAGCGCTCTGTAAATCCACCCGTACCTTCTTCGGTAGCACGGAGATGATACTGTTTCGCAACTATAATGGTACCTCAGTTGTTTTTGGTGCCAGTCAGACGAATCACGTAACTGAAGTATTTTCTTCTTTGACGTTATATCTTTTAGTCTTCTGTGAAACTCGGTTCAAATAATTGTCAGCCGCGCGGTCTGAGGCGCCCTGACACGATCCGCGCGGCTGCCCCCGTCGGAGGTTCGAGTCCTTCCTTAGGCATGGGTGTGTGAGTTGTCCTTAGCGTTAAGTTAGTTTAAGTTAGATCAACTAGTGCGTAAGCTTGGGGACCGACGACCTCAACGCTTTGGTCCCATAAGACCTTACCATAACATTCCAAAACAAATATAATTGTCACCTGTTGTTTTACATTTTTTTCATTTTCCTTTATAACCAAACTACCTACAGAAGATAGTCTTCAGCGTTTCTTTTCAGCTACAGATTTACATACCCTTGCTGTATGAAATGTTTCCTTCTCCAAAACCGCAGCTCCTGTTATCCTTACACGCCCATTCCCGCTGTTCTCCTCCCCTCGCTGGTCGACACGTATTAATTTCAAATGATGCTGACAAATCCGTGCAACCTGCTGTTACGCCTCCCTCTGTTGCGACAGAGTCTCATGTTCACATGAAGATGCAGCACATGGAATAGCTGACAAGCATATCAAAAAAACAAGCTCTCATTTGAAGTGTTTCATCAGTACCCCCATTGCCATGATTTTCAATTTTTCAATCCGGTGTTTCTCAATAACGCGTCAAAAAAGGCTGATCTCGTTAGAGAGAGGAAGGAAACATAGATGGCTCTCCTCTATAGTATCTATTGCAAAGCTCGATATTTTCTGAAGTTACTGATACTGTTTCTACATCACAGTTGCGGCTCCCAGTATTTCGATTTTGTTTGTACACACGAAGTTAGCAGGCTCAGTGGGGACGTTTGTTACTCTGAGGTTTATTCCCCCTTACTACCACGGTGACTAAACCAAATGTTACAATATTATTGAAAATAATTTTTATTGTTGTTGCTATGTAACGGTGCCATTGGTTAGTCACTTGAGAGTAGGGACGCCAACAAATTACATTAATTAGGACATGCAGCAGGCTAAGGGCCACCTAACGTTTGTTAAGTGTCACGAGCAACACAGACCACGACCTTAATACGTCACGCAGGCTTGCTGCCGTCAGAGATAGTCCTTCTCTTCCACGTCGACGTACTCACCACAATCTCTTGTGGGAAGAAACAAATAAATGAAATAATTTTGGAAATGAAAAGGTTTTTTGTAAATAAAAAACGAATCTACCATGATAAATGAACTGTAATTGAGAGGCACATTGTCCTCTAAGAAAGCACTTGTTACATTTGCAAGGGACTGCTACTACAGCACACGAATGACAGGAGTATCAGGCTAACATTTTCCCTTCGACGCTATATGATGATATATCCATCATTAGTGTTCATAGTATTCTTCACTATGAATCAGGCACTGTTATTTAAATAAATCTGATATACGTTTCAAACACGACACAATTAATTGGAATTCTACTATACGCACTCGGGCAGATGGCCGCCATCTTATGTGCTTTACTTTTGAAGGTGTATCTGAAATTCACGTGTGCCCTGAACCATACATGAAATCACTTATCCATGACGATCAGACCGCATCTTGATGGCAGTACGTGGTTCTATCATTGTTCTAATGTTTGTCACAGTTTAATGAAACTTCGTCCTACATAATCAAGCTTTTGTACTTTGAAATTACTTAATGACCGCATAAATTAAACACCTTAGCGGAGCGGTCAGATACGGGTCTGTCCTCAGTGATGGTCCTGAAGCGACTTTCTGGATAGAGCGCGCCAACCCCTACGCTCGCAACCCCTCCATCGTACATATACCTCGGCGCCGATGAGTAATCAGGTAGGTAGTCATTCAATTTAGAAACTAAATGAAAGAATATGAAATGTAAGAGGAGAAATCGTTTTCTCAAACAATGTCCTCAATTTCCTTCTTTAGGTAATTATTAAACTGTATTTTTCTTAATCTGTGTGACTATGAATAATTGGGTTTATTTTGTCTCGATGATGATAACATGCAAAGTAATACGGAGGTTCCCATTAGAAATATCAATCCCATGAGCTTTCTTGCTAGCGGAAAGGTATTCCTACACTGCATCTGTTCTAGAAGCTGCTAGAAGCTGTTTACTTTCCCATACACTAGCCATTCTCCAACACTTCCGGCCACGTCACCCAGTGCGCCTGCCCGCTCTATGTGAATCAGAGCCTTCTACGCAGGTCGTCCAGACGTATGCCTGCCCGATGTCGCTGGAGTACTCTCTCGTTTACATTTGTTTGATCAATAAAGCAAATAAAACAATTCATATCGCCTTATGGGTGGTGAGAATTGTTTCAGTTTAATTATGCTTTTATTATTATAAATATCGTTCTTTAAGTTTTTAAATGAAATAGAAACTGAAAAATAGAGAGAGTACATTTACACAGTACTACAGAACGTAGCTGCTACGTTGCACCCTTCCTCCGTTATATTAAACGATGCTAATCATTTAGTGCAACAACCAATTAATTTTGAAGTCTTTTGCAAGTAAAGAAACAAACATGAGAAAGTATTAAGTTACTTCCTGCCATTTCATTTAAAATAAAATATCTGAATTTTCAAAATTTTTCAGTGAACAAAAAACAAGTTATTTTTGCTGTCTTTGAATGACATTATTATAAGAAAATGTTTTAATAAAATATTAAATTCGTCCATAAAACCCCTTGCTCTCAGTATGACATAAATGTTGTTAAACACAAAACATGAAAATGTTATTTGTCATTTCAGCATTCAGAGATATAATGACTTGTTAACTCTTATGGTCACTTTGAATGAAGAAAATCCATATATAAATCATCTGGATGAAAGTACAAATTGTAAACCCGTTTGATCACTCCCTTAAAATTAAAAAAAAGAAAGTCATTTAAGAAAAAACACAGCTCATTAAACATCAAGGCCACTATCTTGAAATTAAAAAAGGAAATCGTTTAATGAAAAAACAACTTGTGAATCAGTTTGGCCACATCTAGGGAAAACATCCAAACGTCTGTATATGGCAATCGTTTTCCAATAAATCAGCTTTAAATACCAACGTCTTTAAATAAGAAAACCATTAAAGAAATACTTTTACCACAAAAGAAAATAATCAAGAAGAATTATGTGAATCTTTGTATCATATAGTGAAAACAGTTGCAATAAGAAAAACCTAATTCTATGAAGTCAAAAATCTCGAATCTTACATCTATCTCCATAACATGTTTTTGACAAGTTACAAATGGCAGAGCTTTTTGTTATTTAATATCTTCGGTTGCTTTATTCATGTACACTTCTCAGTTATGCGTGACAATCACGTATTCACTTATATTTTTGTCACACTTGGATGTTACTCCTAATCACTGACTCAGATGTCACGTGATTCTTATGTTTGCTGAGTTTTTTGTTTATTCGGCTATAAGCTTTCAAATTTAACACCTCAGGACATTATGACTAATGCATGAATCTTTTGCAATCTCATGAAATTTCACTTAATGACTAACTGTTACTTACCAAGGGCGGAATATTACATCTCCACAGTCCTTTGCAAATATTTCTTAAGTACTAAGGAAGGTATTTGTTCATCTCTGCAGTCCATTTACCTAGGGTCTTAAAATTAGTTAACTGTAATTAAGATTTACATAAATAATTTTTCAACTTTACAAAAATATCATTATTACTTAGACACTTCTCAAAACCTTCATAACTTTTAAAAATACCCACTCATTCTGTTTCATAACCACTTTTGTCATGAATACGTTTGTTGTGAATGCTGATATTCATGTCCTATCTATGAATCATAAAGTTCTCTCACAGCTGTGTGGTTTTCTCAAGTATTAAAGTAATTTACTTTTCTTTTCCATTCATTTAATATTTAACTAAACTCGCTTGTAAAGGCTTTCACTAATATTTTATATTATCTTCTTTATGCTGACTTCACTATAATCACCTTTCATATACTCATAAAGTTTCATTTTCAACAGCATCTGCTTTCAGGAGTTGTCCAGTGGCTAAAAAATGAAAAACTATGCTTGCTAGCTGAATTACACTTGTGTGCTTAATAGCAAGGTATTCCCATTGCCGAGCGGGATTAGCCGAGCGGTCTGAGGCGCTGCAGTCATGGCCTGTGCGGCTGGTCCCGGCGGAGGTTCGAGTCCTCCCTCAGGCATGGGTGTGTGTGTGTTTGTCCTTAGGATAATTTAGGTTAAGTAGTGTGTAAGATTAGGGACTGATGACCTTAGCAGTTAAGTCCCATAAGATTTCACACACATTTGAACATTTTGAACATCCCATTACGCCACTTACTGCAAAATTCCTAATTACACCTGGCATTATTTACTGCTTATTATGTCGACGCTTTATTTCTTCTCCAACCATTTTATTACAATAGTTCCCTGAACAATCCTTTCTTACCTTTGACTATCCTTATTTTACTTCATTTGTACTCCACATTTATTTACCACTTTCATATTATTTCAAATGTTGTTGATAGCTATTTCCTTTACTCTTTAGCCTTACCACCTCATCATTTCTGGTCACTTACGTTACAGCTTTCCTTTTTAATTTTTCTGACAACATGTAGTTTACTCTTCCCTTCACAGATGACAATCATAATACATTCGCCCAAAGTAGAGCATCTCTTTACTCTTCATAAGAACTTCCTATGGCTTATATTTTCAAATTCTCATTATTCTCATTCAAACTATTCACATATTGTTACAAGAACCAAAAATGATTATTCTATATTTACACCTTAACTACCTATTTATTTGGTGCTTATGGTGGCTCTGACCAGAAGAAGGTGTATGGGAGTGGAAATTTAGAGCAGAGTGGGGATGAATCGTCATGCAGGATGAAGAAAACCATTTGAAAGCTGGGGACGCATGATGCCTGATCATGTACCAGCCACAGAGAGATTGATCCCCTACGTGTTTACGTCTATTGTTGATGGGAATATGTAGAAGAGTGGGGGATAAATGGTCATGTAGGATGAAAGAAATCACTCAACAGCGGGGGATGCCCGACTGCCAGATTGTGTATCAGTCACAGAATGACTGATTCCTTACTTATTTAATTTTCACTATTCAGGATGTTCTTCTTCAATTCCACAATGTTACTGGTACTGAATATCTTTTTGGATTTTGAATACATTTATCAATAAGCGTTTTCATGTGGAATTCACCCCACCGCAAATGGAGCATGATATACAAGGAGAAACTCTGAATTTTACTGGTGATTTTCTTGAACCTTTCCTTGGTCCTTACCAAAACCAAATTGCCTTCTTTAAATACAAATAGTAGCTTCAGCCTTTCCTTCATGCCTAGTTTCTCTCTGCTGAGCCTTCTCTTTCATTTTCACTCTTGCAAATTCGTCTGCCTCACTTCTCATCAACAATGTCATGGGGAAACTCACTTCCTTTGAAATGATATTAGTCGGCTTCTCTGCTAATAACAACTCACAATGCACAAATCCTGTCACCTTGTGCGGCATAATCTGTCCAGTTCCTTCATAACCCTTTCACCAGGGTTAGCCTGCGGAAAATGAGATGTTACTCTAACATTCTCAACACCTTCTGACTGTAGGAAGTCCCTAAATATCTTACTTACAAATTGAGGATCTTTGTCAGACGAAATAGCAGCAGGCTTACCGTACTTACCAAAGAAAATTTGGAGCTTCTTAACCAAAGTTCTACCAGTTGCCATCTTAAGAGGAAAGAAATTTACAAATTTGCTGAATACACCTAATGCTACAAATATGAACATTATCCCACCATTGTACATGGGTAATAGCCCAAACAAATCCACTGCCAGGAGTTCCAATGGTTTCTGTGGCAGGATACTTTGCCTCTGATCCGGTATGGGACCTGCTGCATCATGGACCTTTTGACTTTGGTCACATGCTCCTATCAAACTTGTCACCTGCCTCCACATGTTATTAGATATAACTGTGTCCGATTTCTCAGTGCATATTTGTTCTCCATAACACCTGTAACTGTGATGCACAAACTCTGTTAGTTTATTTACATGTTGTTCTGGGAAGCAAAGTTCCATCCTTCCATGTCTCCTTTCCTTCTCTTAAATCGCACACCATTGTAAAGCTTGTGGAAAGACTTTACCTTTGGATGATGATTTGAATTTAAAATTTGCTTCACGTTCTTTAACTAGGGAACTGCATTCTGTTCCCTTCGTAATTCTCTGCATGTCTTCCTAATGGCTGCTTCATTCTTGGTGCCCTTCATATAGAGTTTCGGATTTCATCTGCCTGTCCTCCTTGCTACATTTTAGGATTCTTGACAAGGTATCTGCAGTTAAATTATCTGCACCCTTCACGTACTGTATCTCAGTATCAAATTGTTGGAGGTACATAGCTCAGTGGGCCAACCTTGGGTGCATCAATTGACATACCAGAAAACGTAAAGCCTTGTGATCCTTTAATACCACAGTTTTGTTCCCCTATAAATAACCTTAAAATTTTTGGAACCGAAAGACAACAGCCAGTGCCTCCTCTTCCACTACACAATAGTTCTGTTCAGCAGCTTTTAGAGTTCTACTTGCGAATGCAATAGTATGATGTTTATCCTCTGCTGGAAAGCTTCCTCACAATCATTTGACCATATCCAAACAGTATCTTTCATCAACAAGTTATTTAAGCAAGGGGCATCAAAAGCTTTTAGAGTTCTACTTGCGAATGCAATGGTATGATGTTTATCCTCTGCTAGAAAGCTTCCTCACAATCATTTGACCATATCCATACAGCATATTTCTTCAACAAGTTATTTAAGCAAGGGGCATCAAAAACTTACCTCGAAACAAATTTGCGATAAAAACAGAATGAACCAAATGTGGCTCTCAATTCCTTCTTATTCTTACGACTATGGAACTGTTCTGTGGCTTATAATTTCTCTTCTTCAGGACTAATACACTTTTCACTAAATATGTATCCTACCCAGTTTTAATTTCATTCCCCCTTTCAACGTCGCGCTCAGTACAACCCTCAATAACTACAATACTCTTCCGAAGTGGGAGTGGCTAAGAGAATATCATCTGCATATACAGCCAACCTTTCCCTTACTTCAAGACCAACTCTGAAATCATAATTCGCTCTGTTACACCTTACTGTAATGTCGTTTTGACCTTTGCCTTTAGCAAACTTTACAAACCTCTGCTCTTTCTAGAACGACGCGTCCTTGTGTACATATCCCTGATTAATACCAGCAGGCGTCTTATAATGACTTGCTGATTTTCCTCACCTACTGCGATGATATACATCCGTCCCAAGAAATAATTGACGAAATTGCGCCTTAAACGTTAGCTCGACATTATAACGACTATCGTTAGCATGCTTAATGGAACAGAAGCCAGTTTCGGAAGAGCATATAGGGAAACAAGTTTTTAAAGTTGCCAGTAAGGCTGTTTGCCAGTAGCGAGTCATAGCTATGCTGACATACATGATTTACGGAGCGGAAACGCGGAACCTTCATGAAGAGGTTCGGTGGAAGTGCCACCGGGTGGCTCTTATGAACATGGGAGTCATCAGCTATCGTTGTCTCTTCACGGGGTCCCAGTTAACTAACATTTAGTAGCACATATTACGGTGTTCAAATACATACGCGAATTTTATCGAGAAAACGAGAAATCCATGTTAATAAGATTCCAGGGTTATCTTCCTCTGCTTAGTTGTTAGGCTCAGATATTCCTACGAGCCACAGTAATTATAGAACGACAGAGGCTTCACATTGTAAGATACCTGCTTCTTTTGCTGGTGCTGTTGGGCGATGTTCGGTGAGTATTTACAATACATGACATGTCTTTGTGGGATACAGTCGTCTTTGTGGAATACAACCCTCCATAACTTACAATGCCTTTCCCAAGTGGGAGTGGCTAAGAGAATATCATCTGCACATACAGCCCCCTTCCCCCTTCCTAATCGGTCTGCTGTATTGACATAACTGACCGTGATCGCATAGGCCTATGCCTAATGACATTTTCAGGGAGCAAGGCCGTCGTTACCGAAGGAAAATAACACCGGTTAGTTGCAGGAAAGTGTACAACAGACTCTTCTGAAGGAGTAATCTACTCTAAACTTAAGCTAAATACTCATAATAATTTTTAAATGGTGGAATATAGCGCAATCGCTCACGAACCGCACAGGGGGGGGAAAAGGGTACCATGTAATATTTACTACAAAAATCACTGATAACACAAAGGAAACACTGATTAACTAAAAAATGGATAATTAAACGGCAGTCAGCCCGCCGAAGCAATGAATCTCCAGAATCTTGAGAAAGGTAATGGCAAAGAAATTTAAGCAAATAATCACTGGCGCGGCAAAAGAAGGTTATCACGCTTTTCCACAGCACTACACTTCATGAGGAAACAAATGAATCAGAAAGCACTGAGTTTGCACTTACTTATTCTGAAACACTAAATTATGAAAGTAAAATTAAATGGAGTCACTGGTTAAATGAATGACTGGCTCAACATGAACTTTTTGGTATGTAAAAAAATGATTTTCAGCAATAACGTAATGCAAAATTTAGAAAAGGGCAAGCCATTTACTTTTGATTATTGAAAAACTGAATTGAATTTTTTTTAAACAAATTAGTAACTGATTTTACTTTTAAGATAACAACAATAAAATATGTGCAGCCAACAGAAGTCACTCGCTAAGCTAAATACAGAATAAACGGAATTGGGCACTCTTAATTTAGTTTTGTCCGTGAAATTTTACTTTACTTTAAGTAGGCACTGTTATGCAATAAAAGAATGTACAGTTACTGAGGCAGAAAATTTAGACTCAAACTGATCATTAGCAAACACATAAAACTGACAGTAAATAGTTAATCAGTTTTCATGTTCTTACGACACTCGGTGATTGCATGGAAAGGAAAAGGGACCCTGCTAGGTAATAACGTCTGAGGACAATGAAGTGACTGTTTCAGCAGCCTTAAAAATTATGTTGCAAAGACAATCGCTCAAGCATCGTTTGTTGGTTTCAAGCAAATTGATTGTTGCTGACTGAAAACAAAACACATAGTTTTTAGTCTAAAACGCAAGCGTCTGTCAGATGATTCAAGTTCTGTCCAGGTGTTAGGGATATAATTAGCTGATAAACTATCTTTGAGTCAACATGTGAAAAATGTTAGTGGGAAGTTGTCTAGGACGATTTATTTATTAAGGTCACATAAGGCTCTGTACCTAAAACATATGTTGGAACATCCCATTTTTCATTTTTCCAAAGTATAATATCATATGGTACTATTTTATGAGGAAACACTATTTGTGTTCCTTGCAGCTTAATAATGCAGGAGAAAGTTATTACAGTAATTACTCGTTCATCATATAAGTCACAACGTAAAGCTTCGTTTTGTTTCAAATTGCACAAAGAAGTTCCCAGATTAAAACACGGAGAAAATGTACGTTGTTAAAACACAAGAAGCAATAGAAGCAGTTATACTGCATACTGCATGGTGTCAAAATCACTTAACAGTTATGATTTCATGGGACACAAATTATTTAATAAGCGCTCACAAACTATACGAAGATGTAGCAACTTGGAAAACTTTTCAGATTTTTGCTCTGTAATACAAGTCGCCGGAAGCCGGGTGTGCTGTGAACACGACCTCATGCTCATCAGATTTCTCCGTGGGTAAGTAGATCAGAATGATGCAGAATCTGTCACCCCCAGATCATATAAAATGATAGATTACCCACATAAAGGTAATAGGCTACTTGAGCAATCAACTGCAGCCCACATCCGAAAACGTTATTTCAGAAGTTTCTGAACTCGTCAGGCGCCTGGCCTGTTGCTTATGGTTGGAGGAGCAAGACATTTAGATACAATAATTTATTTTAATGTTTGCTGAATGATAGAGGTTGATCAGGTAAAAACAACATTTATCCAAGCAGTGTGTAAAAATTACTCAGGACATAAACGTCGAGGTTATAGAACAATTTGAGAATGAATTTACATAATTAAAATGATAATAAAATGAATGGTTATTAGGGTCACCACCAGCATGCTGCTGGACGGTTACGACTGAAATGGTGCCCAGTCACATACAGGACACAAATTACGATTTCAACCGTGGTTGTAAAATTATGTAATAACACAAGAAACATTCGAACGGAAGCACACAACACATCAATGAATAAAGGAAGAATCAGAAAAATTTCACTAGGCGTGTGAGCTCCAGTGAATTAACTCGATAACGAATCCCCTTTGAAGAAAGAATTAAGTTGCAGAAACACCAGCATACCCATGCATGAAGTGCGGAGGTCAAGTTAGGAAGACTAATAAAAAGAAACCAGTAATGAACTCCCCTTCCCTCAATACATCGCGATTCTCGAAGTCGGCAGCGTGCATTGCGAAAGCGATCTGACCGTGACTGCCGTTGAGATTGTTGCCGACAAGTCGGGGTGCGCCCAACATCGGCGGCTGTAACTGTTGCTGCGCTGAGGCGGCGTGAAGTAATTGAGAACCGCGGATCTCATTGTCTTCCTGATTACTCATCGTGGGTGCGCGTAAGTTCTAAGTGAAACTTCGAAGACTTGGCAGAGGGCCGAAATCAAGAAAAACATATACGAGCGTGGAGTCCAGAGAAGCATCACCAAGTAGAAGTTCCAGTCGGAATACCCATACGAAGCCCAATACGACTGCGAATGCCTCGGTCAGCTTTTGGTAGCTTCCTTCAGACTTCAGCTAGACACCTTGAACAATCTTTTCTAGACAATCCCAGAAAGGGCGCAAGTGCTATTCGAAACAGGGATCTGGAAGTCCGTTTCCTAGATCCTACCATACAATTAAAGATGTGTCCACCAATGAGGTACGGGTATAAGGAAATGGAAAAAGAGTGTCGCCCCTTTCCCAAATACAGACTCATTTGCTGGAAATTCTGGAAACCGGTGGGATTCTCACAATGTTTTCATGGGAACGGCAAAGTTCGGAAATTTGCAGACGCACGAGTGGCTGTTTATTCCGCTCGAGGAAACAAGTCTGGTGACCACACACTGTAGGATAACGGCAAGTGGACAGATGAGCACTCCACCCAAGATTACTAACAAGCAGAGTTCTTACTCTTCCACCAGCGATTTCCTGTTCTGTTACAGAGGGCACTAGTTTTCCATTCCGCCGCTCTTTGTCTGTGGAGGCTGAGCCAGGAGGACAAACGCTGAAAGTCTCGTCTGACTATCCTTGCGGTCTGCTGGCGTAGGAGCTGCCTTCTGAACGACTGGAAGCTCTTCCAAAGCCTGTGAAATGTTCTTCTCTTTCCACCCGAGCAACAAGATCAGACGCATTTTATCGAAAAAAAACCACTACGAGAACGAAATGTTAGATAAGGTACAGAGAGGTGGGTAATCCACGTTGTTACAAGCTACCTCTAACCACTCATGTAATCAGTGCGCAATAACGGTGAAAGTTGACAAGTAAAAACTCAATCGGAAAGTAAACAGAGCAAGAGATTCGGTATGCAAATACAATAAAACGTGAGAAGAAAGGCCTCACACTAGCCCCCACATCACAAAGTTTAATATGTTTTCTTCTTCCATTTTTAAATCACTTCATTCAATTTTTGTGTGCTGTAATCTTTTTCTAAAACAATCAAAATAACTCTGCACAAGTAAGGTCTTTCCAAATGTGAAAAAAGTTTTCCAATGTACAATACGGTCATGTACCTTGGAACAAAATTTCTACTAAAATTTAAAAGTGTTGCAATCAATATAATCTTCTCAATGGTGTATTTAATAGACTATCTGTCGCGTTATTACTCTACTACACACCAAGAATCAGTAAGTGTCACCTCAAATTACGTGGAAGTGTTATCGAAAACGAGTTAAAAGATAAATACATTTTGAAATATAAACTATTGCAAACTAACACAAACATTCAGTATCAAGATGGATAAAATTTTTAAGATATTAAAGAAGCTCAGTTCATTAGCAAATATCACATATTGCATGGTAAAAGACCTTCTTCTGTTTTAAGATACAAGATGGTAATGACGGACGAAATATGGCCTAACTGTTCACAAGCTACATAACTAGTTTTAAAAATATATAGAATTTTACGTGCCAAAAAGTTATGTAACTGAAGAATTATCAATATCTTCCAAATAGTTTAATATGTTTCACAGTACTGAAATGTGTAGACCACAGAGTATTTACAGATGCTATAGTGAACACAACCTCACGTCTCACAAGAAAAATAATAACACCGAATGCTGGAAACTGCTTATGACAATCTCTAGTGTGTATTCCTTCATGTGATTCTAAAGTTGGTCACTGGATTGAAACACAAGCCAAGAAACATGGTGTCCGTGCAAGTACACTAATCTCAAGGTACAACACTCTCCCTTACTACGTGTGTGAAATTGTTTGTTGCTGTAATGATCTAATGACAATAAAATTATAATTATTAATGATCATAGATATGAGGATGCAAAAGGCAACGGAAACCACAACATTAAAGACACATAATGTGTATACACAGAACACTGAAAAAGTGACACGATGACCACTCCACTGGCAAAAACTTCCACATTAATTCCCCATTCTGATCTCGGGGACGGGACTGTCAAGAGCGAGAGGGACACTGAGTCACCAACGTAACAGCAACAACCTTCGAGTTGAAGCAAGGAGTGTCATGAGTGTTGTAGAGGAGCTAGAAAATCATAAAATGTAAATGCAAAAGCTTAGTATCGATATGGTGGGAGTTAGTGAAATGAAATGGAAAGAAGAGAAGAATTTCTGGTCAGATGACTGCAGGATAACACCCACAGCAAAAGAAAATAGTGTAACACGAGTAGGAATGATCATGAATACAAGGATAGGCAGAGAGTGAGTTACTGGGAACAGTTTAAAAATTGGCTGTTGCATTCGTAACTTTCACTATTTAATTTGCAACGTTCGCTATTCAATCATTTCTCGTATTAATAAGTCTAGTGTAAAAACGCAGTTCTCTACATAGTTATCAACAACAATGTAGCTTATCTTTGGGTCAGTTTGTGAGGGGTTCAGGAAGTATTTTTTGAGTTCCGGCTGAGTGGAACAATCAAGTCATTGCCTGCCCCGCAGCGAATTCTGGGTGGCGTGTTTGAAGAGGCTTTTGCTTTCTGGTGAGCTCAGCGGAAGGGCTTGTTTGGAGTCTGATGTCTTCGTTAGCTGTTAGCACACGACGTGGTGCTGAGATGCAGTTTGGCTGTGTACAGGAAGATCACACTTGCAATACGATGTTATTCACAACGAGTGTGCGGTTCATGCACACCTATTTTCTTGGTTAGCACCGCGAAGTTTAAAATAGTGAACTGTATTCAAACTTTGATGTTCTGGAAGCGTGACTCCATGTGCAGATCTGGTCTTCGTGTTTTTGTAAGGAGAGTACGTTTCAACACTCGGTAGTAAATCTCTTTGTTACCAGTCCATCCTATTGGTATAATATTTAAACTTGTTACACTTCCTATTGTTGCCAATGCTTTGCACCTTGTATAGATTTCGCTTTTTTTATTTTCTCCCATGTTGGAACTCTGTGTCCCACGTGTTCTCTGAGGATTAATGTCACAGGTGCTAAAATTGTTTAACTGCCTTTGGAAACAATTAATACAATTATATGGATTTATATGCAAACATAATTTTGAATCAGTTTTTGCTTGCCATCACGTTCGTTTTGAAGCGAGTTTATACAGAATTGCACTTAGCAGTCATTTGATGTGAAACGCACTACTCGCCTTGGTAGGCATTTTATAGAGTTTTTACTCCGGTTAATACAAGAACTAGAGTCAATCACTGTGAACAATACACTTCGCGTTTCTGTGCAACAACTTCCAGCGCAAAAAGTAGGTATTAAACTTGACGTAGCAGGTAGAGTCGCAGTCCTTCACTCTACAGAAAGTGTGACTGTTTGATATCGTCTGTCTGTGAGATGTCGTAACAGGCTGGGTACACACGCCCATCGAACAACGAGGCTCTATAAGCCACATTACTTTACACATTTCCATGAAGGATGGGATGTTTGTGATTACTCAAGTTCAGGTAAATTCAGATTCCTTTTCTACGCCCATTATGAATCTTTGGGCAAAATAAGTAATCCCTGTCTAGGGAATAATTTACAAATTTTTAGGATCAGATCATGGATCCAAATATTCTATGCGGCAGGGCACCTTTTTTTAATTCAGGGTATGTCAGGACTTAATTTCATAGATAACATATTTTTAAAGCCTTGTACGAACCTTACAAGTTAAATGATAGGATTAATTTCATCAGAACTGATAGCAAAACCAATGCCAACAACAGTAGTTCACGTATATATGCCGACGTCATAACGAAATAGGAAGAGATAGAGAAAATATACAAGGACATTGAACATGCAGTGCGTAAACTAAGAGAAAAATCAGATAATCATGGGTGGTTGGAAAGCTATCGTAGGGGAAGAAACAGAAAAAAGAATTGCTGGAAAATATGGGCTTGGTAGCAGGAACGCGACAGGAGAAAGAATGATTGAGCTCTCAAATAAATTTTAGATAGTAATAACGAACACACTATTCAAAAATTTCAAGAAGTTGAGGTATACCGTATCAGTCCAAAAAGTTTCGAGATTGGATTAATAAAAAAAAAAAAACAGAGAAAAGTTAATACGTTGGTTTTAATCCTTCAAGTGTTCTCCATAGTTCCCAGACATCTGAGAGCAACCCTCAGAACGTTCACACAACCATATGAAACTGTCAGAAACGTCCTCCTTTGGGATGTTGTTCAAGACTTACGTCACAATGGCTTTCATCGGTTATGTCGTCAAAACCTTGACCCTTCAGGTAAGTAAGTGTACGTTGTCGTTTTGTGGCATGTTCGTCGTATCGATAATACCAAGTTTTGTCATCCGTGATGATTTTGTGCAGAAAAGAACTGTCTGTGTTATGCATTTCAGTCAAGTCGTGGCAGGCATCCACGCGTCATTGGTTTTGTTCGGAGGTCTAAGGGTGCGGAACAGACTTTGCACACAGTTTTCTCTTCTTCTAAACATTCTGGAGAATATTGTTCCATTGTGATTTGTGACACAACAACGCTGACACACTACGGCCGCACATCCACTCCTGAACACAGCTGCTCAAAACTGACTGTTCGAATCCACATCTGTTGTTTACAGTTGTTAATTCAAGCTGCCGCAGCAGTTACTGCGCTGACTTCGCTTGTACGCCAAGAATAAAACCAGTCTCGGGACTTTTTAACTTATGGTGTACTTAGGAAAGCCTTGGAGACACGGGATTTTTTCAGCTGGATTGCATCACGGTCAGCATAGATTCTGAAATGATATATTGAATTGTAGGGCGTAAGGACCAGTTATAAACTCAGATCACAATTTAGTGATGATGAAGAGCAGGCTGAAGCATAAGAGAATCGTCAGGAAGAGTCATGTGGAAAGGTGTAGGATACCGAAATAAAGAGGACTCATGATGTGTGAAGTTCTGAAAGGTTGTAGTTACTGGAATAATGAATACTACTATAGGCTGTTCAATTGAAGTGGAATGGACATCCCTACAAAGGGTAATCGTGCAAGTTGGAGAGACATATACATCTAGGTACGAGGAAGGTAACTGCGAAGCAACCTTGTGTAACAGAAGAAATTCTTCAGTTGATAGGTTAAGCAAGGGAGCACAATTGTTCAGAAAAAACAGAAGTACAGCAATAGAAGCCAATTAGGAATGAGATAAATAGGAAGATGAGAGTAGTCGATGCGAAATGGCAACAGGAAAAATGCGACGAAACTGAAAAAAAATGTAGTCGTCAGATTGATAAGATAGAAAAGATAGGTAAGATAGAAAAGTCAAAACGACCTTAGGCGAGATTAACAGCAAAAGCATCAAAATTAAGAGTTTAAGAGGAATCCCACAGTTAAATGCAGAGGGGGGAGCGGATAAGCGGAAAGGGCACATTGAAGGCCTCTTCGACGGACGACGGAGAGGAAATGTCCGACGATGTTACGGAAAAGAAAGTTGAGTCGATCCGGGAGAAATAGGTGCTCCAGAACTAGATTCAAAATGTAACAGCTCTTTGGAAGACTTGCGATCAAATAAGGCAGAAAGCAAAGATAATTGTCCTCCAGAATTTCTAAGATTTTTGGGGGAGTGGCAGCCAAACGACTATTCAAGTTGGGTTGTAGCACCTGTGTGTCTGAAGACATACCGTCAGACTTCGGAGGAAAAAAAAAAGTTATCCACACAGTGCTGAAGCTAGCAAGGGCACATAGAACTATCGCACAATCGGCTTGACAGCTCATGTATTGCTGTCAAGAAATATGGAAAACAAATTCAGGTCGTGTCGGATGACGATCAGTTCCACTATAGGAACGGTAAAGCACGCGAGAGGCAGTATGGACGTGGCGCTTAATAAATTGATAAATAGAGGCACTTTCGTAAGACTAGACGGTAAAGAAAGAGCGTTCGACAATGTAAAATTGTGCAAGAAGTTAGAAATTCTGAGGAACATAAATTTAATTTATGGAGTAAGACATATAATGTACAATCTGCACGAAATCCAAGAGGGAAAAATTATACTGGAAGACAAAGAACGATGTGCTAGGATTACTTCAACTGCTTCTTTCTGGTCCGGTAAGCAGCTATGTCGTTCCACCTCGTGGAAGAGAGGAACTACCAGCGTGGTTTTCTAGCACTACGATCTGACTTACTTTAATATCTTCTTCCCGCATCATCTTCTACAACTTCACTTTAATAATTTACTGCCTACCTCTGACGACTATCAAGCAGAACACGCACACTTTGGGCTAGACCCTTCATTAAACTAAGGGGAATAAAACTGACTCACGCTAACTGAACTCCCCTATTTTTTGGCACTGAGTGAAGTAGTGCTGTGGTTAACACACTGAAATCGCATTCGGGAGGACGACGGTTCAAATCCGTGTTCGGCCATCCAGCTTTCGGTTTCCCGTGATTTTTCTAAGTCACACCAGGCATATGGGGGGGGGGGGGGTTCCTTTGAAAGGGCACTGTCGATCTCCTTCTCCATCTTTGAAACGTTCCGAGTTTGTGCTCCGTCTCTAATACCGTCAATGTCGGCGGGACATTAAACACGAACCTTTATTCCTTCCTACTGTTTGACGACACGGTCTCCGGGAACTTCGCAGTTTGTGCATTGTTCTATTGTAACGTATTTTACATGCTAATAGTTTGTTTACAACAGCAAGAAATCCATCGTGATGTAGCTTTAGTCGCTGTTTCGAGAAAACTTGATTGGGGAATCAGTCAGACCTTCCATAGTCTGTTACTCTCATTACTGTTTATTGATTCCTCTCACTGTTTGAGACTTACCCAATGACTCCACTTTGAGCTCTCCGACACCACTGATCAAACTATAGGCGTTTTACCAATTCCGCCTATGCTGCCCTCCCAAATACAGGCGTTATCCCATTTCCACCTGCGCCGTCCAATGAATCTAACAATCCTCCTTAATTCTTCCCCAGCTACAGGTGGTGTACCAGTCCTAATGTTGTGTATAAAAAAATCCCTTTAATTCCTATGCTTCCACATATCTTGGTAACACGTGTTTGGTCGGCTGTTGCTGGTGGATCTACCGCTTCAATGAACATTGCTTCTCGAAGGACCTGGAGCGGTTTACTTTACGACGCCGCGACGTCAGTGACTCTTCTTGCATCCGTTTGATATCTCAGACTTTTTGCTGTTTTGACACATTGCCAAATGTTGTGGAGACTAAAACCTAACAAAAAAATATCATTGAGACTCCTTAACTCCTTATCCGTGTTCTAACTCATTGGGACGGCTTAAACTTATGTAAGCAGTACCTGACATAAACGTTCTCTGTGTGTGCTCATGGTACTACGTCATGTTATTAAAAAAAAAAAAAGAACTATTACTGGTGATGCCAACGTTTCAGCTACGGTTGCAGTGGCCTTCTTCTGTGTCTAATTTTCTTAACTTTCTATCAGTAACAATGACGTTAATTCCTACGTGTCAGCTATCCTTAATTACTGACATACGTGGTACTCATATCATATTTGATTACCCTAAAGCATTCATTGTATGCTATAAAATTTCTATTAAAAAACTCTACAGCTTTTCTGGCTTACCCTTAAAATATAGGTTCTCGGGGTACCCAAGGTTTCCGACGTTTGAGCCAGGTGCATCCTCGCCACTAGGCTTCATGTTGCACTGGTGCGTGTTATAGGTGTTACCAGTTCAGACTTTGTCCTTTGCCAAATACTGGGATAGTATCTAGGCCCGAAGTTAAAGGGAAAGTACAGAGAGGCCAAGTTCAAGGACGTTGCTTTAAACTAAAGTTCAGGCTGCTACTTACAGATGTGGCTGTTGTCCACGACGATTCTTCAGCACTCTAGAATGAGATTTTCACTCTGCAGCGGAGTGTGCGCTGATATGAAACTTCCTGGCAGATTAAAACTGTGTGCCCGACCGAGACTCGAACTCGGCACCTTTGGAAGGTAGGAGACGAGGTACTGGCAGAAGTAAAGCTGTGAGTACCGGGCGTGAGTCGTGCTTCGGTAGCTCAGATGGTAGAGCACTTGCCCGCGAAAGGCAAAGGTGCCGAGTTCGAGTCTCGGTCGGGCACACAGTTTTAATCTGCCAGGAAGTTTCACTTCAGCACTCTGTCTCCATCTACACCACGCCAGCGCTGTCACCAGTATGTTGTCCTTGCAGTTGACGCATGCTGCTCGGAGACAGGGTGCTGACTCGACAAATGTCGACACGCCTGGTGCTGAGGCTGTGGCTGAGGTCACAGCACTCGACACGGCTGGCCAGCGGCAGCCGAGTGAAGTGTTGTTGCGTTTGAGGCCCGATGTGTCCGTGACGTGTCAGACCAGGAGCGAAGCTGGGATCGTCGACTGTGGCGCTGCATCAGATCGCGTCGAACCCTAGAGGCACGGAACTGGTGGAGCCCCAGTGGAGGTGGCAGCAGTATCCGGCAGGCGGTCTCGTGCAGATGGCGGCAGAGTGATAGTGGTCTGTTGGTGAAGCCTGGAGGCAGCAGTCGTAGCATCGTAACATGGTTGCGTCGATGGTAGCTGCTGCAGGAGAACGTCGTCGACCCCACAGCGAATACTAACACACGTTTGGGGTTGATACGCAACCTCCCCATGCCGGTCATATGCTATAGCCGGCCTGTGAATTTCTATGTGGAGACAGAGGGTTGTCAATGTGGAAGACAAACACTGCCTCATATTAAGGCAGAAGACACGCAGTGCCTCGTACTTCGGGGTCATTGACGTACCCTTTAAACTGGTCATTGCCTAGAGAACTGGGTCACAATCGAGGAGGTGGTCGGTTTCAGGAAAATCTGCGTCAGCTAGCTCTAGCTAACACCCTAGATACGGCACTGATTTGGGATTTTAGCTGTGCCGCCACGATAGACCTGTTTATGATTCAGTCTTGAACTGCTGTTGATACTCCAGATGCTGTCGCTGACACTGGGTGGATATCGACTTGATTGGAGCTGTGTGTCACCTTGTATACACATATTGCTGATTGATGCCCACTTAGCGATTTTTTAAGCGATGTAAGGTGGATCCATAAATCCTTGCTGTGTGGCGCTTCCTCCCAACGTTTGCCTTAATTAAGCGATGCATGAGTGACAGACAGCTCGGCATTCTAATATGTGTGGCTGTGTTATCATCTTCTGCAGGACACAGCTCTACTTATGAATGATTTATTATTTTTTAGTTTCAGAGTTGAAGATAATCACTAAGTAATCGAAACAAGTTACCATGTGTGAAGAATTGCATTGGGACTATCACAATAATTATCTCTGGCAACTAACTGTAGTCCGTAGCTCGTGTTCTAGTGGTTAGTATTGTTGCCTCTGGATCACGGGGTCGCAGGCTCGATTCCCTGCCGGGTTGGAGATTTTCTCTGTCCGGGAACTTGGTGTTTCTGTTGTCTTCATCCTTTAATCATCATCATCATTCGTGACAGTGGCTAGATTGGATTGTGAATAAAGTTGGACTGTGTGAAAATTGGGTCTTTGTACTGGTGCTGATGGCCGCGCAGATGAGCGCCCCATAAATCAAACGTCATCATCATCCACTAACTGTAGTATGAGTGAAAAGTGATATCTTGCCTAAAGCTCTTTGTAGCATGCATTAGCGCACTTCTAACACCAAGCTTCTCCTTTACAAACAACCTCGGTACTACTGGAGTTAAATGAGAATTTGTGATACTCTTGAAGCGACTAAACGAACTCTCTTTCAATTTTATCTCGGCTGTGTATTGATCTCACTTGGTTGAAGGGCCCCAGACAGACGAGAAATACTTAGAAGTCAGATGAACTAGGTTTTGCCTGGGAATTCTATCCTGAATGAACTATGTTTCCTTAGGAGTCTTTCAATGAATTCAGTGTGGTGTTTGCCTTTTCCAGAATCTGTTTTACGTCATCCACCCAATCTTACTCGCCTAGATCACATACTCGTATATACTTAATGGTTGTGGCTGTTTCCAGTGATCGCTAGCCAGTCGTATAATCAAACAAAATGAGTCTTCTGTCTATTTACGCGCCGTATACTGTTTTGTGTTGATGCCAACTGACAGTTCTGTACAAGACAATGATTCTGAGCATATCTATCTGCATTTCACTTCGTTTTCCTTGGTCGTATGTTCCGAAAATTGTGGCCATAATTATCAGGTTGCTTACAATTTTATATTTTTATTGATTTTTTATTTATTTTCTGACATTTACAAATGCCGTGCTGTCACAATATTTAAAACACACAGAATATGAACGTTATTTGATTTCTTCTAATTTTAACAGCCACCACACAACGTACTACTGCTCGCCTGCTGAAGACGAGGACCTTAGCAATACTGTCAGCATCGCGCATCGGTCGGCTTGATTCTAGATCTAGTTTAGGTTACTTTGCATGGCAGCGTGTGCTAGTCTCTGTTTTCACATTTCTCCCACAATCTAATATTAAAGCTTAATGAACACCTGTTTTCGTGACACTTAGGTGACTGTACGTTTAGTCCATATTCTATGTTTGCCTCTCTTCGCCTGTAGCGCTGTCATCTGATCGGCTTCCGCCACTACTGTCATCTACTGATTGTGGAGTCATTTGTCGCCTGTGATCGTTGCCACCTCCACTCTCTTGGCTGCAAGTATTCCTTATATGCTGTCACTGAGCTCGGTCCCCAAGATCTGGTCTCTAAGACACTGTGTTATTTCGTCTTGTGTGTTAGTCGTCTTTCCTGTGACCAACGATCACAGTGTAGAAGTACGTGTTCTGGTGCCCCTCTCTGTCCATAGGCACGATCAACCTCCTTGCCGAGGTCTCCGCGCAGCAAATGATGGAGGAGACTGCTTACAACGCTCGAGTAGAGAGGTAGTCGCCTCAGCTACCGGCTACACACAATGCATTACAGCTATGCGGGATGCCTGGTTTCACTGGCAGGTTTAACGTAGTTCCATAGCTACACAGAATGTATGTACATAGTAGATTATAGGAAGGAATGTGAATGTTTAGCGTGTCACCCTTATTGAAATGATTAGAGAGGAGTAGATTACAGTTGTGACAGACTACAGATAATTAGAGACGGAGATGATTACACTCCTGACAGCTAACAGATCTGAACATACCTGTCATAAAGCAAGAACCCACGCCAAAAAACTTGGGTTTCCGATAGATGAGATAACTTAGGAATGAGCGTATATGATGCAAATTTGCTTTCGCTCCATGTCTGTAGCCTGCAGAATATTATTTTCCTGTTGATTCATGGTGTCCTGAGTTAATAGAAGCGGGAGAATCATCTAAATGAACCATTTAGATACTGTTATTTACAAATTCATAGTTGCAAAAATTTAGTTTTAGTGGTTTTGCAGCTGCGGTAATGTTTCATACTTCTGCCAAGAAATATGGACGTTGTTCAACGACAAACGTGTCACGGAAGTCCAGATCGGTGGAGGTAAGTTTTAAGTACACATCAGCATATTTCCTTAGTTACTATTTTTGTGCCACTTCAATGTTCACATAATCATTAATTAGGCGTGATTTATCCGACTGATTTTTCTGAATGGATTTTGAGCTTGTGTACTTATGAATTAAGCTAACTGGAATTAGCACGTGTTGAATAATTTTCAAAACCTAGTACAAACAAACTACTCTTGTAAATAGGTTTAAAGGGGTTTTTAATAAATTGCTTTTATTACTTTTCATTCCTCAAAATGTGTAAAAAAAGGTATAGCTTCAAAATTACATCTCGCTGCTGTGCATGGAGGGACTCCTACCGGCTGATGGTTTTGCATTCAGCCCCTGCCTCGTGTGATTCGCCTGATACTACTGTGATGGAGGAAGAGCCTCCCACTGTATATTCGGATTCACCGTGTCGTCGTTACACACAGCTCCGTCTGCTGTGGTGTCAGACGGCGCTACCCTTCGTTTCTTGTGGTATGCCACGATTGTTGTTTTGCACTTTTGCGCTTCGGTGTCCGAGTGTGAAAGTGACTCTCAGGGTTCAGGGATGAAAGCAGCTGTCGGCACTACAAGGGGATCAATTTCCAACCTCACTACCGATCCCATCCCGTCGGTCAACGGCGTTACCGGCGCTGGAGTAGCAGGAGCGTACGTCATTTGTTCCAGGGCAGTGGTCTGTGCTACTGGCGGTTCCTGCAAGATGGAGCTGGTCATTCTTCTGGACGGCGCCTGCTTGGACGTGTCAGCATAGATTAGCGTCAGCGGCGTCGCCAATTGGAACTTGCACAATCCTCCACTGCAAGCATTCTTAACGGACATGGCCTTCCTTCCCACATCCCAAACATGTTTCTGGTAGTCCATCACAGATGGCTATTGCTTCACATCCGTCAATGAACAAGTAGGAGGATACATGTCTTGTCAGTTCTGTTCTGATCTGTCTCACCACATTGGGAACAGGATAAGTCGTGAAGTACGATCACTTTTTCTCCATGTGGCTAAGTACTCTTCCATGCAGGCGAAGTGCATCAATCACCAAATCAGACGAAACCTCAAAGGGGAGTTCGAGATGCGTATGCTTCATAATACCAGACCAGCATGATTAATAGTTGCATTGCCGATATGTCGGAATGACAATGTTTAGACCATGTTAAGTATCTTGAATGTTTTTGTCCTACACTGCATCATTAATTAGTTTTATGTGGACGGCATTGTTCACTATGAAAAGGTGTATATCAATTAGTTCGTTGTAAACAAGTTTAACTTCGTCTCGTAGGAACTGTTCAGTTTCATAGGCTTCTAGTCGTGCATATTCGTTCGAAAAGCAAATCTTCATAGTCGACTTTCGATATGCGTGTGCCATTCTATATCGATTGCCTCAAAACTTCCGAGTACGTCGAACGGGTAAACAACCTCGCGCGCGCGAACTTCCACGGCAGGGACGTAAACAGACGTCCGTGTCACACTACTGTCGAAGACACGAGTGCCAATAAGCCACACTGCATGCACCACAAGTCGCCGCAATATTCCTGTTCAGAAACACGGTCATTGTACAGTGTTAATTATTTCGCTGTATAATTTAGTACGAAGAAGAGGGCTCAGATGAACGTCTTTCTATAGTTTCCGAGGTTATGCGCAAAGGTTATGTTGGAGAGGGCAAATGACACGAGAAATTGTTTTCCTTTGCTCCACCACACGCTCTAACTTTTGTTAAAACACATTATTTTTGGTAGTAAGTAGACATTTACAAATTAAAACAATGACTAACAACTACGTATATTATTTATGTCTCTTTATTTTACTTTTTTCCTTGATGAATGTGTGTATATGGACTTCACGCATACTATGAAAGTAACATGCAATCTGGAAATACTATCTCTACAACGGGTAAGAATGGTGGCGTACGAGAAATGCCTGCAACAACACTTTACGGCCTTCAAGGCAACGGACACCGATTCCACTAAGCTCTCTTTCTGTCGTATATCTCTCCCCAAAAGTAGAACTCTTTAGGAAAGTTAGCCCGTCTTCATTTGCCGAAATGTGTCGCTTGTTGACGTCATATTATGGCGGCATACCCAAGTTATTTTCTAGAGAGTAGAACGCAGGAAGCAAATCCCATGAATCGTACCGGACTTGGGCTGCCGAATTACAAGGTCTTAGTAGAAAGTGTCGTTTCACCCGCCAGGGTAGCCGAGAGCGCTAACGCGCTGCTTCCTGGACTCTGGTAGGCCCGCCGGCCCCGGATCGAATCCGCCCGGCGGATTAACGACGACGGCCGGTGTGCCGGCCAGCCTGGATGTGGTATCTAGGCGGTTTTTCACATCCTACTAGGTGAATACCGGACTGGTCCCCATGCCCCGCCTGAGTTTCACGACTCGTAGACTTTTGAAACACATTCACACCATTTCACGATTTACGCTAGAGGCAGATGGCTGGGGTACACCGTCCGGGTACGCAGCACGCTGTTGTTAAATTTCCCTTTGCTTTTACGGCAGAGAGGAAAGTGGGGAGGGGGGTGGCTAAAGTCCCTGGTCACCAGCCTATGCACCAAGTGCTGGATTAAATTCCAAACCCCTGCGCAGTGTCTCAGCGTCACTGTTGCCACCGGATGGTGATGGTAAGCCCGGCGACGCCGTCATGGGGGTGGGGGGAGGGGTAGTAGGCTCGTCATCTCCAACACGATCATGATACTCCTCACTCACCCCTTGCAGTCACCTACACTTAACAGACAGGTACGAGCACTGCACTTTGCGAAGGAAGGGTAGCTGCGGGCCCGAAGCACAGGGGAAACCTTTCCAATTAGGCAACCGAACCTGCTCTTCGGGATCTCCCAGCCACTCGTGCTATACGACTTTACTTTCTGAAGAAGCGCAGCATCTGTTCTCTGCTTCTCTGAATTGGCCATCGTCCGCGTTTCACTCGCATATAGAACTACACTCGAGGAAAATACGTCCAAGAGAGACTTACTGACACTTAAATTTATCTTCGATGTTAACGAAATCGTCTTATCTTGCTATTGCCCGTATGTATCGTCACTTCCAAATTTTTATTTCTTCTCCCTGAATTGTGACTCTCTTTCCAAATTTCTCCCTGCGATCCTTTACTCACTCTTTTCTCAATTATTGCATCTCTTTCACGCATTTCCTACATTAGAACTGCAGTCTCTTTTCGTACAAGTTGTAGATAATCTTGCACTTCCTGGCCGGCCGGGGTGGCCGAACGGTTCTAGGCGCTACAGTGTTGAACCGCGCGACCGCTACGGTCGCCTCCGGCATGGGTGTGTGTGATGTCCTTAGGTTAGTTAGGTTTAAGTAGTTCTAAGTTCTAGGGGACTGACGACCTCTGAAGTTAAGTCCCATAGTGCTCAGAGCCATATTCACTTCCTGTATTTTATCCTTGCTACTTGCACAATTTCAAAGTCAAATTGTAGAAAGACTTAGACTGCAATGTATATAGAGTCATTCATTTAACAATTTGTAACTGATGACCGGCTGTACACAATATCTCCTTCTTTATTCTTGTTTTGTGTTCCAGGGAAAGAAAAGCACAGGCGAGTGGCTGTTTTCAATCATCTTTTAGGAAGCACACTCAGTAACGCATATTAGGAAGTTTCCACGTTAGTTGATTGATTGTATGTGCACCATTCTAACTAAACAGATGAGTGGAGCTCTTAGATTTCGACTCAGTAGTTTTGTAGGAGGAACTGTGGAGCGTATGCACTCGGCCTTGAGCACAGCACTCTGCTCTATGTTTACGCAAGCAACCAGTCAGCGGGTCCCGCGCAGAGAGCGGCGAGTGCCAGAGAGCCTGGGAGCAATCACGACCGGGCCTGCGCAGTCGGAAGCGAGCAGCCCGAGGTCCAGGAAGCGAGGCACCTCCAAATAAACGGCGCGCGAGCGGCGCAGACACAACAGCTGAGTCAGCGCCACGCGCCTGCCTGCGCCACTGCCTCTCCACCAGCTGCCAGCACACGTGTCCGCGCAGTGGCGCCCAATGCAACTCACATGCGTCCTCCATCTCAGTACCGGGCCGCAGCGTTTGTATCCGTCCACAAACAGTTCTAGCTGAGTGGCGCTCCAACAGCGCGCACTGCAACATTCCGCGACAATCTGGCGCCATGGCGGTCCAGAACTGTTTATGATCTTCGGTGCTGCCGCGAAGGTCGTCCATTAATTGAGGGTGCAAAGATATCCAGCTCTAACGCCTACGTGTGTTTGCAATCTGGATTCTTTGACACGAGGGAAAACGTAGTCCTTTGGAGAACCATCAGCTGTATAATGGAATGGCGACATCGAAAATTTATGCCGGGGTGGGACTCGAACCCGGATTTCCCACTTTACGCGGGCGGTGTACGTAACCGCTTTGGCTATCCGTGTACGACTCGCAACCAGACCAAAACTTCCATAATCTTCATTGATCCATTTTGGACCGTGGGACAACGGCTGGGATGTACTTCTTGATGCAATAATTTACCAACAGCCGTATGTATTGCAGACATTTATTTCATGAACTTGTGTGGGCTACCAGTTTCGGCATTACATTGATGCCATCTTGAGGCCCCACACGATGTTTGCAACCGCCTCAGTCTGTGTCGCCTGGCCACCAAGAGCTGTTGCATAACGATTTGATTCTTGGATCCAATTATATGGCTCCTTCCGTGTATAGCGATTTTACGACTATGACGTGTGGGGCCTGGAGATGGCATGAATGTAATGCCGAAACTGGTAGCAAATGGTTCAAATGGCTCTGAGTACTATGGGACTTAACATCTGAGGTCATCAGTCCCTTAGAACTTATAACTACTTAAACCTAACTAACCTAAGGACATCACACACATCCATGCCCGAGGCAAGACTCGAACCTGCGACCGTAGCAGTCGCGCGGTTCCGGACTGAAGCGCCTTGAACGACTCGGCCACAGTGGCCGGCTACGGAAAGTATCCTGTGTCATGCACTTCATAGTGCTTTTCAGAGTATGGATATAGACTTAGAAGATGGCGTTCCCTAGACATACTCTCAGGTGACAAATTTCATGGGATATGTCCTAATATCGTGTCGGACCTCCTGTTGACGGCTTAGAGCAGCAACTCTACGTTGCGTGGACTCAACGAGTCAGTGGAAGTCCCCTACTGGGATACTGAGCCATGCTGACTCTATAGGTGTCCACAACAGCGGAACCAGGATTATGGGATTCATGTCGGGTGATCTGGGTGGCCAAACCATTAGCTCGAAATGTCCAGAAAGTTCTTCAAACCAAACGCGAACAGTTGTGGTCTGGTGACGTGGTGCACGGTCATCCATAAAAATTCCATCGTTGCTTGGGTGGAATTGGCTTCCAAATAGCCGAACATCACGATTTTCAGTCAATAATCGGTTCACTTGGACCAGTGGAATCAGTTCATTCCACGTAAACACAGCCCACACCATTACATAGCCATCATCTGCTTACACAGTGCCTTCTTGACAACTTGGGTCCATGGGTTCGTGGGGTCTGCGCTACATTCGAACCCTACCCTAAACTCTTGCCGACTGAAACCCGGATTCATCAGATCAGGCCACGGTTTTCCAGTCGTCAAGTTTACAACCGACATGGTCACGAGCCAAGGCGACGTCGTGCTGTTAGTAATGGTATTCGCGACGGTCGTCTGCTACCACAGCCAATTAACGCCAAATTTCGGCGTACTGTACTAACGGACACGTTCGTCGTTCGTCCCACATTGATATCTGCGGTTATTTCACTCAGTGTTGCTCGGCTGTTAGCACTGACAACTCTAAGCAAACGCTGTTTCTCTAGGTCATTAAGCGAAGACATTTGGAAACTGCATTGTCCATGGTGGTAGGTAACGTCTGAAATTTGGTTCTCTTGACACTACGGATCTCGGAATATTGAATTGCCTAACGATTTCCGAAATAGAACGTCCCATGTGTCTAGCTTCAACTACTACTCCGCGTTCAAAGTCTGATAATTCCCGTCGTGCGATCATAATCACGCCGGACACTTGTTCACATGGTTCACGTGAGTACTAAAACCATCTGTATATCTGCAAATCACTATCTCATGGCTTTTGCCACCCCATTGTACATTGTCAACGGCCTCCTTCAACACACCAAACGCCGTGGTATGATATATGCCATGTTACCAAAACGCATTAATTTGACGAATCCTTAGAACAGATTGCAGTGACTTTGAGACTGTCGGTCACTGCATTTGGAATGTCTGAAATAGAGCGTAGCTCGGAGTCATACCTTACGTCGTCCCCACTTACCCTCCTACTCCTCCCACATCTAGTTTGCAGTTCGGATGAAGAGGAAGGCGTAGCACATTAAATATAATCGTGCCTAATAAAACACTGAGGTGTTAAAACCAATTTTCGTGTTAAGGACGGATTTCTTCTTTTTGGACCTATCAAAGGTCCCTGCAGTTGTGGTACGAGAGTCCGCTGGTTACAAACCGGGTAATTGTGAGGATCGATACAGATCTTGTCACGTCCGTCGATGTAAGAGCAGTAGTACTGTGATGCAGCAGGAAGACACCTTTGTAACAGTGCGCACCAGCTGACACCTGTGGCAGCAAACTTGCTGCTGTATTTTTTTATTTGATTCTAAAGATGTATTGATTCGGCCGAAACCGTTTATTACGGACAAATACAAAACACGATCGATCCTGTTTTGTTTTAAAATTACAAGGTAGGATCACCGTTAACTCCTGCGAGATAATAACATCTTCTTGATTCATCAGGGTTTTCTAAAATTTGGCGATTTGTTGACAAATAGCCAACACGGATTCACAATGATCGTTCTTGTGAAATACAACTAGCTGTTGATTCTCACGAAATAATGAGTGATATCGACAGGGGACGTCAAATTGATTCCATATTTCTATATATTTTGAACACTTTTAATACAGTTCCTCACAAGCGACTTCTAATTAAATTGCGTACCTATTTGTGTGGTTGGATTCGTGACTTCCTGTCAAAAAGGTCACAGTTCGTAACAACTGACGGAAAGTCATCGATTAAAACAGAAGTAATATGTGAAGTTCCCCAAGGAAGTGATATAGGCCCTCTGTTGCTGTGATCTAGATAAACGATTTCAGAGACAATCTCAGCAGCTTGCAGATGATGCTGTCATTTACCGTCCTGTAAAGTCATCAGATGATTAAAACGAATTGAAAATGATTTAGACAAAATATCTGCATCGTAATAATAGTGACAGTTGACTCTAAATAATGAAAAGCGCAAAGTCATCCACATGAGTACTGAAAGAAGTCCGTTAAATTTCAGTTAAACGATAAAGCACGCAAATTTAAAGACTATAAACTTAATTAAATACTTAGGATTACAATTACGAATAATTTAAACTGGAACGATCACACAGATAATGTCGTGAGGAAAGCAAACCAAAGAGTGCGACTTATTGGCAGAACCCTTAGAAGCAACAGGTCTACTAATGAGACTTCTTACACTACATTGCTCCGCCCTCTTCTGGGGTACTGTTGTGTGGTATGGGACCCGCATTGGAGGACACCGAAAAGGCTCAGAGGGGGGCAGCTCGTTTTGTAGCGAAATAAGGGAGAGAGTGCCGTCTATATGATGCACGAATTCGTGCGGCAGTCATTAAAACAAGGCAGAACCTTACCATGAAATTTCAATAAGCTACTTTCTCCTCAGAGCTTGAAAAAATTTTGTTGGAGCCCACTTACTTAGGGAGAAGTGATCGTCACAGCAAAATAAGAGAAATCAGAGATTGCACGTGAAGATTTAAGTATTTGCTTTTCCCCCGCGCCGTTCGAGAGATCAGTGGTAGGGAAGTAGTTTAAATGTGATTCGATGAATCCCTCTGCCAGGCACTTAATTGTGAATTTCAGAGTAATCATGTTGATATAAATGTAGATTACAGTTTGGCCACAAATTCTCTCTGGATGGTGTTTCGGTTTAATGTGCCTGTACTCTGATTAAATTATGTTTTATATGATCCTTAAAATGTTGTTATTATGTTAATTAAGTATTACTATTTCAGTGAAATTGTCTGTATGTGGTGTAATATTTTTCAATTAATACAACAGTAAAAACAATCTAGGAAGGTTATGCAAATTATAAGCCATGTACGATCGATATCTTGCGAACACTTTAAAACGCAATCAAATGCACCTTGATAATTATTCGTGAAAATGAATATGCTTTTAGCTAACGCTTGAATTTGAGCAACAAGCTTTGTGGATCCCCGCATCCTGGTTGTCTTTCTAGTTTGCGTATGATTTTCCTGTGTCTGGCCTGTTTGGACTTGTATACGCTCGTTTCTATCTGTGCTCTCTAGCTGTTTTGAGGACGTTTTCTGACATGTAGCGAACTTGACCTAATCACAGAATTTACAGTTGGCAATTTTGGCTCTTTGTTGTCATACTGTTGAATGGCGTAGCTTGATAGTATCTGTACAAGCTTCACATCTTCATATTGTATAGGGAGCTGTATGCTCGAGTCATTGCTCTAAACTTTCTTGGCGTTTGTATTTCTTGTGCTCGCCAACCATGTCCCACTCACTGTTGCATATGTTTTCTTGTTTTAGCAGTATTAGTATTGAGGCAGTCTGTTTGCTGCAGGGGAGCCAATGATTATTATTTTATTGAATTCAAGAGAGAGTCTGAAAGCGGGCGTTGATGGCTTATTCTGTCTGCCTCGGGGGGAAACTAAGTTCACAACTGCTTAAAAACAAAACAACAAAAAAGAAAGAAAAGAAAAGGAACTAGAGGTCCCTTGGGGTTTTGTTTGACCCTTGTACACCATTGGACAGAGGTATCGTATGTCTCTCTAAAACAGCTGGCCAACTAATTTCATGTATACACTTTACTATAAGTTGTTTACTGCTTTACTGCATTTGAGTGTGCTCCCCTTGTGTTACTACAGCGTTAAGTGTTTGTTTGTCTCACTCTCCGCTGCCCCAGTTGGCTTAAGCTGATGTATTTAGTGTCTGTATTGGTGGCTGTAGACAGCCATTAACTGTTTTAACTGTTAATTCCTGTAAATGAGAATTTAACTTAATTTATTTGCTTCAAGACGGTTCTGTTTTAATTTCAGTGCCCTGTTGTCAGAACATCTTTTGCTATAATATCTGGTAACCCTCACAGCTAATCTAATACCTTTTCTTAAATAATTAAGAAAAGTAGCCTGTCCGCTGGCAGCGGAGTATTTGGACTGATGTCACAAACATATTTTTGGTGGACCTTCTTATATTCTAGTGAAATATTCTATAAAGACCCAGTTGGGCCTAGGCCCCTAATTTAGTTGTTCAAGATTATTATTATTATTATTATTGTTATTGCTTGACCTGGAGGTCTTTACTGCAAATGGCTAGCGTTGTGTTACTTGTTCCTGCATTTTATTTTAGGCGCTGCCGTATTTGTACAATTTTTCTGTGCTTTTCAAAGTTTGAAAATTTTACTTAATTATTTTTGTGTTAATTTTAAAGGGCTTTTAACTCTTCCACCTAAACAGTTATCTTTTGCTGTTAAGACATTGTTTTGCTGAAGAGATGACAAACTGTTATTTATGGAAATACTATTCACACTGAGGGGACGAAAGTTGTGGGGTAGCGATACGTACTTATACAGATGGCGGTATTATCGCATACACAAGATATAAAAGGGCAGTTCATCGGTGGAACTGTCATTTCCACTCAGGTGATTCACGTGAAAAGTTTTCCTACGTGATTATGACCGCACTATGAGAATTAACGGACTCTGATCGCGGAATGGTAGTTGGAGCTACATTTCGGAAATCGTTAGGGAATTCAGTTGTCCGAGATGCAACGCGTTAAGATTGTGCCAAGGATACCAAAATCAGGCATTACCTCACCACGGGCAACGCAGTGGCCGAAAGCCTTCACTCATTGACCGAGAGCAACGGCGTTTGCGTAGAGTTGTCAGTTTTAACAGACAAGCAACACTCCGTAAACAACAGCAGAAATCAATGTGGGACGTACAACAAACGTATCCAGAATGAGATTTTCATTCTGCAGCGGAATGTGCGTTGATATGAAACTTCCCGGCAGATTAAAACTGTGTGCCGGACCGATACTCGAACTCGGGATCTTTGCCTTTCACGGGCAAGTGCTCTACCAACTGAGCTGATGATGATGATGATGAGCGTTTGGCGTCATTGGCCGGGAGGCCCCTCGCGGGGCAGGTCCGGCCGCCATATCGCAGGTCTTATTACATTCGGCGCCACATTGGGCGACCTGCACGCCGGATGGGGATGAAATGATGATGAACACAACACAACACCCAGTCCCTGAGCGGAGAAAATCTCCGACCCAGCCGGGAATCGAACCCGGGCCCAGAGGACGGCAATCCGTCACGCTGACCACTCAGCTACTGGGGCGGACACCAACTGAGCTACCCAAGCACGACTCACGCCCCGTCGTCACAGCTTTACTTCTGCCAGTACCTCGTCTCCTACCTTCCAAACTTTACAGAAGCTCTCCTGCGAACCTTGCAGAACTAGCGCTCCTGAAAGAAAGGATATTGCGGGGACTTGGCTTAGCCACAGCCTGGGGGATGTTTCCAGAATGAGATTTTCACTCTGCAGCGGAGTGTGCGCTGATATGAAACTTGCTGGCAGATTAAAACTGTGTGCCGGACCGAGACTCGAACTCGGAAGTTTGAGTCTCGGTCCGGCACACAGTTTTAATTTGCCAAGAAGTTTCAACAAACGTATCCATTAGGACAGAGTGGCGAAATCTGGCGTTAATGGGCTATGATAGCAGACGGCCGACGCGGGTGTCTTTCATAGCAGCATGACATCACCTGCAGCGCTTTCCTGGGCTTGAGAACATATCTGTTGATCCGCATACTAAAGCCTGCCGTTGCCTGATCACGTTAGTCCCGACTTCAATTGGTAAGAGCTGATGGCAGGGTTCAAATGTGGCGCAGATCCCACGAAACCGTGGACCCAAGTTGTCAACAAGGCTCTGTGCAATCTGTTGATAGCTCCATATGATGTGAGTCGTGTTTACATGGAATTGACTGGGTCCTCTGGTCCAACTGCTACTTGGAGACCATTTGCAGCTATTCTTGTTCCCAAACAACCGTGGAATTTTTGTGGATAACAATACGCCATGTCACAGGGCCACAGTTGTTAGCGTTCGGTTTGAAAAACATTCTGGTCAATTTGGGAGTATGGTTTGGTCACCCATCCAAAATTTATGAGAGACAATCGAGAGCCTCTTCATGGAGATGCCTCTTAAGTACCTTAAACCTTTTAATTGAGTTACCCAGGCAATTGTAGGGGGATTCACATGTTAAAGTGGCCTCAAAACCACGGCGAGGCTTGCCGTTTTCAGTTCAACAAATCTTTCTCGACGATGAAAGATTTCTAGATTTCCGGAAATCTTTTGACACCGTTCCTCACAAGCGACTTCTAATCAAGCTGCGGGCCTATGGGGTATCGTCTCAGTTGTGCGCCTGGATTCGTGATTTCCTGTCAGGAAGGTCGCAGTTCGTAGGAATAGACGGCAAATCATCGAGTAAAACTGAAGTGATATCAGGTGTTCCCCAGGGAAGCGTCCTGGGACCTCTGCAGTTCCTGATCTATATAAATGACCTGGGTGACAATCTGAGCAGTTCTCTTAGGTTGTTCGCAGATGATGCTGTAATTTACAGTCTAGTAAGGTCATCCGAAGACCAGTATCAGTTGCAAAGCGATTTAGAAAAGATTGCTGTATGGTGGGGCAGGCGGCAGTTGACGCTAAATAACGAAAAGTGTGAGGTAATCCACACGAGTTCCAAAAGAAATCCGTTGGAATTCGATTACTAGATAAATAGTACAATTCTCAAGGATGTCGATTCAACTAAGTACCTGGGTGTTAAAATTACGAACAACTTCAGTTGTAAAGACCACATAGATAATATGGTGGGGAAGGCGAGCCAAAGGTTGCGTTTCATTGGCAGGATACTTAGAAGATGCAACAAGTCCACTAAAGAGACAGCTTACACTACACTCGTTCGTCTTCTGTTAGAATATTGCTGCGCGGTGTGGGATCCTTACCAGGTGGGATTGACGGAGGACATCGAAAGGGTGCAAAAAAGGGCAGCTCGTTTTGTATTATCACGTAATAGGGGAGAGAGTGTGGCAGATATGATACGCGAATTGGGATGGAAGTCATTAAAGCAAAGACGTTTTTCGTTGCGGCGAGTTCTATTTACGAAATTTCAGTCACCAACTTTCTCTTCCGAATGCGAAAATATTTTGTTGAGCCCAACCTATATAGGTAGGAATGATCATCAAAATAAAATAAGAGAAATCAGAGCTCGAACAGAAAGGTTTAGGTTTTCGTTTTTCCCGCGCGCTGTTCGGGAGCGGAATGGTAGAGAGGTAGTATGATTGTGGTTCGATGAACCCTCTGCCAAGCACTTAAATGTGAATTGCAGAGTAATCATGTAGATGTAGATGTAGATAAGTACCAGTGAAAGTCCTAAAGCCGGCTAGGGATCCAATCCCGGACGTCTGCCACTTAACCGCGGAGCCACTGACACAGCGTAGACTCACAGTGCGTGGTGACTTAGAGACGCGGTCGGGAAGCGCCAGCTGGCGGCTGACTCAGTGGGCCGCGGTCCAGTTCCCGCGCTGCCTGACTCGCCGCAGCGCGACTAAACACCAGCCGCAGGAGGCGGCTGGTTCAGTTTGTTATGGCTGGCGACCTGCACAGCGACGGGCCCCTCTCCAGGACGCCTGCCGCCACCAACTAACGGGAGCGCCGCCATTAATCTCCTGTCGCAATCCCGTCCAAAGTGTTTACCCGAAGCGCGGATCTTCCGCGATGCCGCCGAGCTTCTGCGTCGTCCAAATGAACTGGTTGCAATTATCGTTATTTATATAGTTTGCATCAGTCGCTCGCAGCTGTCTGAAGCGTCTACTGCTCTTCTGGTATTCATCTAAACGAAAATAGAAATTTTGTGATATATTTCCTCCTTTTTGTAAGTAGTCTGTTGGCGCTACCGCAGCTTCCCGATTGCTGCGAGCTCACGTTCCAGACGTTTCAAATTTTTCGGTACCGTGCCACGACGCACTCGAGGACGGAAGAGGAATGACACCTCTAAAGTAAGGGGAAGTTCAAGTCTAGAGGCACGCAATAGGGTGAAGTTTAGAACTTTTTTTTCAGACAAGAAATATTATTATTAAAATTTTATTGTACCTTCGTGTATAATTTTTTTTTTATCTTATAACAAATTAAAAGTGGCTGCTGTAGCCCTTGTTAAAGTATGCGACTCGCAACACGCCCTGTTCCGCGCGAAGTGTTGTACAAGCTCGTGGCTATTTCTGAAATTTATAAAAACAGAAAACTCTTAAATTAGAATGAATTTGGGGGGGCCATCACGATGGGATTTTGAAAAATACCTCGAAAAATAAAAATATCAGCTATCTGAGAAACATGTCAATTTCTAGCATGATTTTCTAAGTTCATATATAAAAAAAATTTAAAATTCTAATAATAAAAGAATCTCTGGTTAAGGCCCCTAAATTCAGTTATCTCTTATCTACAAAGAAAATGATCGGTTGATCTGTCGAGGCTCTAGAGCTCTTCGCGCGCTGAAAAATGTTGTTTCGAGAAAAGCGCGTTTAAAGTTTGGCGTAACAAAAAATTATTGTTCCAAAGCTTATGGTTAATCTTCGATCTCAGGACCATAGAGGCATTCTTTCCCTTCCTCATACATGTTCTGGTTCTGAATTTGATACTGTATTTTTTCAGTCAGCGCTCTTTTAGTAAACTGAGACATTCCTTTCTCCAAGGCGGCCACGCGTTTTTGGTCATATAACTTCTCGAAGTTTTTTTTTTTTTTTTTTTTTTTTTTTGTTGCCGTAGTTCTATCTTGTTCAAATGTTCAAATGTGTGTGAAATCTTATGCGACTTAACTACTAAGGTCATCAGTCCCTAAGCTTACACACTACTTAACCTAAATTATCCTAAGGACAAACACACACACCCATGCCCGAGGTAGGACTCGAACCTCCGCCGGAACCAGCCGCAGTTCCATCTTGTATAAATGGAAAGGGACTGCGACTGGTCAAAGGCTTGCAGAAAATAAATACCGAGAGCCGTAATTTTATTAATTATTTTCTTGGAGAATCAGTTTCGGTTCCTCATTGGCACCATCTTCAGGCCTACCGAAACTGGTAGTCCACCAAAATAATAAATAAAATTGCGACTGTCGATATTTATTTCCTTCACGTTTTTGCTGTGCGTCTTTAATGACGATTCCCAACACGTTCATGGTCTTCAGACTAGATGAGTAACCTTCGTCGAATATACACTCCTGGAAATTGAAATAAGAACACCGTGAATTCATTGTCCCAGGAAGGGGAAACTTTATTGACACATTCCTGGGGTCAGATACATCACATGATCACACTGACAGAACCACAGGCACATAGACACAGGCAACAGAGCATGCACAATGTCGGCACTAGTACAGTGTATATCCACCTTTCGCAGCAATGCAGGCTGCTATTCTCCCATGGAGACGATCGTAGAGATGCTGGATGTAGTCCTGTGGAACGGCTTGCCATGCCATTTCCACCTGGCGCCTCAGTTGGACCAGCGTTCGTGCTGGACGTGCAGACCGCGTGAGACGACGCTTCATCCAGTCCCAAACATGCTCAATGGGGGACAGATCCGGAGATCTTGCTGGCCAGGGTAGTTGACTTACACCTTCTAGAGCACGTTGGGTGGCACGGGATACATGCGGACGTGCATTGTCCTGTTGGAACAGCAAGTTCCCTTGCCGGTCTAGGAATGGTAGAACGATGGGTTCGATGACGGTTTGGATGTACCGTGCACTATTCAGTGTCCCCTCGACGATCACCAGTGGTGTACGGCCAGTGTAGGAGATCGCTCCCCACACCATGATGCCGGGTGTTGGCCCTGTGTGCCTCGGTCGTATGCAGTCCTGATTGTGGCGCTCACCTGCACGGCGCCAAACACGCATACGACCATCATTGGCACCAAGGCAGAAGCGACTCTCATCGCTGAAGACGACACGTCTCCATTCGTCCCTCCATTCACGCCTGTCGCGACACCACTGGAGGCGGGCTGCACGATGTTGGGGCGTGAGCGGAAGACGGCCCAACGGTGTGCGGGACTGTAGCCCAGCTTCATGGAGACGGTTGCGAATGGTCCTCGCCGATACCCCAGGAGCAACAGTGTCCCTAATTTGCTGGGAAGTGGCGGTGCGGTCCCCTACGGCACTGCGTAGGATCCTACGGTCTTGGCGTGCATCCGTGCGTCGCTGCGGTCCGGTCCCAGGTCGACGGGCACGTGCACCTTCCGCCGACCACTGGCGACAACATCGATGTACTGTGGAGACCTCACGCCCTACGTGTTGAGCAATTCGGCGGTACGTCCACCCGGCCTCCCGCATGCCCACTATACGCCCTCGCTCAAAGTCCGTCAACTGCACATACGGTTCACGTCCACGCTGTCGCGGCATACTACCAGTGTTAAAGACTGCGATGGAGCTCCGTATGCCACGGCAAACTGGCTGACACTGACGGCGGCGGTGCACAAATGCTGCGCAGCTAGCGCCATTCGACGGCCAACACCGCGGTTCCTGGTGAGTCCGCTGTGCCGTGCGTGTGATCATTGCTTGTACAGCCCTCTCGCAGTGTCCGGAGCAAGTATGGTGGGCCTGACACACCGGTGTCAATGTGTTCTTTTTTCCATTTCCAGGAGTGTACATGCAGTTATATATACCGTCATTTCCACAATGAAGATGTTTCGGTATCAGTTTCCAAATGCACGCGTTGACTCCCTCGTTTTTCTTATTGGCACCGGTCCGTCTTTTAAGCAAATATTCACTGGTCAGAAATTCATATACTGGTCGAATCTTTTCTTCCGCTAATTCAATTAGCGGCAACAGTAGCCTATATTTCGGTCGGGGCACTGTTCCATTTAACACCTTGAAACTTCGAAAATATCCATTTGAAGGCATAAACTATATACCTCAGGGATGCAAATAATGTAAAAAAGCCATTTTTTTCACCCGTCTTCATCTGAACGTTCTTTTAGGAACCCAAAGGTTACCTGAGAGCAGACATCAACAGGCAACCTGTCTACTCCGCAATCTCCCTAACGTATTGTGAATATTTTTCAGGCAGGCTGTGCACTGATACTACATGTTAATTATACTCGTAAATCATACGAGCGTAGATTCTTACAACAATGTGTTGAAACAAATAAAGGAAATAAACCGTTCAAAAATAGTTTTGTACCACTCTGATAACAAGGGTAGATCATTTTTCTTTGATCTGAAATCTCTTTCTCAATGCTCCTTTCGGCACAAGAAATAGCTGAGTACAGCCTCCTGCGTAATTGAGGTAAAAATAAATCTGCATTCTCAGTTGACTTTCAAGCTGAGCGTTGACTCGAGTCGTGAAAGGGAGTATACGACTTTTGTGCACTGCTCAGTCCGTCAAGCCGCCTCAAAGCGCCATGTCAAGCGTAGTAGTACGCTATGTGGCAAGAAGTCGTGTCAGCACGGACATTTGCAAGCCGAATTGCCTTACAGCGTGACAACGCCATTTGATCACTCAGGTGCTGTCGTGACACGCAGAACATTAAGGATCTGTATCGTAGCATTTTGGTTCCCCACGATCAAAGACACCATCTAATGCCATCTACCTACATATCATAACTTATAGGTACTACGAGAAGAAGGTGACACTACTGCGAGCCTAATTTTGCGACCCAACTGCGAGGGCTATGGGTCGACCGAGGGAGTACGCAACCGTCTACATACTATTTGACCTCTAGGCGTCCATAACGAATAACAGTAGAATCCCCCAGCACCAGGGTGCTCGCGGGAGGTGGGAAAGATGACAACTTGGATGCAACTTGCGTCGTTGGCGTCCGGTTGGAAGCGACCAACTACTAGTTCGCATCTCTGGCAGTCGGAAGCCTCTCATAACTAATTTCTTTTTCATCAGTCTTCCGACTGGTTTCCTACGGCCTGCCACGAATTCCTCCCCTGTGCTAACCTCTTCATTCCAGAGCATCACTTGCACAGAACTTCGTTAATTATTTGTTGGGTATATTCCAATGTCGGTCCTCCCCCACAGGTTTTACCTTCTACTGCTCCCTCAACTATCGCGGAACTTCCGCCGATTCTGCGGAGAACCTCCTCATTTTTTATCTTGCGAGCCCATCTAATTTTCAACGTCCTTATATAGTAACACATCTCAAACATTTCGATTCTCATCTTTTAACCTTTTCCCACAGTCCATAATTCCTTTCAGAAATTTCTGCCCCAAATCAAAGCAACGTTTAATACTGATAGACATCTTCTGGCCATGAATGCTCTCTTTACCTGGTCTAGTCTGCTTTATATGACCTGTTTGCTTCGTCCGCCACGTGTTACTTTGCTTACAAGATAGCAGAATTTCTTCACTTTGTCTACATCGTGATCACCGGTTTTGATGTTAAGTTTATCGCTAATCTAATTTCTGCTACCTCTCATTACTTTCGTCCCTTTTCGCTTTATTCTCAATCGGTTGTGTAGGTTCATTAAATGTGCATTCCATGCAACACCTCCCGAAAAGCCTTTCTCATTTCCAGTGAGGCTAACAGTGTCATCAGCGAATCGTATGATTGATACCCATGCGCTATGTATTTTAATTCGACTCTTGCACCTTTCTTTTATTTCCGTCATTGCTTCTTCGATGTGTAGATTGAACCGAATAGGGGAAAGACTGCACCCGTGTCTGACACCCTTTGTAATACAAGCACTTCGTCCTTGGTCTTCCATTCCTTGTTTTCCTTCCCGGTTCTTGTGCGTGCTGTATCTTACCTGTCTTTCTCAATAGCTTACATCTATGTTCTGAGAATTTCGAACATCTTCCACCATTTTATGTGGTCTAAAGCATTTTCTAGGACGGCAAATTCTATGGGCGTGCCTTGATTTTCTTAAAGTGCTGCTCCCATATCAAACGCAGTGTCAGAACAGTCTCTCTGGTTCTCTTATCTTTCCTGCAGTAAGACTAATCGTCATCTCACGGATCCTCAGTCACCTTTTGCATTCTTCTGTATATTATTCCCGTCAGTAGCTTGGATGCATGAGCTTTTTACCTGATAATGCGACAGCTGTTGCACTTATCTGCTCTTGCTATTTTCGGGATTTGTCCTTTTTCGAGATGTCCATTCGCCTTCAACTTACTATTTTGGTATTCATTCTTATATTCTACAACATCTCTTCAAACGCACGTACGCACCCCACCACTCATCAGTACTTCAGAATCCCACCTCTTTTTGTTGTGTCTAGGAATCCTGCACACTCCGTTCGCTAGAGAAACAATCATACAACTCAGATTAATGACTTTTATTACAACTATAGAAATATAAATACTTAACTTTGATTACACAGGTGTGTCGAAAGCAAAGGGTGACATGCAAAATCAGCTGAACTGCAGTGACTGCTGATCTCTAACTGAGGTACGTAGAGACTCTAACGAAGAGGCTACGATGCGTCGGCTAACGAAGTGGCTAGCGTTGAAGCTGCTGTCGAAGTGAGCTGCCACCAGTCGGGCGCGGCGCTTAGGTCGTCTTCACCTAGGGGCAGCCGCTGTTGCCTCGTCGTCCTGGAGGCAGGTCGGTCAGCGTACGATTGGCTGATCTCTTCTCACAGCCTTCTCTTCTCTATCGTTTCCGACTGGCGTGCCAGCGTTGACTTTGCGCTGTAACACTTTCCTCAGTTCTTTCGCACAATTCTCTTAAACTTCAGTGTACTCTTCATCATTACTAAATAGTGTTCTGAATTTGCTTTCGGGTACGCCTTACAGTCCAGTAAAATCTTCCAGTCTGTCCAGGATTTTTACAGGTATACCTTCTCCTCTTGTTATTTTTGAACAATATATTCGCTGTTGTTAGCCGAAATGTAATAGAAGATTAAATTAGTTTTTTTTCCTTTCTCAGTACTACTAGAGAGGTCACATTCTTCTGTAGTTCTTGAAATATTGTTGCTGATGCCTGTTTACTGTCGAATCTGACGAGGAGAATCCTATCATTGAACAACTTACAGTAATTCGCTCTTCCTTCTTACAAATGAGGAATCCTCTTGTTATACCATTTTCTGCTACTCTATATGTTACCCTATATTGGTTTTACCAGAAATTCTTATCTTCTCTCCATTTCACTTTGCTTCCACCACTGTATCCAGATTGGGTCTCTCTGTTTCCCTTTTGAGAATTTCAAACTTGCCTAACTTTCAAAGTTCTGTCTAGTAGTATGCTACTCTTTCGTTGTTTATTCAGTATTTTCCTCGTGGTCACCTCCTCACCTCCCCCTTAGTAGTCCTGGACATCCAAATTGAGGGGGGGGGGGGGGCGGTAACATACTGGCAATACAGAGATCATAATGACCCTTTTTCCATTACAGGCCTCATGCCTTGTGGGTACACATTACATGTCTTTAACTCAGTTGTTTCCATTGCTTTCTGCATCATCAGGCCATTGGTCATTGCTGGTTCTTCACTGTCGAGTGTAATCTGACTGTGCAGACTGTGGACAGAATCTTCCAACGTAAGGTACAGTCCTACTGTCAGCACTTCGGCGATGGGTACATCTTTCAAGATGATAACGCGCGAGTGAACCCAACTCGTCTCATGAAAATTTCATACAGGAAGCGGTATTCAACCAAATGTGAGTGGCCTGCTGTATGTGTTGACATGAACTCGACTGAGCGTGATTGGGCCAGTTGACATTTACAGCACTTTGTCACAGGAACCCTTCCACGCCTTGGATGACCTCTGGAACGCCGCTGTCGACGAGTACGACCAATGTAATAGCAAAATCTCGATCACCTTGGGATAGCAGACCAAGGAGGATCCGAACATGCTACCACGCAAGCCGTGGAGCAGCACGGTATTGAAAGTTATCGAACAGCAGATTTTGATTTCACAAACGTTCATTTTCGTGTATTTATTTATTTTGGTTATTGTCTTATTTTTATTTCACGGTAAATTTGTTTTAGTTTCATATGGGTAATTCCACTTTTTCCCACTCCCCTTGAATGTAAGACCACGCACGTTTGCAATATGCAGGTGCGCTACATATTTTTATACTAAACTTGTTACATAGTACTGACTACCTGCTGCTACGGTAAACCATAAGGCACCAGAAGCAATTGGAGGAAGTTGGAGATGTTTGTCTCACGAAAACGTATCTTGCGTCAGAGCCCTGGACGCAATTCCAAACCTATCCACATTGTCTCATTAAGAAAATACTTCCGACACTGTTGGTAGTCGTTTGTCTTTTGGGTGGAGACTTTAAGTTCAGTGGTGCTCTTGAAATTCGAGACGAGTTGGTGATGAAACAGCATCAGATTTCAACCACTTTCACTGCTTCCTTCCCGTGATCACACAAAACAACGCAAATTCAACAGTATAGAACGACCGAAGTTACATTTGGAAAAATCTGGAGAAGCAATACGTTCCGTTAAATTTTTGTTCCCAGTTCTTGCGTATCCTTTATTCACGTCGAACATGTCTGGAATGTGGCTGATCTGCAGGTTGTTCATTGTGGTCCTCCAGCCATCGCTGTTGACTTTTTGTGCCAAACCGCATGGAGGGAGCTTCCTTAGAAAAATATACAGACAGTATTGTATTGCGTAGGACGACATTTAGAGCCTCTGATTACAGCTCGTGGGAGTTTAATACCATACTGTCTCACAAGGCATGGGTTACACACTGTTCTGCAATCCTTAATTACACTGACGGCCATTAATGTTGCAACACCAGGAAAGATAGAAAATAACGTAATTCTACATGCAGTTTATATACACTGACGAGCCTGAACGTTATGAGCACAGACCTCCTATCGATAAACACCTGTCCAGGTGATAACAGCGTCACCTGGCGAGGAATGACTGCTAGTCAGACACACGCACGGTGCATGTAGTATCAGTGAGATACAGTCCGTGTGTACAATGGGAAAGACTCGCGATCTTTCCGAGTTTGACCTAGGGCAGATTGTGATGGCCCAGAGGCTCGGCATGAGCATTTCGGAAACTGCACGACCTGTCGCGTGTGCGAGGATTGCTGCGGCGAGTGTCTTCAATGCGAAACACCGAAACCCACGTGAAACCAAGTCCAGACGTCTTCTGTTTTGCGCCATCCTCATTATAGATGTCGGACGTCGTCGGCTGGCAAGACAGGACAGACGGCTAACTGTGGCAAAACTAACATCCGACTTTAAAGCTGGTCAGAGTACAAGTGTGTCTGAACATACAGTGCACCGAACACCCCTAACGATGGGATTCCGCAGCCAGCGACCGGTGCTAGTGCCAAAGTTAACACACCGATATCGGCAGCTGCGACTGAAACGGGCACGTGACCATCGGTACTGGACATTAGCGCAGTGGCAGAGCGTTGCACGGTCTAATGAACCCCTATCCTTCTTCATCAGGCCGATGAGAGGCGAGAATCCGTCGTCTTCCAGGTGAACAGCCCCTTGACACCTGTACTGTGGGCTAAAACAAATTGGCTGCAGTTCCATTATGCTGTGGAGAACATTTCACGTGGGCATCCATGTGTCCAGTGGAGCTCGTGCAAGGCACCGTGACGGCCAAGGAGTATTGTACACTGGTTGCAGAACACGTACATCCCTTCACGACGATCATATTTCCCGACGGCGGTAGCATGTTTCAACAAGATAATGCGCCATGTCACAAGGCCTTGGGTGTTATGGAGTGGTTCGAGGAACACAGTGGCGAGTTCCAATTGGCCCCCAACTCACCAGATATTAACCCGATCGAACACATTAGGGATGTGATTGAACGTGACATCAGTCACGTCGTCCACCACCCCTCTCCAGAATTTACGGAGATGAGGTGACTTATGTGTGCAGATGTGGTGCCAGCTGCCTCCAGCGACCTACCAAGGCATCACTGCTCATGCCATGCCGAGTCGCCGCTTTTATCCGTGCCAGAGATGCACATACCGGCTATTAGGTAGGTCGTCTTAATGTTCTGGCTGATCACTGTATGTATTATCCGCATAAGACCGTGGTCCAAGTCATAATTCTCTGTCTAACGTTTCGTCTTCCAGTGACGGAGACTTCGTTAGAGGCTTTAACGACTCAGAAAGCTGTTACGGATACAAAACAATCTCAGCAAGCCGAACTGTTCATAAGACTCCACGCAACGGTCGGTTCGTGACGTCATGAGTTCGCTACTAAGATCCGGGAGTCGCGCTTGTGGTGGGGGAAGAGTTGGCACTGTTTGTTTTATTTAGCACTTGGGCCCACAACTTGTCTTGTTTTTAGTTGAAACTGGTTTCGTGCAAGAAACACAAAAGCAACTATCGCCTGGGCAAGACGGATAAATCAGCAGTAGCAGATCAAGTAACAGGACTGGAAAACCACCAATTCGCTTCTCTGACACTGTGGGTTTAGCGAGATCTAATAATTACTACGATAGAATGTACAGAGCGGCCATAGAAATTCAGAAGCGCAAAAGCAGTTTCAAAGGAAAGAAGATTGACTGTAATTACAAGTTGTGGGTGCTAGTACTAAACACAAAGGGTATTCAACAAGTAATACAAACACATTTTTTTAGTTCTGAAAGCAGGTTGGCTTTATTCAGGATTCCAATATTCCATATTTTTCAATATAATCTCAATTCAATGCGACGGCCTAGCGCCACCTTACTGCGAGGGATGTATGTCCGCATGGCACCACTCTACTGGTCGACGTCGAAGCTAACGTCTTGCTGACTCAATAACCTCCCAATCTTACATGTAGGCCCTACTGCTTTCTGCGTATGCATATTTATTGGACTAAGCAGAGAGATCCAGGCTGTAGGATGTGCATACCAACAGATATATCCTGTTGATTCCATCATTGCAGGCGTCACAGCTGTGCACGGCCGCCGGCGTGCGGGAAATCGGACATGTTTGCGCGGCCTTGTTGCGATCTTGACAGACGCCTCGCCCAACGACTCATCATACTTTTGTTCACTGCCAGGTCTCCGTAGGCATTCTGCAAGCGCCTATGAATATCTGCGCTGCTCTGGTTTTCCGCCAAAAGAAACTCAGTGACAGCTCTCTGCTTGGAACGTAACTCCGTGACAGAGGCCGTTTTAAAGGCTACGAATAGCGCCGCCACCTATCGGTACTTTGTCTGCATCTACATCTACATCTACATAGATAATCCGTAAGCAATTGTACGGTTCGTGACGGAGGGTAGCCTATACCACTAACAGTCAATTCCTTTCCACTCGTAAATAGAGCGAGGGAAATATGCCTCCGTATCAGCCCTAACTTCTCGAATCTAATCTTCATGGATTGTACGCGCAATGTATGTTGGCAACAGTATACTCGTTCGGCAGTCAGCTTCAAATATCTTTTCTATAAATTTTATCAATAGCGTTTCTCGAAAAGTACGTCGCCTTCCCTCAAGGGAATCCCATTTGAATTCCCGAATCATCTCCGTCACATTTACGTGTTGTTCGAACCTACGGGTAACAAATCTAACAGCCCGCCTCTAAATTGCTTCGAAGTCTTCCTTCAGTCTGGTCTGGCACGGATCGCAAACATTCGATTAGTATTCAAGAATAGGTCGCACCAGTTTCCTACATGCGGTCTCCTTTACAGGTGAACCACTCTTTCCTAAAATTCTCCCAATAAACCGAAGTCAACCATTCGTCTTCCCTACTACAGCTCTTCAGATGGAAACCCAGTTCTAAGCAAATAAGGGAAAGCAGAAAGGTGGAAGGAGTATATAGAGGATCTATACTAGGGCGATATACTTGAGGACAATATTATGGAAATGGAAGAGAATGTAGATGAAGATGAAATGGGAGATATGATACTGCGTGAAGAGTTTGACAGAGCACTGAAAGACCTCAGTCGAAACAAGGCCCCGGGAGTAGACAACATTCCATTAGAACTACTGACAGCCTTGGGAGAGCCAGTCCTGACAAAACTCTACCGTCTGGTGAGCGAGATGTATGAGACAGGCGAAATACCCTCAGACTTCAAGAAGAATATAATAATTCCGATCCCAAAGAAATCAGGTGTTGACAGATGTGAAAATTACCGAACTATCAGTTTAATAAGTCACGGCTGCAAAATACTAACGCGAATTCTTTACAGACGAATGGAAAAGCTAGTAGAAGCCGACCTCGGGGAAGATCACTTTGGATTCCGTAGAAATATTGGAACACGTGAGGCAATACTGACCCTGCGACTTATCTTAGAAGCTAGATTAAGGAAAGGCAAACCTACGTTTCTAGCATTTGTAGACTTAGAGAAAGCTTTTGACAATGTTGACTGGAATACTCTCTCAACAAATTCTGAAGGTGGCAGGGGTAAAATACAGGGAGCGAAAGGCTATTTACAATTTGTACAAAAACCAGATGGCAGTTATAAGAGTCGAGGGACATGAAAGAGAAGCTGTGGTTGGGAAGGGAGTGAGACAGGGCTGTAGCCTGTCCCCGATGTTATTCAATCTGTATATTGAGCAAGCAGTGAAGGAAACAAAAGGGAAATTCGGAGTAGGTATTAAAATCCGTGGAGAAGAAATAAAAACTTTAAGGTTCGCCGATGATATTGTAATTCTGTCAGAGACAGCAAAGGACTTGGAAGAGCAGTTGAACGGAATGGATAGTGTCTTGAAAGGAGGATATAAGATGAACATCAACAAAAGCAAAACGAGGATAATGGAATGTAGTCGAATTAAGTCAGGTGATGCTGAAGGAATTAGATTAGGAAATGAGACACTTAAAGCAGTAAAGGAGTTTTGCTATTTGGGGAGCAAAATAACTGATGATGGTCGAAGTAGAGAGGATATAAAATGTAGACTGGCAATGGCAAGGAAAGCGTTTCTGAAGAAGAGAAATTTGTTAACGTCGAGTATAGATTTAAGTGTCAGGAAGTCGTTTCTTAAAGTATTTGTATGGAGTGTAGCCATGTATGGAAATGAAACATGGACAATAAATAGTTTGGACAAGAAGAGAATAGAAGCTTTTGAAATGTGGTGCTACAGAAGAATGTTGAAGATTAGTTGGGTAGATCACACAATTAATGAGGAGGTATTGAATATGATTGGGGAGAAGAGAAAGTTGTGGCACAACTTGACTAGAAGAAGGGATCGGTTGGTAGGACATGTTCTGAAGCATCAAGGGATCACCAATTTAGTATTGGAGGGCAGCGTGGATGGTAAAAATCGTAGAGGGAGACCAAGAGATGAATACACTAAGCAGATTCAGAAGGATCTACGTTGCAGTAGTTACTGGGAGATGAAGAAGCTTGCACAGGATAGAGTAGCATGGAGAGCTGCATCAAACCAGTCTCAGGACTGAAGACCACAACAACAACAACTGCAGCTCTGACGTGCTCGTTAGATTTCATATCGATTTGCAACGTTACGCCCAGATGTTTAAACGACCTGATTGTGTCAAGCAGAACACTACTAATGCTGTATCCGAACATTACGGGTTTGTTTTTACTACCCATCTGCATTAACTAACATTTTTCTACATTTAGAGGTAGCTGCCATTCATCATATAAACTGCAAATTTTGTCTAAGTCCTCTTGATCCTCCTACAGCCACTCAACTTCGACACCTTACTGCACACCACAGCATCAGCAGCAAACAACCACAGATTGCTGCCCACCCTATCCGCCAAATTATATATGTACAGTATATATAGAATAATAACTGTCCTATCACCCTTCCCTGGGGCACTCCTGACGATAACCTTGTCTCTGATGAACACTCGCCGTCGAGGATAACACACTGGGTTCTATTACGAGTACTTATGAAGTCTTCGAGCCACTCAAATGTCTGTAAACTTATTACTTATGCTCGTACCTTCGTTAACAGCCTACAATGGGTCACCGTGTCAAATTCTTTCCGGAAATCTAGAAGTATGGAATTTGCCTGTTGCCCTTCATCTGTAGTTCGCAGTCCATCATGTGAGAAAAGGGAAAGCTGAGTTCGCGCGAGCGGAGCTTTCTAAAACCATGATGATTTGTGGACATTAGCTTCTGAGTCTGAAGAAAATTTATTATATTCGAACAGAGAATATGTTAAAGGATTCTACAACAAACCGAAGTTATGGATATTGGTCTGTAATTTTGCTGTTCCGTTATTTTACCTTTCTCGTATTGTGGAGTCACCTGCGCCTGTTTCCAGTTGCTTGTAACTTTGTGCTGGGCGAGAGATTCACGATAAATCCCTTACCGATAGGTAAGGGATCAATGCCGTAGAGTACTCTTTGTGAAATAGAACTGGTATTCCATCCGGACCTGGTGATTTACTTGCTTTCAAATCTTTCAGTTGCTTCTCTGCGCAACTGCGTCGTCCATATGGGAGTCTGTCCGTTGGTTAAATGACGGTATGTTTGTATGCGTCTACTGAGCGACCATTCGGCTTTCGTTTTCCTGGTACAACACACTGATCAATAACGAACTGAATGGAAGCCGTAGACCCGCTTAGCGATTCTACATAGGACCAGAATTTTCTCGGTTTCTCCGCTAGATCATCTTCTAAGGTGTAACGGTGGTAGTTGTACGCTTCACGCAAAGATCTTTTCACAGGCACACGAATCTTTAGTAACCTTCGTTTGTCATCATTTCTCCTTTGAACCGAGAGTGCAACAGCCTCTGCTTCCTCAGCATCTTCCGGATTTCATTATTAAACCGTGGTGGGTCTTTTCCATCCTTCATCGAGTTACTAGACACATAACTCTCCAGACCAAGATTTATAATCTGCTTAAACTTTGTCCATAATCCATGAAACTAGAGAGGTTGAAGCGAGAATACGATGTACCACAATAAATTCCTCATTGGTTGAGGAAAAATGTGTTGCATTATTCGTTGAACGTCTCTCCTAAAACAAACAGTGCCAACTCTTCCCCACTACAAACTCCACAGCATACGTCGGCGCGACTCCGCGATCTTAGCAGCGATCTGATGACGTCACGTACTGACCACTGCGTGGGTACATATAAACAGCTCGTAAAAACTTTCTAAAGCTAAGATTGCATAAATATTTATTTTTTTACAACAACCGGTTTCGACAGACTTTGTTCTCATATTACAAAAATATTTTTAACCTTTTTCAGTTTGAGATGGAACCTCACGCCAACTTAAAATGAACACTTTTTATATGAATAAAAAACTTTAGGATCTGAAAATGACGGCAAAGTCTGCCGAAAACGGTTGTTGTATATAAAGAAATATTTATGCGATCGTGGCTTTAGACAGTTTTTAATAAGTAAAGCAGATAGTTCCTTTTGATTTATCAAAACGAGAAAATACAATAAACACGAAAGCTTGACGTTAATAAACTGCCTATTGGCTTCTGTCTCGGGTTCTTCGGCCGACGTTCATCTAATGATTTTTCTGACGTTTCGCCAGCACGAGTGGCTGGCATTGTCAAAGCTTCACCCTCCTTTGCCGGTGGTGAACTGGAGGCGAGCTCGCGGCCGCAGACTATATGTACCTGGTGCGCCAACGTCCGAGGGCTTCTCCGCGGTCGTTTCCGGTGCGGTTTTCCTCTTGCTACCTGCGACGGTCGTTCGCTGCAGTACGGGCAGCCAGGATCCGTTTACCTTAAGCCTTTAGTCTGCGGCCGCGAGCTCGCCTCCAGTTCACCACCGGCAATGGAGGGTGAAGCTTTGACAATGCCAGCCACTCGCGCTGGCGAAACGTCAGAAAAATCATTAGATGAACGTCGGCCGAAGAACCCGAGACAGAAGCCAATAGGCAGTTTGTCACAAGTGGCCACGAAAGCCTTAACAATTTTGACGTTAATACTTCTTTGTAGAGTTGACCAATGATTCTGCTGTGGTCTGCATATACAAATTCTCAGTCTGAGATGTTATTATCGCAAGTAGTAGCGAAAGAACAGTTGTTGAGAGGTGTCGGAAGTAGTCGGACGCAGCCTGCGATGGAGAGAAGGTGGGAGACGTGAGTTCGTTAAAGCCTCTGATGAAGTCTCCAGCAGTGGAAGACGAAACGTTAGGCGGAGAATTACGTCTTGGACCAGGGCCTTATGCCCATAAATCAAATAACAGCAATATCTAAAACACCAGCCGTGAAAGCTTGCATTACACGATTAAACATAATTTTAGTTAGTTTCCATATAGAGTACAGTATGAAGAATACAGGGCTCAGTTTGTAGGTAATACAGAGGTACACAGTGCGTGAAATGTAACATACAGAACTGACACCTCTGCAACCACAACGACTGTAACCCGTCTGGGCTTGGAGTCTAAATGAGCTTGATGACAGATATGAGTGTTTCATTCCACTCTGCTTCATCAGTTGTGGTGGCAGCGTGCCAGTGCCCAGGTAAAACATTACCAGATGTTTTCAGTGTCTGAGGTATTAGAAGAACACGCTCACCAGGGCAACAGTCGAACGCCCGCTGTGTCGAGGTAGCTTAATACAGCACAGGCAATATGCTGTCTTGCAATATCTTGTTGAAAGATAACACTGGGCGGAACTGGAAGATAGCGCACATCCGCTGGACTTAACAAGTCAGTACTGCAATGGCTCTTGTCCAAATTGTGTCGGTTAGACCGTCAGTGAGAGAAGATCCCGCGCTCGTGCTGCTAATAAATATTACATATTTTTACGGCCTTCAAACAGGAGCGACTTATTTTCAGTTACCTGTGTAGTTACTAGTATATTTTGTTATTTCTTGCGTGTTTGAGTGCTTAGAAGGAACACTCTTTTATTTTAAAAACAATGTAACGTACAGTAGTGCTGTTGCTATCGACTCTAGTATCGACCCTCGTATCGTACAGGCTTTTGTTTGTTTTGCTTAGAACAGCTCGGTGTCGGTTAGACAGTGACAGAGCTGCTCGAGTTCCTGCTGCTAGTAAGGCGAGTTCACTGTTCGTTTATTACATATTTTTAAGAGTTTCAAACAGGAGCGACTTCAGTAACGGACAGGCACTGTGACTGCTGTGAACAGATGGAAGCTGAGTTAGTGACTCTTCGCTCACAGCTCCAGGCAGTGTTGGCTTCCATAACACAGCTTGAGGCTGTCGGGGTCCAGATGCGGGGATGCAAGGGACATCGAGCACTACCCATGAGTCTCCCGATCAGTCCCTGGGTACTGCCTGCACTGAGTTTGACCCCTCACCTGTGGTCGAGTGGGAGATCATTCCAAGGTCTGGCAGGCAGCAAAAGACTTTCCGAGGGGCCGAGGGTAGGGACTCCATGGTTCATTTGACGAACAGGTTTCGGGCGTTATCTGACGAAGTCTCTGAGCCGGATGCAGTGGTCCACCCTGTTCCAGAGGAAGCTTCTCGGCCTGCAAGGTCTGGGCATTCACAGAGGGTGGGCTTGCTGGTAGTTGGAAGCTCCAACATTAGGCGCATAATGGGGCCCCTTAGGAACATGTCTGCCAAGGAGGGGAAGGAAGCCAGTGTGCATTCCGTGTGCAGACTGGGAGGGGAGTCATTCTGGATGTGGAAAGGGTGCTTCCGGATGTCATGAGGAGTACGGGGTGCAGTCAGCTGTAGGTGGTGACCCATGTTGGTACCAATGACGTGTGTCGCTTTGGATTGGAGGAGAATCTTTCTGGTTTTGGGCGGCTAGCGGAAATGGTAAAGCCTGCCAGTCTTGCTTGGGAGATTAAGGCGGAGCTCACCATCTGCAGCATCGTCGACAGAACCGACTGTGGTCCTTTGGTGCAGAGCTTAGTGGAGGGTCTGAATCAGAAGCTCAGGCGGTTCTGCGACCGCGTAGGCTGCAGATTCCTTGACTTGCGGCATCGGGTGGTGGGTTTCTGGGTTCTGCTTAAAAGGTCAGGAGTGCATTACACACATTGTAGTAGTAAATTTTCGTAGCTCTATTGGGAAAGAACCAGAACTCCAAGCCCTAATAGGAAACACTGAGGCTCAAATAGTTATAGGTATGGAAGGCTGGCTAAAGCCGGAAATAAGTTCGCCCGACTCCTTACAGTGTTCAGAAAGGATACATTAAATACAGTTGGTGGTGGAGTATTTATTGCTGTCAGAAGTAGTTTACCTTGAAATTGAATTAGATAGTTCCTGCGAAATTGTATGGCTAGAGGTTATACGTGACAATCGGTCTAAACTATTAATTGGATCATTTTACCGACCCCCGACTCAGAAGATATAGTTGCTGAAGAGTTCAAAGAAAACGTGAGTCTTATTTCAAATAGGTACCCCACTCATACAATTATAGTCGGTGGCGACTTCAATCTATCCTCGATATGCTGGAAAAATTATACGCTTAAAGCCGGCGACAGGCATAAAACGTCATAAACGTCATCCGAAATTGTACTGAATGCTTTCTCAGAAAATTATTTTGAACAACGAGTTCATGAGCCCACTGGAAGCGTAAATGTTTGTGAAACCATACTTGACCTCTTAGCAACAAATAATCCTGGGCAAATAGAGAATATCATTACGAATACAGGGATTAGCGACCACAAGGCAGTTGCTGCTAGGGTGAATACTGTTAACACCCACAACCATTAAAAAGAAACGCAAAGTAAATCTATTTACAAAAGCTGATGAAAATGCTCTTAACGCTTTTTTGAGAGACAGTCTTCACCCCTTCCGATCTGATCATGTAAGTATAGAAAAGATGAGGAATGATTTCAAAGAGATAGTCTCGATGGTAATTGAGAGGTATATATCACATAAATTAATAAGTGATGGTACTGATCCCCCATGGTACACAAAACGGGACAGATCGCTGTTGCAGAAGCAACGAAAAAGCATGCCAAATTTAAAAGGACGCAAAGTCCCCAACATTGGCAAAGTTTGGCAGAAGTTCGAAATATAGCGCGTACTTCAATGCGAGATGCTTTTAATAATTTACACAACGAAACTCTGTCTCGGAATCTGGCAGAAAACCCAAAGAGATTCTGGCCATACATAAAGCACACCAGTGGCAAGACTCAATCAATACCTTCACTGCTCGATAACAACAGTGATGTCACTAATGACAGTGCCACTAAAGCGGAGTTATTAAAAAACGGTTATCCGAAACTCCTTCATCAAAGAAGACGAAGTAAACATTACTGAATTCCAATCAAGAACAACTGCGAAGGTGAGAAAAATAGAAGTAGATATCCTCGGTGTTGCAAAGCAACTTCAATCACTTAATAAAGGCAAGGCCTTCGGTCCAGATTGTATGCCAGTCAGGTTCCTTTCAGAGTATGCTGATACAATAGCTCAATATTTAGCAATTATATACAACCGCTCGCTCACGGAAGGTTCCGTACCTAAAGATTGGAAAATTGCTCAAGTCACACCAATACCCAAAAAGGGAGATAGGAATAATCCATTGAATTACAGGCCCATATCACTAACGTCGATTTGGAGTAGGGTTTTGGAATATATACTGTATTCGAACATTATAAAGTACCTCGAAGCAAACGATTTATTGACACATAGTCAGCACGGATTCACTTTATACTTATGAAGTAATGAGTGCTATCGACAGGGGATGTCAAATTGATTCCATATTTTTAGATTTCCAGAAGGCCTTCGACACCTTTCCTCACAAGCGTCTTCTAACCAAACTGCGTGCCTATGGAATATCGCCTCAGTTGTGCTATTAGATTCCTGTCAGAATGGTCACAGCTCTTAGTAATAGACGTAAAGTCATCGAGTAAAACAGAAGTAATATCCGGCGTTCCCCACGGAAGTGCTATAGGCCCGTTATTGTTCCTGGTCTATACTGACGACGTAGGAGACAATCTGAGTAGCTGTCTTGTATTATTTGCAGATGATGCTGTCATTTACCGTCTTGTTAAGTCATCAGATGACCAAAACGAATTGCAAAATGATTTAGATAAGATATCTGTGTGGTGCAAAAAGTGGCAATTAACCCTGAATAAAGAAAAGTGTGAAGTAACTACTAAAATAATTCCAATGAATTTCGATTACGCGACAAGTCACACAAATCTGAAGGCTGTAAATTCAACTAAATACTTAGGGATTACAATTACAAGTAACCTAAATTGGAACGATGACATAGACAATGTTGTGGGTAGAGCAAATCAAAGACTGCGATTCATTGGCAGAATATTTAGAAGGTGCAACAGGTCTAATAAAGAGACTGCTTACACCACACTCGTCCGCCCTATTCCGGAGTACTGCCGTGCGTTGTGGGATCCGCATCACGTGGGACTGACGGATGACATCGAAAAAGTTTAAAGAAGGGCGGCTCGTTTTGTATTATCGCGAAATAGAGGAGATAGTGCCACAGAGATGATATGTGAATTGGAGTGGCAATCATTAAAACAAAGGCGTTTTTCGTTGCGACGGGATCTTCTCATAAAATTTCAATCACGTTTTCTCCTCCGACTGCGAAAACATTCTGTTGGCACCTACCTACATAAGGAGAAATGGTCATCACGATAAAATAAGAGAAACCAGGACTCGCACAGAAAAATTTAAGTGCTCGTTTCTCCCGCGCGCCATTCGAGAGCGGAACAGTAGAGACAGCTTGAGGTGGCTCATTGAACCCTCTGCCAGACACTTAACTGCGAATAGCAGACTAATCACGTAGATGTAGATGTAGATTTGCAAGCTGTCCGAGCCACATGAGATCCTCTGAAGTTCTGAATGGCATCCGATACAGTTAGTCCCCCTGCTGGGCTGTTATTACGATGTGAAATGTTTCCTGCGAGCGATTGTTCTCTTCGGAGGCCCCGCATACTGATACTTCCACGGTGATGTTTTTTTGTACAACGTGCAATCACTGCTATCCCTTCTGTGTCTGCTGTTGTCTTTGGGAGTATCTCCCTCTGCTGCTGTGTTATGGGGACGCGCAACGATGGTCATCATGCTGACAGTCGGTGGTACTCTAGGTTTCGTTGCCCTATACATGTGGTATTTGCCTTACTACAAACAAGTCCATTTGTTGACTCAAGGTACGTGGCATGGCTATACGATCTCGCACTACTGAGCGAACAATTAGACCTAGGTGACAAAAACTCATGGGATACCTACTAATATCGTGTCGGAGCTCCTTTTGCCCAGGATAGCGCAGCAACTCGACCTGACTTGGACTCAACAAGTCGTTGGAAGTCCCTTACAGAAGTATTCAGCCATGTTGCTTCTACTGCCGGTGCGAGATTTTGTGCACGAACTGACCTCTCGATTATATCCCGCAACTGTTCGATGGGATTCATGTCGGGCGGTCGGATCATTCGCTCGAATTGTCCAGAATGTTCTTTAAACCAATCGCGAACAATTGTAGCCTGACGACATGACGCATAGTCAGCCATAAAAATTCCATCGTTGTTTGGGAGCATGAAGTCCATGAATGGCTGCAAATGGTCTCCAAGTAGCAGAACATAACCATTTTCAGTCGGTAAACCATATAAACAGAATCCACACCATTATGGAGCCACCATCAGTTTACACAGTGTCTTGTTGACAAGTTGGGTCCATGACTTTGTGGTGTCTGCATCACACTCGAACCCTACCATCAGCTCTTACCAGTCCGCACGCATCTTACCGGGCCACGGTATTCCGGGTCCAACCGATATGGTCAGGAGCCAAGGACAGGTGCTGCAGGTGACGTCGTGTTGTTAGCAAATGCACTCGCGTCGGGCGTCTCCTGCCATAGACCATAAACGTCAAATGTCGCCGCACTATCCTAACGAATGCGTTCGTCGTCTGTGCTACATTGATTTCTGCCATTATTTCACGCAGTGTTGCTTGCTGTTAGCACTGAAAACTCTACGTAAACGCCGCTGCTCTCAGTCGCTAAGTGAAGGCAGTCGGCTGATGTGTTGTCCGTAGTGTGAGGTTATGCCCGAAATTTGGTGTCCTCGGCACACTCTTGACATGGTGGATCTCGGAATATTGAATTTCTTATCGATATCTGAAATGGAATGTCCGATGCGTCGAGCTTCAACTACCATTCTGCGTACAAAGTCCGTTAATTCCCGTAATGCGGCCATAGTCACGTCGGAAACCTTTCAATGTGAATCACCTTTGTACAAAGGGCAGCTCCGACAATGCATTGACCTTTCGTACCTTATGTACGCGATACTACTGCCGTCAGTATATGTGAATATCGCTATCCCATGACTTTCGTCCCCTTAGTGTTCAAGGTTATTACCAATGATTGAATGAATTTCACAGATTTGCTGTAGTTATATTATTCGTTATATTGAGACAGGGCTCTGCACACACAAGCATAGAAAAACTCAAAACGTTTTTTTGCCATATTTCAAATGCTCCGTATGTTCCCTCCTACTGGTTCTTCAGACATCTAGTCGATAATCGAGTTCTTACAAAGTTTGGCGCTGCATGTCCCCATCAATCTGTTCAAAAGCTCTGTTAATGCGAGCTCGTACTTCTGGGAGATGTGTTGGTAGAGGGGGCGCAAACACTAAATCTTTCACAGAATCACACACAAAAAAGTCGCTTAGGGTTAGGTCGGCAAAATGTGGAGGCCAAGACAGAACTGCTGATCGTCAGTCCCACCACGAGCGATCCATCGGTTTCTCAAATTCCTGTTCAAAAATTCACGCATGTCTTGATGGAATTAGGGTAGAGAACAATCCTACTGCTAGATGAAGTCTACACTGTCGGTCTCTAGTTGTGAGCAATTCTTACAGCATGGGCCGGCCGAAGTGGCCGCGCGGTTCCGGCGCTGCAGTCTGGAACCGCGAGACCTCTACGGTCGCAGGTTCGAATCCTGCCTCGGGCATGGATGTCTGTGATGTCCTTAGGTTAGTTAGGTTTAACTAGTTCTAAGTTCTAGGGGACTAATGACCTCAGCAGTTGAGTCCCATAGTGCTCAGAGCCTTACAGCATGTCCAGATATCTTTTAGCACAATTTTAGCAAGGCACTGTTCGTCCAGATTGTCCCACTCTTCAACGGCGATTCGACGTAGATCCCTCAGAGTGGTTGGTGGGTCACATCGTCCATAAACAACCCTTTTCACTCTATCCCAGATATGTTCGATAGGGTTCATGTCTGGAGAATATTCTGGCCACTCTAGTCGAGCGATGTCGTTATCCTCAAGGAAGTTATTCACAAGATGTGCACGATGGGGGCGCGAATTGTCGTCCATGAAGACGAATGCCTCGCCAATATGCTGCCGATACGCTTGCACTATGGGTTGGAGGATGGCATTCACCTATCGTACAGCCGTTATGGCGCCTTCCATGACCACCAGCAACATACGTCGGCCCCACATAATGCCACCCCAAAACAGTAGGGAACATCCACCTTGCTGCACTCGCTGGACAGTGTGTCTAAGGCGTTCAACCCGACCGGGTTGCCTCCAAAAACGTCTCCGACGATTGTCTGGTTGAAGGCAATGCGACACTCATCGGTGAAGAGAGCGTGATGCCAATCCTGAGCGGTTCATTCGGCGTGTTGTTGGGCCCATCTGTACTGCGCTGCATGGTGTCGTGTTTGCAAAGATGGACTTGGCCATGGACGTCGGGAGTGAAGTTGCGCATCATGCAGCCTATTGCTCAGAGTTTGAGTTGTAACACGACGTCCTGTGGCTGCACGAAAAGCATTATTCAACACGATGGCGTTTTTGTCAGGGTTCCTCCGAGCCATAATCCGTAGGTAGCGGTCGTCATGGCAGTAGTAGCCCTTGGGCGGTCTGAGCGAGGCGTGCCATCGACAGTTTCTGTCTGGCGGTATCTTCTCCACGTCCGTACAACATCGCTCTGGTTCACTCCGAGACGCCTGGACAATTGCTTTATTGAGAGCCCTTCCTGGCACAAAGTAACGATGCGGACGCGGTCGAACCGCGGTATTGACCGTCTAGAGACAGCACGAACCGTTGGAACGACTGGAACTGATCCTCTGTCGGAGCCCCTCCGTGTAATAGGCGCTGTTCATGCATGGCTGTTTACATCTCTGAACAGTCAAAGGGACTGTGTCTGTGATACTGTGGTGTCACCGCGAGACACCACACTTGCTAGGTGGTAGCCTTTAAATCGGCCGCGGTCCGGTAGTATACGTCGGACCCACGTGTCGCCACTATCAGTGATTGCAGACCGAGCGCCGCCACACGGCAGGTCTAGAGAGACTTCCTAGCACTCGCCCCAATTGTACAGCTGGCTTTGCTACCGATGGTTCACTGACTACTTACGTTCTCATTTGCCGAGACGATAGTTTAGCATAGCCTTCAGCTACGTCATTTGCTACGACCTAGCAATGTGCCCTATTCATTTACTATTGATATTGTGAATCATGTACCGTCAAGAACGATGTTCATCATTAATGGATTAAAGTTAAGTATTCCACCAGCTACGTCCGTTTTTCTAAATTCTAATTTCCTTGTCCTGCTCCAGACCTCACGCCAGCCTGCGTGAGCTAAAACACGTACATTTCGGCCTCCTCTAGTAACACGCTGTTGGCTTTCCTGCCAAACACAACATTGGCGACGAGGCAAAACCGCGTTCTTCTCTAAACTGCCCTGATTTCCTTGTGTAATGGCTTCGCCACAATCTCCAGATGTACTGTCCGAATTTTATCGCTTACAGAATCAGCAGACGCAGGCATTACTAGATGCCCTTGGACAGCTCGTCCAGGATCAACATGCAATGCAAAACGATGCGGCAGCCGCCGCTCCACCGCTAACGCAGCCACAACACGCTGTTGCACCAACTTTTCGACCTTTTGATGCTGCACTGGAAAGCTGGACGGAGTGGTCTTGCCAATTTGGATTCCATCTCGCCGCCTACAGAATTCAAGGTAATGAGCGGCAGCCTTATCTCTAATCATCGGTTGGCATACAAACGTACCGTATGATAGTCAAATTATTTCCCCGACGCAACGTAGCAACTCTGTCCTACGAAAAAATTTTGTCTGCATTAGATGCATATTTCAAAGAATCAGTCAATGTAGTTGCGAAAAAGCGTACGGCAGGTCAGACTAATCGGGAGTGGGTTGCAACCTTGCAAGGCCTTACTAGGGTTTGTGCTTTTGAGTGTCAATGTGGACTCCCTTATTCAGATACTATGGTACGTGATGCAATTGCACAGAACGTTTCTGATGTTTGTATAAGGGAACAGATTTTGAAACTAATCAATCCCTCCCTTCAACAAGTGATGGACATATTGGATCGGCAGGACACACTTGGCTTTGCTCAGGAATCATTTGAAACTTCGCCACTCATGTGTCAGGTTAACCGGCCCGCTGGGTGATCTGCACGGAACAGTAAACAGTCCTCGCGCCCGGCACGCCGCTGCCACCAGGCTCTCAGCCATGTGTATCGCGCCGGCAAGCAAATGCAGTGCTAAAATCATGCCCGCGGCGTGCTACTAGACATTCGCGTGAGAATTGCCCGTCACGCCAAGCTATTTGCTTTTACTGTAATAAAAAAGGACATGTTCAGAGTGTTTGCCAGAAAAAGCTCAGATCGGAAGCTCAAAACTATTACAGGCCCCTTGCTTCATGCCGGAATCGGAATCGAACCAAGGATACTCAGGCTCGCGAAACTTGGCCCATGGAAATTCATGTAGTTCATTCCACTCCACCCAGTGCCACTCTCTCTAACAGTGACTGTGTTCGTCCCACAAATAGTGTGCGTCGACATCGCCGGAAATCCCGTCAAGTCGTAAGTGATTTTGTACCAGTGTCAGTTCACGTTGCACGAGACAGTCGCTCTTGTCGTCAGCAGGACAATAAACTTTTTGTAGACTTGGACATTAACGGCAAAGTGATAGCATTCCAGCTCGATACCGGGGCTGCAGTTTCACTGATCAATCAAGACAATTATAAACTGCTGGGCACACCTCCGTTGCATGCCGCAGATGTTCCGTTAACTAGCTATTCAGGTCAAGAGATCCCTGTGTTAGGACAGTGCAGCCTTCTTGCAACATACAAAGGACAAACAAAACTTGTGTCATTTTACGTCCTTCGTTCTTCTTCTGCAGTGAACTTGTTTGGTTTCGATTTATTTCAGTTGTTTAACTTGTCTATAGTAAGTCAGGTCCTGTCAGTGAACCAGACTGTGCCTTCCGACAGTGTTTATCATCTATGTGAAGAATTTGCAGACATTTTTGCACCGCGCCTTGGTCGCGCTAAGAACTATAAAGCACATTTGGAACTGAAAGTAAATGCGCAACCGAAATTTTTCAGAGCGCGAAATGTTCCCCACGCATTGCGTGATGAGGTCGCAAAAACATTACACGATTTGGAATCACAAGGTGTAATTGAATGTGTGCAGGCTTCTCTCAGGGCATCACCCTTAGTAATTTTGCCAAAACCTTCGGGAAAATTGAGACTTTGTGTGGACTTCAAGGCAACAGTGAATCCACAACTAGTGATCGCAACTTTTCCTTTACCCCGCCCGGAAGATCTTTTTGACAAACTGTGCCCAGGCAAATATTTCTCAAAGTTGGACCTCGCAGATGCGTACTTGCAAATACCGGTGGACGAAGAATCCCAGCGCATTTTGGTGGTTAACACGCATCTTGGTTTGTATCGATTCAAACGACTGCCATTCGTGTGCATCCGCCCCTGCATTGTTTCAGCAATATCTACAAACTGTTTGTGCGTCGGTCCCTACTGCAGAAAACTATCTGGACGACATTGTGATCTCCGGAAAGACGGAAGAAGAACATTTGGCCAATCTCAGAACATTATTTCAGGTCTTGCGACAAAATGGTCTTCGCTTGCGGAAGGACAAATGTGTGTTATTTGCTCGTGACTTGCCATATCTGGGACATGTACTCAATGCCCAAGGCATACATCCCAGTCCCGAGCACCTCCGTGCCATACAAGACTTGCCTTCGCCGCAGAATTTGAAGCAGCTACAGAATGTGCTGGGAAAAATAAATTACTATAACAGATATGTGCCACATGCCTCTTCCATTTCAGCTCCGCTTCATCGCTTACGCCGTAAAGGTGGTCCGTTAGTCTGGACGACGGAATGCGAACGCGCCTTCCGCCAGTTGAAATCTGCGTTGCTTTCCAATACTTGCCTTACGCCATTCGATCCCCAGAAGCCCCTTTTGTTGATGGTGGATGCATCGGATTTCGGGATCGGTGCTATGCTTGCGCACAAAAATGGATCGCACGATCGCCCTATTGCCTTTACGTCCAAATTGCTCTCGTCTGCGCAAAGAAATTATTCACAGATCGAGAAAGAAGCATTGGCTCTCGTATTTGGTGTCACAAAGTTTCATGATTTCTTGTATGGTCGACACTTTACCATCATCACAGACCACAAACCTATGACATCGCTTTTTCATCCGAACAAGCCTGTACCTCCACGTACAGCGTAGAAATTCATTCGCTGGTCTATTTTTCTCTCGCAGTACCGTTACGATATCTTGTATCGGTCCACTGCTAAGCACGGAAACGCCGATGCGTTGTCCCGTTTGCCTGTTGCTGAGGATAGAGCATTCGATTCCTCCGAACTTGCTTGCATGTTCATTGATTCGGAAACCGATGACGTGGTCGAATCGTTTCCGATTGATTTTCGTCGTGTAGCTACAGCCACAGCTGCCGACCCTGTCCTTGCTACCTTTCGGCGTTTTGTTGCTACGCAATGGCCCTTGTCAAAGTCACGGATCGGCGACCCGTTGGTTCGCCGATTTTTTGCTCACAAAGAGAGACTTTTTGTTCGACGTGGTGTTTTGCTGTTGCGTTCGGATAATGATCAGTCCAGGGTCGTGGTACCACTTTCGTTACAGTCCTCCGTCTTAAAGCTTCTCCACCAAGGACATTGGGGGGTGTAGTGAGAACAAAACAACTTGCTCGTCAGCACTGTACTTGGTTCGGAATCGATGCCGCGATTACGAATATGTGCTCCTCTTGCATGGTGTGTGCCGAACAACAATCAGCACCACCGCGGAAATTCTTTGCATGGCCAAAAGCCACTTCCCCTTGGCAACGCTTACACATCGATTTTGCTGGTCCATTCTGGAATGCTCGATGGTTGGTTGTTGTAGATTCATTCAGTAATTTTCCTTTTGTTGTCCGGATGTCTTCCACGACGTCATCTGCCACCATCCAAACGTTATCTGCTATCTTTTGCATTGAAGGTCTTCCACAGACTATTGTTTCCGACAATGGCCCACAATTCATGTCCGCAGAATTTCAGTCATTCTGCAAGGCCAATGGTATTCAACATCTGACGTCCGCGCCGTTTTCGCCACAGTCAAACGGTGCCGCTGAACGATTGGTCAGGACTTTCAAGTCACAGATGTTGAAGCTAAAAGAGTCGCATTCTCGGGAGGACGCGTTATTGCTCTTTTTGTTCAAAAATGGCTCTGAGCACTATGGGACTTAACATCTGTGGTCATCAGTCCCCTAGAACTTAGAACTCAAAATGGTTCAAATGGCTCTGAGCACTATGGGACTCAACATCTTAGGTCATAAGTCCCCTAGAACTTAGAACTACTTAAACCTAACTAACCTAAGGACATCACACACATCCATGCCCGAGGCAGGATTCGAACCTGCGACCGTAGCAGTCGCGCAGTTCCGGACTGAGCGCCTAGAACCGCGAGACCACCATGGCCGGCTGCTCTTTTTGTCCTCGTATCGCTCTCAGTCCCGAGATGGTCGCTCGCCGGCTGAGTTGCTCCACGGTCGCCCTCATCGCACCTTGATGTCTTTGTTACATCCGCCTGTTCTCCTGCCGGCGACGCCCGCAGTGGACGCGTCGCTGCAACCGCCGGGCGCCTCCCTGGGTCACGCGCCGCCGATCGCTTCCCGTGACCAGTTGTCCTCTGACATGGAACTCTTGCCCGCTCCGGACCATATGTCGTCTTCGCCCGTCGGGTGCCCTGGCCCGATGGAGGTCGACCCTTCGGCCCCTCCTGTCTCTCTGTGGGCTCATACACCGCATGTTGACGTGCACCCTGGAGGAGGTTTTCAGGCGTTTCCTAGCTCCCCGCGGTCCGAATGGCAGGGTGCGGGTGGCACAGCCTCGCCTGTTGTTAGGCTCCCCACCTCGTCGCATACGTCAACATGGGGTCCTCCCCACGGCGGGCGGAAGCCTTATAACACAACCGTACGCCGATTTGCGGGGGAGGAATGTGGTGTCACCGCCAGACACCACACTTGCCTTTAAATCGGCCGCGGTCCGGTAGTATACGTCGGACCCGCGTGTCGCCACTATCAGTGATTGCAGACCGAGCGCCGCCACCCCGAGGTCTAGAGAGACTTCCTAGCACTCGCCCCAGTTGTACAGCCGACTGTGCTACCGATGGTTCACTGACTACTTACGTTCTCATTTGCCGAGACGATAGTTTAGCATAGCCTTCAGCTACGTCATTTGCTACGACCTAGCAAGGCGCCCTATTCATTTACTATTGATATTGTGAATCATGTACCGTCAAGAACGACGTTCATCATTAATGGATTAAAGTTAAGTCTTCCACCAGCTACGTCCGTTTTTCAAAATTCTAATTTCCTTGTCCTGTTCCAGACCTCACACCAGCCTGCGTGAGCTAAAATGCGTGCATTTCGGCCTCCTCTAGTAACACGGTGTTGGCTCTCCTGCCAACCACAACAGATACAATATCATCAGTCAACGTCTGTCTTCGGGATTTCTGGGATCCGGAGTGATGCAAAACTTTTTTCGATGTGTGTATGTATACACAAATTTCGCGAAGTTTCGTTGAGTTTTATTGATATCATACTTTTTAAAAATATATAGATGTGTAGGAAGTGTCTTAAGCTTGAAAATACGAAAATAAAATTTGTTGTGAAAAGTCACTTTTACTACGAAAACTTGGTTTTATTGGAAAATTCAAAATAATGACGGAATCTGCCATAAGAAAAGAATAAAAACAAATTGAACTGTAATTTATTTTCATAGAATATTCTTAAGAATTTATTTTATTTACTAGCGATTCATCAAGAACATTAACACATTTAATCACACTATGTAAGCATGGAAGTAGTTGCCAGGGAGTAACTGATGAATTAAATAACCAAATTCCTTTTAACAAATGAGAATTTTATTCACTTTAATAGTGCAAAAAGAAACATTTAAAATTATAATCAGAAAGCATCCTCTAAATATCAAAGTTACAATTTATTCAGAGGCAGAAAGAAACAAGTATTGACTGTATGAGCTTTTGGGCAGACAGCCTTCCCCCTCTCTTTTGACAGGGCCGTCGTTGCGACCGCTCACAACAGCCTTTGAAAGACTACACTGTTGCAAATCTGCAACACACCAGATAACTTTAAACGAAGAGTTTTAACAATTTACACAAGCACACAAACTATGCACCCCCTGTAGGAGGGATGGAAATGGTACAAAGCACTAACAATTAAAATATTAACCTTGCCACCGAAGGTGCAACTTGATTTTAACTTCTAAGAAAAGTCTTACGGTGAAAGAGTGGCAACTTTATATACTAAAATGATCATTTAAATAAAAGCCCATGAAATGCAATCTTATATAAAATTCTACAAGGTTGGCCAAACAATAGTTAAGATGCTCTACAGTACACAGATACCGTCTCTCAAGATCATTGGCAATAATATAAAAGTTTCCAAAGATCAAAACATATTTCAGGTATTAGGCCGTTACACTCCAAGCAATAAATTCGTTAACACACCAAATCCGACAAACACGATAGAGGCAGCTACTAACGTACGGTAGATTGATAGGGAGATTACCGAACAACCCGAACCGCAGGTTGCTCTAACCCGCCTCTACTCCACAAGGGAAAAACGGACCACCCAATCTATAAACAACCATTTTCCCGCGGGTGAGCAAACGGAGAAGAATGGTGGGACGACCCCAAAGCAAAACGGTTGGTGATCTCACCAAGAAAACAAGTAGAATTTAAAAAGAGTAAATTAAACAAGATATCACCAATCACTTAACTTCTAATAAACTGCGATTTCTCGAGAATACCTGGCGCAGCACCCCAGAATCGCTCTCCCGAACCGTCCGCTGCCAGCCGCTTCAACGGACGCAAGAAGGCGCGCCGATCTCCCGTATCACGGCGTAGCAGCTCGCACCGGCCAGACTGATGTCGTGGGTTGACTCCTGTTGCTCTCGTGTCGACCGCGAAGTCACTACCCCTCGCTATACGCCGCGGCCCACTGGACTCACGTGGCGACCTCACATGCGCCGACGCTCAAGACGGACAAGTCATCTTGTGTCTCAGTGCGCGACAGACCGACCGATCGATCCAACCGCCAATCACCATTGCCTGAGCAAACTCGAGCAGACTGGCGGCCTTACGCGCAGACTCAGATGCAGGAACTAAGCCCCGACCGGGCGACGACTCGCTGAGTTATCTTACTGGCGGAGTGGAAAGGCTCTCATTTTGCCGGCTTTAAAGGTTGATCCGAACGACAGACATACTAGCACTCCGAACGACAGACAGGCACTAACTGCCTAACAAATGCGGACGAGGGACAGACTAGCAAGCTGTGGGCGGGAGACTGACCCAGACTGACCGACTGGCGAGCTCATAGCGCCCCTTAAATGCACGTGAACAGGCAACCTTTCCCCTTTCCCACAAGAGGGATACACCAAAGCTGCGATTGCCACAGGGGTGCCACCGCCAGAAACGGAGGGCGACTGCTTCACACTACGCGCTGCGGCGCGCTCTTCAAAACAGCAATTTTTACCACGGCTCACAAATATTATTTCAAAATTCTAAAATACAAAGAACATGACTAGATTACAATAGTTTCAAAAGATGGGCATACTGTGAGCGTTAAGCTACGGGTTTCTGTGTTACATTACATCGTCATCAGGCCCCTTAACGAAAATAGACCGGACAAAATCCAATTGCGTGTAGTCATTATAAGATAACCGTTGTGCGCAGACCTCTGTTATAAACGGCCTGTTCCCTTGGGGAGCCTCCCAGAGAAGTACAGTTTTCATTTCAAGTTGCCGTAACATGTCGTGTAGTTCCTTCTAGGCCCTTCGAAAAGACTTCCATACTCTTCCATTGCGACCATTGCTTGTTGCAGGCCAACCAATACGATGATTCATACCCAGCACTTCTTGTTTCAATGACACTGTGAAGCCGATTATGCACCGGTGACCGAGAGAGACGCTCACTTCCGTACAGAGCTTTGAACTTCCCACACAGAGCTATTCCTTCTGTTGTCATCATTATAGTTCAGTTACCCGAAAGATCCATTAAAAATAGGGTTCTTGTGTTTGTGCATCACGTAAAACAGCGTTTATTTTCAACCATTCGTTAAGATGAATTGTAGATCTGCTAAATTTCCACGAAATGTTGGGAATTATGTTAAGCAGTGTGACTCTTGATAAGCTTGATTTTCGTAATGGTTTTATTAAAACATCTAAACAGCTGCAATACACAAATGTCTTCTTCCTGCCTTCTTCTGTGGCCAATGTTTCACGGTGTACGAATATTAATGACCCATGTCGGCTTTGGGGCTATCGATATTCGTTCCGAGGTGCTAACCTTTCGGCGCTTGTGAGCCCGTCGCGAGGTGGCGCGGCAGGGAGCGGATCGACGGGCGAGCGCGAGGGAGTTGAGTTGTGAGGTGGAGAGGAGACGGCGCGATTGCACAAGGAGGGGAGGTACCCCGGTCGGCGAAGAGGTGTTTTGAAAAGGCTTTGTACAGGCGACAGTTGTAACGGCTGCGTTTTGAGATGGTATGCTCAGCCAAACAGTTGGAGGCCGTTAACCGATGACACTTTATTGGGAGATTGTACTGGTGACGTACTTCTCTGATGCTGTTGGGCGATTAAGGTGACATCATTCTATTTCTTTCACTGGCCGTACAGTTTTTGCCTTGCGTATTGCAAGTGTACCTCACCTGAGACAAACTATTAGCGAGTGCTCAGTTACGAAAATCATGTTGGGGTCGGACGCTACGCAATTTGTTGCACCGTCCTGATCGAACTGTTGCTGCTTGGTGTCTAGTAGCGCCGGCATTCTGCCGTACCATCTAAGCCGTGGGGCTTGTTGTGTCTAATGTCCTAAAACTGTGTGTTTAGTTTTTTCCAGACAATATTGGGCATCTTGAACTGTATGATGTACCAATGTACGCTAACTCCATGAGACACTGGTGTGGAGGTTTGAATATCGGCATCCGGGACGCACCTACTGTACTTGGCGCCCTCGTCGGGCCCATAAATCGGGTCCGAGCGGCACAACCAGGTGCGACCCATGATGGCTGCTCCGCAGGACTTTTACGCCCGCCATTGGCCAATGACGTGAGCTGGGAACTATTTGTAGGAGAAGTGTCTAATGTATATTATTGCCTGGCTACTTGAGAGTCCGTATGTAAGGCTACTGAATGAATATATTTGGGTGAGGTCTTAAAACTGTCAGTGAACTTACGACTGCCCTTTGGGCGTGCAGTGTTTTCTATTTTCTATAAAAAGGTGTTACCTGTCTCATTTCAACAGTTATTATACATTTGCTAGTAACTAAAGCCAACTGAAAGGCTGCAAATGGTTCAAATGGCTCTGAGCACTGTGGGACTTAGCATCGAAGGTCATCAGTCCCCTAGAACTTAGAACTTCTTAGACCTAACTAACCTAAGGACATCACACAATCCATGCCCGAGGCAGGATTCGAACCTGCGACCGTAGCAGTCGCGCGGTTCCGGACTGAAGCACCTAGAACCGCTCGGCCACAGCGGCCGGTTGAAAGGCTTCATGTACAAATGTTCTCTGACTGGGAGTTTATTAGTATAAACGTTATTTCTTCACTATTGGTTAATGCAAAATACATTTATTCACAGTTCACCTGTAAAATTAATTTTTCTTTTAAATGAGTGTATTTGGGCCAGGTTATAAAACTGTAAGTGAAATTACTGTAACCCTTTAGGCGTTCAGTGTATTCTATTTTAAAAAAAAATATTAACAGGTATTATCTTTCTCACCTGAAAAGTTGTTATACTTGCTTTGCTATCTAAAGCTAACTGATGGGTTTCATGTACAAATGTTCTCACTTGAAGTTTGACAATTGTTAGCTGTTGATTGGCTTTAATAAAGCCGGCCAATGTGGCCGAGCGGTTCTAGGCGCTTCAGTCTGGAGCCGCGCGACCGCTACGGTCGCAGGTTCGAATCCTGCCTCGGGCATCGATGTGTGTGATGTCCTTAGGTTAGTTAGGTCTAAGTAGTTCTAAGTTCTAGGGGACTGATGACCTCAGATGTTAAGTCCCATAGTGCTCAGAGACAATTGAAATTGAACCTTAATAAATATTGTGAACAAGAAAAGGTGAATGCTGCCCCCTTCCTAAGGTCCAGTCCTTCCGCTTAGTCCTTTGGGAGTTTTATGATACACCGAGGTAATACCGGTTTCAGTTAATATGAAAACGAAAAATATTCTTCGATATTGATTGCTTGCTTCTATTTGACTTCGAGAGAAAAACAGTTCCGCCATGGGCTCACAGTTATAGATTGAACAGTACTTAATGTTTCTGTACTTTTTCCAACTTTTGGATTCACGTTAAGTACCAAGATATTCACTAGTACTTCACTGCATCCCTCAACGAATAATGAGTTCTCTCATCATTGGAGGCTACTTAATAGCTAGTACGCCCAGGAATGTGGAGATGGCAATACTGAGAAAGATCGACCAAAACACAGAAAAAAGCACTGTATGAGCTGCACTCTGGATCAGGCTTTCCTCCCAGTCACATTGTGTAATCGAAAACATGATGCCAACCACATATACAAAGCCACACATATACAAAACCATCCAAGCTCCTTGGCTGTCGTGCCATCACAGCACGTCACTTATGTTTCTCTTGCGCAGTTTCACTCCGCAAGCTTAATAAGCTGTACTCATCTAAGCGAGACGACAGGCGACGCCATATCGATGGCTGTCCGTGACCTGCCACCCATTTAGTTGTTTGTCTGTAACTCGGTTTCAGACGGCACTTTGAGTAAGTTACAAGCAGTGCTTGTCGGGAACACCAAGGTCGAATAACAGAGTCGTGCAGAACCATCTATACAGTCATCTAAGTTCACTTCATAGCGAACATATTCAGTGACGCAGTAGAGTCAAACAGCAACGAATCCACCCGCCAGTCGTCGAGGCAGATTTCTGCTGCGTGCTTCAAGGGTAGTGCCAGGACCATCAGCGAAACAGCCTTGAAATCGTCACTCAAGTTTCCTAACGTTGAGAGAGCTGTTTTATTACCAAGACCAGTATAATACGGCTGACGTAAAATGAGGGTCATGAGGATTTTGTTGAATAGTGGCGCGAAAACGGTTACGTAAGTACTAGATTGTCATCTACAGGCGGTTATGTTGATTGTTGGTGTAATACCTCAGCAGAGAGTCAACTGTGTGAGTTGATTACGTGGCACACTAAAGATCAGCAGATAAAATAAATTTATTTACTAGAATAAGATCCAGCCAATCGTTTCATGCCCTTATTTAAAAAAAGGCCCCAAATAAAAAGTATTTTTCCTTGACATATTGCGTCATAATGAAACTATCTGCTCCTAAATTTCAGCGCCAACGAAAGATTAATAAAAAAGGCTAACCGACCGAATCAGTAGTAATCTGTTTGAGTAGTCATCCATACCAGCTAAGTAAAAAATTAAATTATATTCTTACTGAGATGAAAAATTCCGCCTTATGCAAGAAACCTTTTTCTCTTTTGTTTCACCCATACATGTTTCAGCAATGAATATACATCACTCTGCAACAAAACCCTCTTCGCCACCATAGAAGAACTATAAAAATAACACCCACTCCAAAAATACTTATGGAAAAAAAAAAATCTTTCTCCCTCCCTCTCTATCTCTCTCTCTCCCTCTCTCTGTCCCAGTCCTCAACAAACACACGTACATCCACACAAACCATACACCACTGACGCCAAATACAGTATATCCAAACTCGCGCTCCTCACCCACGCTACGATACAAAAGAATACTACACAGCCACAACAACACGTAATGGTAGCGAAAGCTCTACCTGTTGTTGTTGTGGTCTTCAGTCCTGAGACTGGTCTGATGCAACTCTCCATGCTACTCTATCCTGAGCAAGCATCTTCATCTCTCAGTATCTACTGCAACGTAGATCCTTCTGAATCTGCTTAGTGTATTCATTTCTTGGTATCCCTCTACAATTTTTACCCTCCACGCTGCCCTCCAATACTAAACTGGTGATCCCTTGATACCTCAGAACATGGTCTACCAGCCGATCCCTTCTTCTAGTCAAATTGTACCACAAATTTCTTTTCTCCCCAATTCTATTCAATACCTCCTCATTAGTTATGTGATCTACCCATCTAATCTTCAGCATTCTTCTGTGGATCACATTTCAAAAGCTTCTATTTTCTTCTTGTCCAAACTATCTATCGTCTCTGTTTCACTTCCATACATGGCTACACTCCATACAAATACTTTCAGAAATGACTTCCTGCCACTTAAATCTATACTCGATGTTAACAAATTTCTCTTCTTCAGAAACACCTTTCTTTGCCATTGCCAGTCTACATTTTATATCCTCTCTACTTCGACCATCATTAGTTATTTTGCTCCCCAAACAGCAAAACTCATTTACTACTTTAAGTGTCTCATTTCCTAATCTAATTCCATCAGCATCACCTGATTTAGTTAGACTACATTCCATTACCCTCGTTTTGCTTTTGTTGATGTTCATCTTATACCCTCCTCTCAAGACATAATTCATTCCATTCAACTGCTCTTCCAGGTCCTTTGCTGTCTCTGACAGAATTACAATGTCATCGGCGAACCTCAAAGTTTTTATTTCTTCCCCATGGATTTTAATTCCTACTCCAAATCTATCTTCTAAGATAAGTCGTAAGGTGAATATTGCCTCACGTGTTTCAACATTTCTACGGAATCCAAATTGATCTTCCCCAAAGTCAGTTTCTACCAGTTTTTCCATTCGTCTGTAAAGAATTCGTGTTAGTATTTTGCAGCCGTGACTTATTAAACTGATAGTTCGGTAATTTTCACATCTGTCAACACCGGCTTTCTTTGGGATTGGAATTATTATATTCTTCTTGAAGTCTGAGGGTATTTCACCTGAATCATACATCTTGCTCACCAGATGGTAGAGTTTTGTCAGGGCTGGCTCTCCAAAGGCTATCAGTAGTTCTAATGGAATGTTGTCTACTCCTGGGGCCTTATTTCGACTTTGGTCTTTCAGTGCTCTGTCAAACTCCCATTTCATTTTCAACTACATTCTCTTCCATTTCCATAATATTGTCCTCAAGTACATCGCCCTTGTATAGACCCTCTATATACTCCTTCAACCTTTCTGCTTTCCCTTCTTTGCTTAGAACTGGGTTTCCATCTGAGCTCTTGATTCTCCATAGGTCTCTTTAATTTTCCTGTGGGCAGTATCTATCTTACCCCTAGTGATATATGCCTCTACATCCTTACATTTGTCCTTCAGCTATTCCTGCTTAGCCATTTTGCACTTCCTCTCGATCTCATTTTTGAGACGTTTGTGTTCCTTTTTGTCTGCTTCATTTACTGCATTTTTATATTTTCTCCTTTCATCAATTAAATTCAATATCTCTTCTGTTACCCAAGGATTTCTACTAGTCCTCGTCTTTTTACCTACTTGATCCTCTGCTGCTGCTTCACTATTTCACCTCTCAAAGCTACCCATTCTTCGTCTACCGTATTTCTTGCCCCCATTCCTGTCAATCGTTCCCTAATGCTCTCTCTGACACTCTCTACAACCTCTGGTTCTGTGAGTTTATCCAGGTCCCGTCTCTTTAAATTCCCACCTTTTTGCAGTTTCTTCAGTTTTAATCTGTAGTTCATGACCAATAGATTGCGGTCAGAGTCCACATCTGCCCCTGCCTATATTTTATGAAATCGAAAAAGTGCAGTGCCAAGGGACCATAGGTCGCCAACAACACAGGTGAACGCTCCACAACTTCAGAACTTTAAGTTACACACAAAAAACGTGATACAGACACATTTCCGTTCGTAAATGCATAACAAACAGAAAATAACTTACGTTTTGCTGTTTGCAGATGACAAATTGTGTACTGTGTAGCAGAATAGCTACCAAAATAAATGGACAATATCATCACGTAAAGTATGTTAACTAATGCATACATCCACTTATCGTCAATTAAGCTCTAAATGGAACTCTGACATAATGTTATAAACAACATAAATGTTAATATCTAACAACAATTTTACAGTTAAAAAATAAAAATTAAAACCACTGATGATAGCACAAAGTGCTGAAACATGTATGGGTGAAACAAAACAGAAAAAGGTGTCTTGCATGAGGCGGAATTTCTCATCCCATTTTCATAGCAAGCACGGACAAACAAGAAGAACTGCACCACAAGATGATTATGTTATTACTGAAAATTAGTTATATATACAGCCCAGTCTAGATAATGTAACCACCACCTATTTTCGATATCAACGTGCGATAATCACTCATAGACGGAAGGTGGCAGCACTAACAGTGGAGGGTAGCTAAAGCGCCTCGGGAGGACGCGGAAAACAATGCAGTCGTTGTCATAATGCGTAAATGGAGCAATTTTTCTGACGTCCGAAAGGGCGTGATCATTGGCTTTCAGGTCAAAGGTGTAAGCATTTCTGAAACGTCTAAGTTTGTAAACTGTTCGCATTTCGCTGTGGGTAAAGTATACCGTATATTGTGCATGGCAAAATTGCGCTATCCAAAACCGGAGCCGAGGCAACTGTATTGCACCACACGCCACAGATGACACGGGTGAACAACGTCACACAGGCGACTACATGTGCAAGTATTTAGCAACTGACCGCCTAGATGAAGCATGGGCTACCAGCAGTACCTCCTCAACGACTCCTCCGTAGCAGCTGCGTGATTATAGCTCTCATGGCGACCGCTGTTCATTGGCGACAAAGGCTAGAAATTGCACTCCAATACTGCCACTGGACATCCTATGAGTGGCGACAAGTGGTCTTTTTAGATGAATCACGTTGTATGATCTTTCAGATAGGTGGGGTGTAAAGCGCGAAACGTCTAGAGGAGAGAGTATTATCGTCTGGGGAATGTTTTCGTGGCATTCCCTTGGTGAGCTCGTCATTCTTTAAGGCCCAATGTATCAACGCAACTATGCATCTACCCTTGGGAGCCATGTGCATCCCTAAATCGAGTTTGTTCTTTCCGCAGTTCGATGGGATCCAGCAGTCGGACTGTGCGACGAGTCATCTAACTCGCATACGTGCATGGTCCGAAGAGCACCAGGATGTGTTTACTATACGCTCCAGATTAAAACCCAATCGGGAATCTGCGGGCCCACCTCGATCGATATCTTTGGTTCAGGGATCCTCAACCGAGGAACGTACCGCGGCTGGCCTTGAACTGGGGTTGCCATGGCTCCCTATCTCTGTTGGTATTTTCCAGAACCTCATTGACTCTTTCCCTATATGTCTCGCAGGTTCCCGCTGAGGAAAGTTGGTTATTCAGGCTTTTGACAGGTGCTCACATGAATGTGGCTGGTCAGTGTAGAAAGAAATTCACAGAAAAGAATTAGATTCCTCTCATTCAGAACTTAAATATGTGCTAGGCGTAGATAACGCAAATCTTACCTCCTTATATGTGCCCAAAGCTTACACTAGTGTAACAGTTAGTAAGGCACTAAAGTTATCGAATCCAGTTTACTCACGGACGGTAAAATGAGCTCAAAAGAAACAGAAGAATTCATTAATTTGATTAAATTATCACTCTCACATAACTAAGAACATTGTACAAAGAATTAGGAGACATCGCACCAATACCGTGTAACACCGCATCTAATAATTTTCATAATAGCCCCAGTTCGGTGAGGAAGAAAGTCTTGAGTTTCTTGAGGTACGCCATATCCAACTAAAGCTACTCATTTGTGATTCAATCTCACAGAGCTACCAAATTACAGAGGTGTTGGCTGCTATGTTTGATACGCTGTTCCAGACACTCGCACAAATTTTCTATGGATTAAGAACGATTGATTTACTGTGGCAGTCGAGGAGCTATAGTGTACCTGACTGTTCATCAATCCAGGAATGTACGCTGTGAATTCAGCTGTATCTTGGAAGTTCACAGCATACTCATCATGAAAATGTACAAGAAAAGACCACACCAGGTCACCGAGAATGTTAAAATGAACTTCGTAGTTCATGTTCACGATAATCTGAACTAAAAATAAAACATCCCTCCAAAACATCACGGAACCGCCTTCGGACTGACCTACAGGCTCCACACACAGCTGTTTAAAAGCCTCATTGGGTCATCGAAGGGCTCCGCACCTTGTATCATTTGAAAAGCAGGTAAAATTGTAACTGGTCTGACTATTCTCCACGCCTTCACTCAGGTAATGTGCAGTTTATGTGTTGTGACCACTGAAAACGTACAGCTATATGTGCTATTATGAGCAATGTCCTTTAGCGTGGCAAATGTCCATTGCTTGTAGTTTTATGGGACGATCAGAAAATTTCCGTTCGAAGGCCGTACAGTCCAGAATCGCTAAGACAATCAGACAAAAAGGAGTGAGCGGAGAAGCAATCATCTCACCGATTCATCAGGTTGAAGAAACCCATTCTGTTAAACACCGTGTCCTGCTGCGTGAAGAGGTTCGCAGCTGCCCGCTGCACATCGTCGTCCGACACGAATCGTCGACCCTTCAAGGCCCTTTTTTAAGGGACCGGAAGCAGCATGATAATCGCATGCTGAGGGGTCAGGTCTTTACGGCGGATGGTCGAGTGTCTCCCAGTTGAGTTGGGGTAACTTCTGCGCTACGACATTTGCGATATGGGAACGTGCGTTATCATGAAGCAGCAGCACCCATTGTCGCAGATAACGGGGATGCGCCAGACGTTCTGCCCTGTACACATCCTTCATTCTCCGATGGATCCCTACCAGTGTTTATCCTTCGGCAACCAAGAAAAGAATAATAGAACATTGGTGGTCTTTGCCTGCAGTTAGTAATAACGTCGCCATAGTTCATGCACCCGCATCTATGCCACGTGCGTCGGAAAGACACGAAGGCAGTAATAATCCCTTGGCTACATGTTGGTGGTTATATACCCGCATCCAAGTCGTGCTATATTGTACAGACGCTGGATCAGTGCCCTAAAACGGAAACTTTTTGATCGCTCCTTATACTTTCGCAATGATCGCTTGGGAAGTGAATGTGATGGACCTGCATTCACTAACAGCAGCAATTCCTATCGTGTCCGGGACTGATTGAGAAAGCGTGACATTCTTCTGTCGTCCCTGTTCGTTAAGAATTTTGTACGACTACTGTTACTACCTTATGTTATACACTATTACATGTACACACAGTCCGCATTGGTAATGAACTAATAAGGCAACTTCCTTCACGGTGTGGTCATAATATGTAAATGTCGTGCGACTAGGGCCTCCTGTCGGGTAGACCGTTCGCCGGGTGCAAGTCTTTCGATTTGACGCCGCTTCGGCGACTTGCCCTTCGATGGAGATGAAATGATGATGATTAGGGCAACATAACACCCAGTCCCTGAGCGGAGAAACTCTCCAGCCCAGCCGGGAATCGAACCGGGCCCTTCGGATTGACATTCTATCGCACTGACCACCCAGTTACTGGTGGCGGACGGTGTAGTCATGGGACGTCCAAACACGATAACTCCTTTCTGCCATTCTCTCATGTCTCCACGTCGATGCAGTTTACTGTTCTAAACCAATACAGCCGAATGGCGTTTACATACCACTTCACTGACACGGCTTAAGTCAGCTGTGGACGGTTCAGTATAATCTTAATTGCGTATACAGGGTGTTACAAAAAGGTACGGCCTAACTTTCAGGAAATGTTCCTCATACACAAAGAAAGAAAATATGTTATGTGGACATGTGTCCGGAAACGCTTACTTTCCATGTTAGAGCTCATTTTATTACTTCTCTTCAAATCACATTAATCATGGAATGGAAACACACAGCAACAGAACGTACCAGCGTGACTTCAAACACTTTGTTACAGGAAATGTTCAAAATGTCCTCCGTTAGCGAGGATACATGCATCCATCCTCCGTCGTATGGAATTCCTGATGCGCTGATGCAGTCCTGGAGAATGGCGTATTGTATCACAGCCGTCCACAATACGAGCACGAAGAGTCTCTACATTTGGTACCGGGATTGCGTAGACAAGAGCTTTCAAATGCCCCCATAAATGAAAGTCAAGAGGGTTGAGGTCAGGAGAGCGTGGAGGCCATGGAATTGGTCCGCCTCTACCAATCCATCGGTCACCGAATCTGTTGTTGAGAAGCGTACGAACACCTCGACTGAAATGTGCAGGAGCTCCATCGTGCATGAACCACATGTTGTGTCGTACTTGTAAAGGCACATGTTCTAGCAGCACAGGTAGAGTATCCCGTATGAAATCATGATAACGTGGTCCATCGAGCGTAGGTGGAAGAACATGGAGCCCAATCAAGACATCACCAACAATGCCTGCCCAAACGTTCACAGAAAATCTGTGTTGATGACGTGATTGCACAACTGCATGCGGATTCTCGTCAACCCACACATGTTGATGGTGAAAATTTAAAATTTGATCACGTTGGAATGAAGCCTCATCCGTAAAGAGAACATTTGCATGAAATGAGGATTGACACATTGTTGGATGAACCATTCGCAGAAGTGTACCCGTGGAGGCCAATCAGTTGCTGATAGTGCCTGCGCACGCTGTACATGGTACGGAAACAACTGGTTCTCCCGTAGCACTCTCCATACAGTGACGTGGTCAACGTTACCTTGTACAACAGCAACTTCTCTGACGCTGACATTAGGGTTATCGTCAACTGCACGAAGAATTGCCTCGTCCATTGCAGGTGTCCTCGTCGTTCTAGGTCTTCCCCAGTCGCGAGTCATAGGCTGGAATGTTCCGTGCTCCCTAAGACGCCGATCAATTGCTTCGAACGTCTTCCTGTCGGGACACCTTCGTTCTGGAAATCTGTCTCGATACAAACGTACCGCGCCACGGCTATTGCCCCGTGATAATCCATACATCAAATGGGCATCTGCCAACTTCGCATTTGTAAACATTGCACTGACTGCAAAACCACGTTCGTGATGAACACTAACCTGTTGATGCTACGTACTGATGTGCTTGATGATAGTACTGTAGAGCAATGAGTCGCATGTCAACATTACCTTCCTGCAACTGAGCCAACTGGCGGTGAATCGAGGAAGTACAGTACATGCTGACAAAACTAAAATGAGCTCTAACATGGAAATCAAGCGTTTCCGGTCACATGTCCACATAACATCTTTTCTTTATTTGTGTGTGAGGAATGTTTCCAGAAAGTTTGGCCGTACCTTTTTGTAACTCCCTCTATAGACAGTTCATATAACCCGGGAATCGAGAATATCGACGATTTTTGCCCGTTACCGACATTCATACTGATGTGGTATCGGCTTCGGGAATTCCAAGAGAATGTTTTAATTTTAAGCGTAAAGTCGGATAGCAAATGACGAAAAAAAGTATTTTTTCATTGGATATGACTACTGATTCACAACTTTCTGTTTTTTTTTTTTTTTTCATTCAGTTGTAATGTGAAACCGTACTTCTTGCCCAATTTCATGATTCTCAGGAAATACTTTTTAGATTGCGATGAGTGAGTTTGCGAGTATCAGAATATGTGACGTAAATGGCCGTATGTTTTGACTGTATTGACTTACAGGTTCGATTTTGTACATCGCCAAGAGACCTTGATCATTAGTATGTGCCATAAACTTCAACTTTCTATGTTTCTCAGAAAAACAGGTCTTAACAGAGGTACGGACAGACAGGAGGGTGACAAGTTGAGTCTGTGAGCGTTCCGTTTCTCAAATGTTCAAATGTGTGTGAATTCCTAAGGGACCGAACTGCTGTGGTCATCGGCCCGTAGATTTACACGCTACTTACACTAACTTATGCTAAGAACAACACACCCACCCATGCCCGACGGAGGACTCTAGCCTCCGGCAGGAGTGGTCGCGCAATCCGTGACATGACGCCTCAAACCGAGCGACCTTTCCGCGCGGCCCGTTCCTTTTTTACCGATTGAGGTATGGAACCCTAAAAAACATTCAGAATGGGCTAACAGAGTTCGTTATTACCACATGTTCATTCTTATTTTAAGCTGCAGATAAAGAGACATCTCGTAGTAACAGTGGAATAACTTCAACAAATATCTCACATTTTCAGGCTATTGCGAACAACATAATAAAATAAACTTTCTAGATCTTGATATAAAAATGATCCAGTTTTCGCATTCAGCATGTTCCGGAAAGTAAGAACCACAGACGGCATAATTCGCAAGAACTCTTGCCATAAGAGAGTATTTTTTCGCATTTGCGTAAGGAGACTAAAAAACGTCACTAACGAAAGCTTTCTCACCTTCGTCGACAGGATTTATACAACAGAATTATACCCCAATGAAAATAAAATGAAGGGTCGATTTGTCTTAGCAAGGATAAGGAACACATGTAACAAAAAAGCTCAGTTTAATGTCACAGAGTATTGGCGATTAATTTAACATAAAATCAAACTGCGCTTAAAAAAACAATAAGTTTCAGAACATTCAAGACAATATTATGAGAAATTAGCCATTCCGTAGAGCAATACAGTAAATTCACCTGTATAGATATTAGAAAAAAATTTTAACTACTAAAAAACATACATAAAGCAGAAAGGCAGAAATTTCAAAGCAAGATTTACAGAACATTTGAATTTCACAGGCATTAACCAGTCTTCGTTGAACAGAAACACACAGCCAGTGGCATAATGCAATGTCTGTCAATACTTCATACTGCTGAAAATGATAGCATACTAGGTAAACGTTTCAGAAGAAATAGAAATTCTGACATTATTTTGAACGAACAAACCGACCTAAAAAGTTCTCAGCAGTCTACAGTATTTAGACCAGCGGTCGTCGAACGTTTTTCCCCAAGAGCCAATATGGATATTGTGAGGCGGCACCTCTTGCCGCACATGTACCGATCTTATTATTAATTGGGAACCTAGGAATATTAGTGTATTACGAGCCCCTAATAGACAAGATACAGTAAGGGGGCCGTAAGTTGGCAGCCTCCCTCCCCCCCCCCCCCTTTTCCTAGTACTGTTTATTAAAAATCAGCACTATTCGGAACACTTCGTATCGACTGTTCCCTGTTTCAGGTTGCTGCCACCATCAGCTACCCCAAAACTGTGACACTTTAATTCCCTGACGACGTATTACTGTGTTGTCTGTGTGAGCTAATGAATAACTAATAGCAGTAAATGTACTTACATTTAAACGCACTACAATGAACAGACCTAACTTTGTACCACTTTTTTCCACTGTTTGAAAATAATGAATACAAAGAAAGAATTACGCATCGCGACATACAATGTTACATTTTACCTCAGTAGTTAGTCAGTACTAGAGACAGTGAAAATATGCACTAATTGTGCCCTATTAGAGTGAAAATTCAGTTTCAGTGTTGGTACAAAGTTGCACCGTCATTCATGTGAACTCACAGAGCGACAATTTTATATGAAACAAAAGCGTAGTACGTAACTTCTGAACGGTTTGCGTTAGGACGTTCAAACTGCGCGGTTGGCCGCGGGGCATGATGGGAATTTGTGTGCGCACTTATGGTTTGGTTTAGCGACGAAGACCACTTTCATTTGGATCGGTTCGTCAATTAGCAAAATTGGTGCCTTTGGAGGGCTGGGAATCCGGATTTCGCGATAGAGAAGTCTCTTCGCCCTCAACGGGGGACACTGTGCTATGCAATGTCCAGTCACGGAATAATCAGTCCGACATTAGTTGATGTTGCGGTGACTACCGAATGGTACGTGAAGGTTTTGGAAGATAGGTTCATCCCCGTTATCCAAAGTGACCCTGATTTCGCCAATATGTGGTTCATGCAAGACGGAGCTCAACCCCCATCAAAGGAGGAGAGTGTTTGACATCTTGGAGAAGCACTTTGGAGGACGCATTGTGGTTTTGGGGTACCCAGAGGCCACTGGCATGGACCTCGATTGGCCGCCATATTCTTCGGATCTGAACACATGCGACTCCTTTTTGTGGAGCTTGTCTTTAAAAGACAAGGCGTACAGCAATAACCTCAAAACGATTGCTGAGCTGAAAATAGTCATTCAGGAAGTCATCGACAGCATTGATGTCCCGAAATTTCAGTGGATCACGAGGAGTTTCACTATTCCTTGCGCCACATCATCGCCAATGATGGCAGGCATATCGAACCTGTCATAACCTAAATCCGAATACCTGTAGCGACTTTTACATGTTGAATAAGGTGTGTGCACGCTGAAGTTTGTAACCAATGTACGTTTTTTTCGTGTAGTTCTGTAAGAATAGACTTAAAACATGTAGTGTTTTTGCTCTACATGAAATGCTCTGAGTAGCTTTAGACTTCCCATGAGGAAATCAAATAAAAGTAAAATGTTTATTCACTATTGGAGGTTTACTTTCATATAACAAGATATTTGTATTGACCTGGCATTCGTCAGTTTCAATTACTTGCGCCAGAAGCTCTCTTCACAGTCATCCCAATTACAGATTAATCACAAGTGTAAGAGCTTTTGGGAAGGCACAAAGACAATTAAAATACGAACTAGAAATTACAGGTAATAGAACTGTTACTTTTAGTACAAAATAATGCAAGTAGGTGAGACACCAGCCATTTGAAACAATAGTAGTAAGCGGTGCAAAGATAACCTGACTGGTAAAATGTTACCCTGATTGAATAGATGCAATATGAGACACTTCAATATGACCCACTTCACAAGATCAAAAATTTCTATTCGGTTTATTGTAGGCATAAAACTTAAGAATTAAATTACATATGTTCTACTAGTAATACCAAAATCCATCTTTCCTGTGAACAAAAAAACACAGAATAAAATATTTGTAAGTAGGAATGTAAGAAAATAAGCGTTTTATTGGAGTACCAGTCTTGGACAGCGGGAAGGGCGCGGAAGGAAACAGGCCGTATCGTTTTCAAGGGTACCATCCAAGCATTTACCCTATCAGTTTTGGGAAATCATGGGAAAACAAATCAGGATGGCCGGACAAGGATTTGAACTGACATCCTCTGGGAATGCGAATCCAGTGTCTCATCAATGCGCCAACTCACTCGGTATAAAATATTTGTGTGTATTACGAAAATTTACATACTAAATACCAATCTGCATATTTCTAAGATTTACTGGCACTATATCGTGTCTTATTTTATTAATTTAGTGGCTTATTTATCCCGATAAATTTAGAACCTTCAGGCCATCTCTTTCGTAAGACACAACTACACGTATCCAAGCTTTTACAGAGCAAATTTTCGATACTCACATGATTCATTCATGTATTTATTATGGCAATAGTCGAAAATAACAGTTTGCAAAATAATATTGACAAATAATAATAATAAAAGAAAAATTAAAACTAGTTATTAACACACACTGAAAGACAATAATATAGAGCAGGGCTTCCCAACGTGTGGTCCGCGGACCCCTTGGGGGTCCGCCGGCTCTTTCTAAGGGGTTCGCGGCCACCTTTCACCAAATCATGTAAAATAATGAGTAAAATTATTGAATATGAGAGGCACCCACATGCCTTGCTCATACTGTGGCATCAAGCAGTCAGGCCTGCAAGATGAGTGGTCTGCCAAGCGAGTGGATTCATTCTTACTTATCGAGTAACATGAACTCTTGTACTCACACTTAAGTTACAAGTTATCCTCGTGTTAATACGCATCAGAAACACGCATCTGACTATCAGTAATTTACAGAACTCTGACTGTACACTACGCACTGGCAATACCACATTTTCTTTTTGTCTTTTATTTAACGGCTTTTGTCAACACGTGGCCACCGCACTGAATATGAATGGCGCACGCATTATAAATTCGGGACATTATGACAACATACAATTCGAAGGAATAGTCCACCAATCTTTTTCTTTTCACTATCTTATTTATTCCGATAAATTCTCTAACCCAAACACACAAATTCTACAACCTACAACAATAACACATGAGAAATTCCGCCCAGTGGGCATGGCTTTACAATGGTGAATCTCTATATTATGGTCTCGTAATTATTTTTAACGCTACATTGCACTTTCTGGATAGGATGGTGGATCTTTTATTATACCTCACACTTCGACTCTCACAATCACCATCACTAAACTTTCCTCCAGACCGAGCGGTACCGAAGGAACAAGCATAACCCACTAATCTTTTGAAACTACCTTGCTACTCTCCCATGCAAACCACACATACCCAAATTACATGACATACATCACACTACAACATGAAATACTACACAGAGAATAGTCACAACATTATCACTTTCAGCTTACCCACTTCACTTAGTATTTATCCCAGTTTCACACGACACTGCCCCACTTTGTAATTCTACTTTCCTACTATGAACTATGGAGATATTTGCACGTCTTCCTGTGCAATGCAAGCCAAGTGGCGTTGCTGGATAGACGGCCGACTCACCTTGCTTCTCTCTCAGAGTTTGAATCAAGTGTCACACGGAATCATATCACGCAAAGTAATATTAAGAACATCACACACGCGAGTCCTCAACTGATACCATGGACGAGTACTTCTCTTTATCTTTTGCCTCATACACAGTTTGAGACTCACACAGTACTCACCACATGGAAGTACTCGTCTCTAATTTCAAGTCCTGCACACGCCATTTCTTAAATATTTCAACTTCTGGTACACACGCTATTTCTTAAATATTTCAACTTATTGTACACACGCTAGTAATTCAGCTTAACTTAAGCACACGGAAGTATTTCAACTTATTGCTACACGTGGTTTCATTGTGACCGTTGGTCACTTCTGAAGATTACTACAATCCCTTTAATATTACCTGCCTGACATTTAATTCTCCCCACAAAAGTTCCTGAAATAGAGAAATTATTATTTCAAACTACTCTTAAATATTCCACATGCATACCATGTCTCCACTCTTTCGTCATTACGGAGCACAACTAAAACAGATCTTAACAGCACAAGATCCAGCGGCAGAGTGCTGAAACATGGCCGTTCTCGAGGTCCTCTCCCATCTCTGTCGAGGTGGGGGAAGCATCTTGCTATCGTATTGGTCAGCCACATTTCAGGTGCTCAAAGCTCAGGCAAATTTCATCTCTTTGGTCCCACCAAAGGTGGCCAAAGGATCGACTCAAAGATGATCATATATTCACATTCACTATCTGCGGTTAGCAGACGACCATACATTCATTCATTTCACAGATCTCACCAAACTGGATGTAGGGATTTACTTTGTGGGAGTGCACATGTGATCAATTAAATAAATAAATTGTCATTCTTTCCCACACTGGTATCCGGCTTCGCTGTAGTAATTGAAATTGAGTTATTTTACAAAAAAAATGTGTTGTTCTGACAAAAATAATGAAGTATGTTGTACCTATCTTCAATGTCGAGCGGTACTGTACCCTTTCAAATAAAGATGTGAAAATCAAATTCATCACTATTTTCTTTTTTCTTGTGAAAAACGTGTTTGCTTTTACTTCAGATCGTATTCCCAAGCAGCCTTTGCGGTTCTTAAGCAAGAACGTATGCACAGTTTAGTGCCGGAGAATGAGGATTCTCTAATCGACTGTTTCGCGGCAATACGGGGGTCGTTTGTGCGCCGGCTCACGGCGCTAGATGCGCTGAAACCTTTTACGCACGCGCGGAGCGAGCTTTGTCGACCAATCAGCGAACAGTTTGGACGTGACATTGATTGCTCTTGGAGGAAGGCAGTTCCAACGTGTGAAATGTCAATTACAAAGTAATTTTAATCAGCCTATAGTGTGTTGAAAAAAGGGAGTAAATCCACTAGCAAGTGTCTGGATACAGTGGGAATTCAAATTGGATCGTTAATTTAAAGTTGTTTTCATTCACCTCTAAACCAAAGACTATTCATACTTTGGGGGGGGGGGGGGGTCATTTGGAACATGGCACTTGCATTAAGAAGCTTTCAGTTCTCATGGGTTTCGCTCTGAAAGTTAGAGTTACTGTGCTCTTGACTGATTAGGGGTCCGCCATGGATTTTCGGCTGAAGAAGGGGTCCGCCAGCTGAAAAGGTTGGGAAGCCCTGATATAGGAGAAACAGCAGTATTAAATATTAAGAATTTAATAACTTTGAAGCCATGTTAGTATCATGTGAAATACAAGGAATCCTGACAGGAAGGAAATTTTAGGCGTGTTAATTACTGTTAATAAAGAGAAAGATGGCTGTCTTAATGGAGCCCTCTTTAGGCAAGGATTGGCCGCGGAAGGGTGGGTGAGGGTCGGTAGGAAGGGGGGGGGGAGGGGGAGTGGGGCGGTATTTACGTAATTAACGTTTCTGAATCACAATGGCGGTGCTTAAAATTATCAGTTTATTTATTTACGTAACAAAATTATTTTATCATACATTAAAAGTGTCATAAACGATGGCAAAAAACACTGGATATACGTCTATTGGAAATTAAAGAAATCGAGTTATCTTAACTTATAGTTTGGCATTAGTATAGCGTTGAAGACAGAAACGCAGAACGAAGTGGAACGGGAGATCTTGAAGGGCAATTTTTTCCTCGTTTACCTGTTTCCTTGTTTGCTGTCTGGTGCCCGTCGGGAGTATCGACAGATGGGGTTTCACTAGGCATGGCCTGCACCTAAATAGGACTGGGAAGGGATGATTGGTACAGGTGATTCATGAAAGTATAGGGTGTGGATCTCGGGCCACACATGATCAAATACCTGTTGTCATGGGTAGGAGAAGTAAGTCTTTTTTAGGATAAAACCAAACAACAGGTTCCCCTGCCTAAAGAATATCTCCAGCATTTAAAAAAATACTGAAACAATCACTCACAAGTATCACACATACCAGATATCACAAAGAAAAACAAACAATTGGAAAGAGTAACATGGGGCATTTCACAGACTTAACAATCCTCCATCAAAACATGCAATCAGTAAAAAATAAAATACAACTATTAGAAGTTGAGTGCCAATCTTTGAACTGCCAAGTAGTTTGTGCTACTGAGCACTGGTGTAGAGAAACAGAAATCCAACATATAGCGTTATCATCGTATGCAAGGGCAAACTCTTACTGCAGAACTGCTTCAAGGGGTGGAGGATCATGCATTTATATCATAAAAGGAACACAAGTGAAGATAAATACGTTGAAATATCAGCTATTGAATTAACAGGGCTTATAATCACCAAGAAATTAATCATTTTATGTGTGTATAGATCTCCCAGTGGTAGTGTGGACACGTTTTTCAATAAATTAACAGAAGTTCTAGATAAAGTCTCAAGTACAAAGGTCAACATAATTCTGTGTGGGGACATTAACATCAACACTAATATCGTAAATGTATCCAGCAGCACTCACATAAATATCCTTCAAAGTTTTGGCATGTCCCTATTGGTCAACAGTGCAACAAGGGTTACTACAATGACTGCATCAGTTATTGACCATGTGGCAACAAATATGGACAGGGAAAAATGTGATGTAGCTGTAAAAGATCTCGGACTGACAGACCATCTTTGTCAAATAATAACAGTACAATCAGGCATCGAATCATTCCCTAAACTACAAGCCTACAAACGACGTCCATCAGAAATCAAAATAAAAGATTTTTCAAAGGAACTAGCAAAACAAAGCTGGGATGAAGTGTATAAGGAAACCAATGTGAATATGAAATTCTCTAAATTCTCCACATTTTCAAAAGTATGCATGTCTTTTTCAACATCTCACAAAAACAGATGGATAACAGCAGGTATTAAGAAGTCCTCCCAAACTCTTAAATACCTCAGTTCCATGAAAAAGAGTCGCAATGATCCAGAATTCTTAACTTTGTATCATAGATACAAAAAGATTTATAGGAAGGTGCTGATTGTTGCAAAAAAGTCATTTAATGACAAAATAATATATAATGCAGAGAATAAAAGCAAAGCAGTCTGGGATGTCATAGAAAAGGAAACTGGGAGAGGTAAAGAAACGCAGAATAACATACTGCTAAAGGAGGGGGATAAGGTAATAAATAATCCGCAACACTTAGCAAACTATGTAAATGACCATTTTTCAAGTATTACAGAGAAGTTGCAGCAAAAATTCTCCCAAACAAATGCAACACCTGTAAGTAATATTGCACTAAATACAACGATGTTACTTCCAACCACAGAGAATGAAGTCAATAACACTGTTCAAAAACTAAAAAAATGAAAAGTCCAATTAAATCACACTTCGAATAGATCCAAACATTTGGTAAAACACTTATCAGAACCATAATACATTAATATAGTGGTTCGGCAAGGTAGCATATTAGGATCACAGCTGTTCATGATATACATCAAAGACTTTCCCAGTAGTGTTACTCATGGTGAAAAAATTCTCTTTGCTGATGACAGCAATATTATAGTCACTGGGAAAACAAGAGCTCTGTGCGAATACATTTACCAGTCAGCTGTACACATCAAAAATAACATTGGTAATTACTGCACAAACAGTTTTGTCCATGACCATGCAACAAGAGATAGACTCAACTTACATTTAGTAAGAGAAAAGAAACATAAAACTCAAAACAGCATTTTCTACCAAGGAATAAAACTGTACAATAAATTACCAAAAGAGATAAAAGAAATTGCAAAAATATACTTATTTAAAAAGGCAGCTAAGAAATACCTGTTACGCAATACACTTTATACGTTGAAGGATCGCTTAGATAAGACAGAGTAGGAATTTGATAAAAAAAGTTGTACAAATAAATAATAAGAATGATTATAAAACATCCAACATTCCACATAACACCTTCACACTATGTTTTTTTCCTTCTTTTTTTCCTTTTCTAGAAAAACTTAAACCCAAGCTATGCATTGCACAATACTAACACCGCTTCCTCTTTCTGAGCTCAACATCTCACTCATTGTAGATGGATGCTGCCTCAGTTTTTCAGGATAGCAAATGAGAAGTTGTTGTACAGAAAATGCCCCAGAGATCACCAGGGTGTGTGCGTTTGTGTGTGTAGTGAGTGAAGTTTTAAAAAAAGTATTGAATACCAGGAGTAAATCTAATGATTGTCTACCGAGCGAGGTGGCGTAGTGGCTAGCTCACTGGACTCGCGTTCGGGAGGACGACGGTTCAATCCCGCGTTCAGCCATCCTTATTTAGGTTTTCTGTGATTTCCCAAAGTCGTTCCAGGCAAATTCTGGGATGGAAAATGGAAATGAGCGTTTGGCGTCATTGGCCGGGAGGCCCCTCGCGGGGCAGGTCCGGCCGCCATATCGCAGGTCTTATTACATTCGGCGCCACATTGGGCGACCTGCACGCCGGATGGGGATGAAATGATGATGAACACAACACAACACCCAGTCCCTGAGCGGAGAAAATCTCCGACCCAGCCGGGAATCGAACCCGGGCCCAGAGGACGGCAATCCGTCACGCTGACCACTCAGCTACTGGGGCGGACAATTCTGGGATGGTTACTTTGAAAGGGCACGGCCGATCTTCTTCCCCGTCCTTCCCTAATCCGATGAGACCGATGACCTCGCAGTCTGGTCTGCTCTCCGAAACAACCCAACCCAGCCCCCTCTAATGATTGTCTCTACCTAGAAGTTTGTAAATGTATGTGTATAAGAATTAACTTATTTTAAATTTGCCTGAACTTGTAAATACTTTGACATATCCTTGTAAAAAGAGATCTATGGATGAATAAAGCTACTACTACTACTGCCACTAACACTTGTAGCGCGTTTGAATGATGGTGAGGTAAACTTAGTTCAACTCGGATTATTTTGCCTTCTTGATATTCAAAGTGTGTAAAGATTTCAAATTTTCTTTTTTAAAAAAGTACCTGTACTTACTTTTCCTCGACAGCTCTTCTCAAGAATTTTAGGAGTAGGTGTAGGAGATTAATGTTTAACGTTCCGTCGACAATGTGGTCATTAGAGATGGAGCACAAGCCCGGATTAGGGGATGAGGGGAAGGAAATTGGCCGCGCCATTTCAAAGGAACCGTCCCGGTATTTGCCTTAAGTGATTTAAGGAAATCATGGAAAACCCAAACGGGGATGGCCGGACGCACGCCTGAACCGTCGTCCTCCAGAATGCAAGTCCAGTTTGCTATCCAGTGCACCACCTCCCTCGGTCGTGAATTTTACACTTCATCGTATTTGTGTAATTCCAAATCAAACTGCCTTTGAGCTTCATCAGGATATTCCTTCAGATTCAGCAGTGGCTGAAAAATGTAGACTGGATAGCGCATGGAAACTGAATCCTAGCAGTCACGTAAAATCAGTTTCTGTGGTGTTTCAGGTTTCTACTTCTCGGAAACTCTTCGCTATTGCAGATGGTTCTTCGAAAATTCCACTAATTCTTCCCATGCTGAATATACGGGGGTGAGAGAGCCGAGGCAGCACGTGCGACAGTAACGACGCCCAAAAGTATGAAGTGTACACCCAGCACCGTTGTTGCTGTTGCGAGATTTCATCATTTCTAAATTTTGAAGTACAGGCTTTGAACCTTCGTCTCCAGTAAAACATCAGATTCATAACTATCGGGCCGGCCGCGGTGGTCTCGCGGTTCTAGGCGTGCAGTCCGGAACCGCGCGACTGCTACGGTCGCAGGTTCGAATCCTGCCTCGGGCATGGATGTGTGTGATGTCCTTAGGTTAGTTACGTTTAAGTAGTTCTAAGTTCTAGGGGACTGATGACCACAGCTGTTAAGTCCCATAGTGCTCAGAGCAATTTGAACCATTGAACCATAACTATCGGCACCGGAGGCCAGTCGGAGGTAATACTTCAACTGAAAGTTCCTGTCTATAGGAGGAGGGAGCGGAACTCCGTTACACCCCTAGTACGTATAACTCTGTCCCATTTAAGTGTCAGTTGACTGTTACGTCCAAGTTGGAGAAGGAAGTAATGGAGGTGGAAAAGGTTTTTGGCGTTGAAGGCTCATACTTCTCTTACGAGAGCTATTTACGATTTTTGGAGACATTGAAATACAGGCTCATATTCTATTCCCACTGTCATATGACAATAAACCAGGGTATCCGATCTTGTTAGACATAACTGTAGATCGTCATCACAATTATCGTCCAGATGATTCGCTATCAACATGTTACACACAATTATAATATAAGTTTATTTCTCTCAACAAATTATCGAGCAGAAAGCGTATTTATGATTTACATCAAGATGAGGCTGCAGGTTTTCTGTTGGGCTCAGGTTGATAATCTGTTGTGGAACAACAACATTTCTTCAGGGGTTCCCGGGATTGTACAGGACTGTGGTGAGTGTCATTATCTCAGTGGAAATGAGAGACCGCATCTATCCTCTACCTCTTAAACAAATTATTCTGAAGCACAATCCGTTTCCAGTTACAGAAACCGCAAATATCGTTTGCCAAAACCCTAAAAGTGTTAACACATTCTATGTCGATGCAGAAACGCGCTACCTTGTTAAAGAGCGCTTTTCCTGGGAAATCTGCAAAAAGTATTGGAAACATTCAGGAGGTGTCATATAATGCGATAATACGGTGTTGTCTTGGGATGGTTGGGGTCGCTCCAGCCAACACACTTCAAGGTTTATTACTATTTTCTGAACAAGTAGCCTTCGCTTGGATTTAATTATTTTCATCTGCACCACTTTATTTGATTTGTTTACTAAATTGCCTTTGCCATATGATACTAATAACAATGGTTTTCTTCTTCCTAGGGGCAAGAGAAATACTGCAGTTTTATTCAGAGTCAATGAATGTTGTTTCAGCCTGGGAATGAGGAGACACTGGTGCAGCTCCATAGTCAGGTTATAATTTAACTTCCCACAAAATCTACATGTATCATAATGATTACTTCTGCATAACCTAAAAATGATTTCACGTAGCTACACAATATTACAGAAAACATGCGATATGACTGGTTTTCAGTGTTGATTCAGTATAAAGTACAACTGTATGAGCACCTGACATCTCTTTCTTGAAGGAAAAAAAAAAAAACACTCTACAGAGAAAACACAACAGTTATTTACAGAAACTGCCACAGGACTGCCTGTACACAATCACCTGAATAAAGATATAGACATCTGAATGCATGACAATTACAATAACAACAGAGAGGAGGGTGTCCGAGGAGGAATGGTCAACAGCCAGAGATATGACAGGAGTGATCGATCGAAACAAAAACTGCTAGTAGAAGAGATGCGTTCCACAGTACTGAGGATGAACAAGTGCTCATAGCTCTTAAGGTATGCAATTTAGAGCCCATTTTTACTGTCCATTTTTTCTTGTTTTGTTCCATGTTATCATCCATCAAAATATGGAAAGCAAAGAGCTTGCGGTAGAAGAGATTTGTTTTACAGCAGCGAAGGTGAAGATCTGTTCATAGCTCTTAAGGTATGTGTTTTAGAGGCCACCTTTTCTAGAATTTTTGGTTTGAATGATCGTTCCTATCATATCCATGAGTGCTGACCATTCTTCCTGGGACACCTTAAATAGGTGGCGCACTTTCTGTGTGTTATGATTTGCGGTTCCCCGCGCGAACATTCGAGAAGAAAAAACTTCTAGAATTACCAAAAATTTTCTTAATGTAAGTAATTTTCAACGGATGTGGATATGTTTTGAAAGGACAGTCTAAATATAACAAAAGTACGGTTTCATTTTTAAAAATAAATTCTCGCTTATAATGGAACATTCACGGTATCAATAGTCTGTTTCCATTAGTTTTATTTATTTTTCTTTAAATAAATTATTTTTATGACTTTTTTTGTGTACTTCTGATCAGCAAGGTGAGAACAAAGTATACGATGAAAAAATTTACTTCCTAATCTCTTACATAACATTTTGACAGTTCTGAAGAATTATGTGTTTTAATTTCGTATTTAGCAGAATGTATACAAGCAAACTCATGCTAATTAAGTAGATATTTACTATGTTTCCCTTTCATAGAATTTTTTATTTCAAATTATATGTTAATAAATTGTGCGAAATGATAACTGAGAGGAATACTCATGTTAACTGCAGATTACTTCAGATAAAGTTTTACTTTATTAGCCCAACCGTATCGCGTTATTTCTCTGTAAACACCACATGTGTCACTAACTACTAATCCATAAGTGTACCTATGGTACAATTTCCTTTCGGTGTCGTAAGCTTCGTACACAATATTCAGCCTATCTCCTGATTCTTTAGAAAGCCTCTGTTAATGATGGTTTACTGATTTTACATATAACACCATTCTTGAAAGAAATTTCTTTCTGTCCAATTACTTTTCTGATATACAAAAATGTATCCATATTACAAAGTATTTTATGTAAGGCGTCACTATTGAATAAGAAAATGCAAACAATGGCCTTCTTGGGGAAATAGTTCATCTTACATGTTGTTACTCTGTAACGAAGAGGATAAGACTCTCTCTCTCTCCCTCTCTCTCTCTCTCTCTCTCTCTCTCTCTCTCTCTCTCTCCTCCCTCTCTCTATCTCTCTCTTTCTGTGTGCAAGTGTGCATGCTAGTGTGTTTGCACATGTTTTCGTGTGAATGTTTTCGGCCTATACTTCTATTTTTCTCAAATAGGTGCTTGCTACAGCAAACTTTGTGAAAATGACGAAGTTTCCTTAAACCATCATAGATAATTTACTTCGAAACTTCGATCGTGTCACCTGCTTACTTTGCCACTAATGTATTACTTTCTTCCAGAAAGCGAACATATATATATATCAATTGTCCAATGAAACAACGCTTCAGCATAGTAGTAAGACAGTTCCTACACATGGTGCACTGAGCTCATTCTTCAGTTATTGTCAGTCCGCCGCTGTACCTGAGTGCTCAGCATCTCTTAAATGCCACTTCGAGATCGTGACTCATTTCCCAACGATGTCAGTGATTTTTTCTACGTGAGATGACCGGAAAGGCGGCACACAGTCCCGTGAACCCGGTCTGCGAGCTTGTTCAGATGAATCTAACCACTATGGGACTTAACATCTGAGGTCATCAGTCCCCTAGACTTAGAACTACTTAAACCTAACAAACCTAATGACATCACTCACACACATCAATGCCCGAGGCAGGATTCGAACCTGCGACCGTAGCAGTCGCGTGGTTCCCGACTGAAACGCCTAGAACCGCTCGGCCACAGCGGCCGGCAGTCTGGGAGGTACTTGAACGAAATGTGTGGACTACATGCCCCGCCAAACCGCATCCAACGAAGCCGTTGGCAAAGGGTGATGTAGTGAACGGTCAATAGAGCTGCCCGCAGAGTTAGTTTTCAGGGCCTCGCGGAATCTCTTGTAATGACGTTACGTCGAAGGAACGCAGATTATAAAAGCATTCGCATGACACTTCTCGTGCTGTTTCTTAGAAGTCTATTGATGACTGAAGCAGTGCCATGCGGACCATTTCTGGTAAGTCGGCGGCGGATCTAATGAGGGTGCAGTCAACACAAGGCGAGTAAACAAGGGGAACTGCGTCTTGCGTGAACGAGGGCAAGGATCGCATTGGCGCGACCGCATTCCTCGCTCAAGGAATCGTCGCCGCATCACCGTCGCATTTGTGAAATCGTTGCGCATCAAGCGGAACAAGGTCCGTCGCGTGGCGCTTCCCGGACACCAGCGCACAAGGCTGTCAGTGGAATCTGAGAGACCGCCGTGAAAAATACGCTAGCGATTTCACCGAAAGAAACTGACAGAATAAGATGAGACTTAAGCTGGAAATAGGCATTCCATAAACACGTGAATATGTCGTGAGTAAGGAAATTTTGTGGCAGGTCGGGATTAGAATCTGGGCTCGCAAGCTGTCGTCTTAACCATTAGGCTCAGTGACGAAGCCTCAAGAGCTGACTACAACTTCCACTGCACCTCTTTTCTTCCTGTTACTTACAATCGAACATGGACTATAGGACTACAATAGGAATGGATATGATGGAATACCGTGGCCTATCATGCTACAAAAAATATACTGTATATCAGGTGAATTACTTTCACTAACATGAAACAAGTGAAGATAACCCGGGTAAAATCAATGAGGAGGCAGCAACACGAAATGCTATCATGTTATGGCCACTGCTCGCGAAAAGTAGGGAATCTGAATTCCAGTCTGACACGGCTTTTCATCAGACGTAATGTGTTCACTACATTGCCGCTCAGCATTACTGACCGTTGCTTCACTTGTATAATTTCATGTAACTGATCTTCATTGATTCCATATCGTTTGCCTCAGTTCGTTTCATGCCTGTGAAATTAGTTTCTTACGTCTGGGGCTATAACAAAATAAAAGTCTGTAGTAGTTGTGGACTCACCAGGTTGAAGTTATTTCATCAGTAAATGACGTCATTGAACAACCGTGGTTATAATGTGGTAAACTGTGTATGAAACGTACAGCAGCAACCGGCCACTATTTGGCTTGCTTTTTTTATTGAAAAAGCACCTCTACCGATTTCGAATTTACACATTCATCGTCAGAGGGTTTGCATGCTTTTATAAAACCTTGAGTTACAGATTTATCTTTAGATAAATAGATATTGACAATATATAATAAGGATGGTTGTGCTACAAACTCATGTTACAAAGCATGTACGTGAAAGGACCGCCTACAGCATTTGTTTCCACCGGCTTAGTCCTGACGATTTCCTCAGAGACCAGAACGACTTGGCTAACACACCTTTCCTTAAAAACTTCGACGTAAAAGAAGCTATTCCACCTTCCTGCAAATTAAGTTACTAACATTACAACATGTCTGTGTTTGCTGTAGTCAATACGTTCTATCGTACTACGTATACGTATGACAAATTTGTAATGTACTGTCGACATTACCAAATTGCACATGTGTTTTTACATGCTTGTAAAATCGCTTTTATTTCTACGCGAATGCAAATTTGTGATGTTGTTCAATCCTGAAAGCCATTCTGTCTCTGTGTTTACAATTCCCTGTGTTTGTTTTGGGATACTTCCTAGAATTTAATTGAGGAGTAATACATGCCTCCTTTCCTTGAAGTGTCGTGCATCCGAGTATCGTAGCATATTTGACGCCTGTATACCTTGTAACTCTGTATTAGTTTTCATTTAATATCTCAGTCAAAACACATGATCAGTCTTGATAATTTGTGTTGTTATCCAACGAACCCGAATAATAATGAAGAGCAGTATGACTGAATTTGCATACTTACGGAACAACGTAAATGTGAGCTGTATTGCTTGGAAGAAGAAACAACAAATCGTCCTATTCCTGTTGCAAAGTTTGTTTCTGTGATAGCAAAAATCTTGAATGTTTACAGCAGCTGTAACAAGTGTCCATGCCAACTGACGTCAACACCACATATACTAACAGTTGGGAAAGGTGTCGCACAGCCGTTGCGTCCTCTCCTGAGGCTAGTTGGCCCACGACCTTTATAACGGCTTTCTGATACCCCGAATACTGGCACAGGGATGGAGTTGACATCTGAGGTGGTCTACACATGTTCTATCGGGGCAGATGTGGGGATCTTCCTGGTTACTGGCGTACCTCAATATCACACAGACATTTCATAGAGACACGTGGCATGCGTGGACAAACATTGTGCTGTTCAAAAATGGCACCACGATACTCTCGCAGGAGCGGTGTTAACACGAGGACACAGGACGTCTGCGACGTACCGTTGTGCGAGGTTTGAACCACCGTCCTCACAAACAACTGCCAGGAAACACCCTTATTCTGTATTATAAATCTCGTATAATCAGTCATTGTGTTACATCTAAATGTTCACTACGATGATTCTGTATTTCATTAACGTTCTTTTTTCATATATAACAGTAATGTTCAAAATGAAATGTAACGAACGTATGTCATTATTGGTCGCGACACCCTGTCTGAGGTTGTTCTACCGTCTGGTGCAAGATTTTGTATTTGACACAACTTGGGCTACTTGCGCGTCGATGAGGATGGGGTGAAAAGATTATGATAAGACAATAAAGTTCTCATTTGCACAAAATGACGAAGAAAATCTGAACGCCAAGAGGGAGTTGCGTGAGATGAATCAAAGTTGGTAGGGCTGTATCTACTTCTGAAAGATGTCTATTCACATTTCGCGCCAGTAGTATAAGAATGGTGCTAGTAGCGTCGCTATGAGGATGCAAATCAGGTTTGCTTTAAATATGCGCTATAACGGTCGTGAGCGTTAGTTACCTTTGAGATTGGACGTAGTGAGTTGATTATGTCAACAATGCCTTTATGACGGCAAAGACACCATTGTCGACACCTCACTGAGTTTGGGCGAGGTCGTGTAATAGGGCTACGAGAAGCTGGCTATTCCTTCCGCGATATTTCAGAAAGATTTGGCAGGAATGTAGCCACCGTTCGTGATCGCCGTCAGCGATGGTCACGGCCTGGTATGGTCACAAGAAGCATGGGCTCTGGACGGCCACGTGACACTACTGAGAGCAGCAGTTGACATCGCAGTGACACAACGAACTGTTACCAATCGGTTACTTGAAGGACAGATCCGAGCGAGATGCCCTGTAGCGTGCATTCCACTGAACCCAAACCACAGCCATTTGCGACTTCAGCGGTGTCAAGCGATAGCTCCGTGCGGTTCTAGGCGCCGCAGTCCGGAACCGCGAGACTGCTACGGTCGCAGGTTCGAATCCTGCATCGGGCATGGGTGTGTGTGTGTGTGTGCGTGTTGGTTAGAAGCAGGCCAATTGAGGACCTCCAACACGCAGCGTGCGTGGGATAACCACGAGACTACAGACCTGGACGTCAGTCTGGTGATTCGACCTGTTGTGCTGCCATTCATGAACAGCAGTCCAGTGGGTGTTTCACAGCAGGATTACGCTCGTCCACGTACCGTAATTGTAACCCAGCATGCTCCGTCGAGTGTCGAAATGTTGCCTTGGCCTGCACGACCACGATAACTGTCTCCAGTGGAGCAAGTATGTGTTATCATCACACAACAGCTCATGTGGCACCCGCAACCAGCATTAATGTTCCCAAGACTGACCGACCATGTGGAAGAGCCATGGAACTCCATCTTACAAACTGACTCCGACACCTGTGCAACGCAACGCATGCTCGTTTGCAATTCAACATTCTAGCTGTTACACCAGCTATGAATGTACCAGCATTTCACATTTGCAATGACTTTTCTTGTGCTTACAAATTACCTACGATTCTGCAACGTTAACTATGTTACCTAGAGAAGCGTATTCCCGAAATTTCATTGCTCTGCATCGATTATTTCTTGGCATTTGGAATTTTTTTTCCCGTCAGTGCAGATGCAAACTGTAGCTAGTGCATCTTTAAAATAACCAGCGTCTGCTTCGAAGTGCCAACAATTAAATTTGGTCTCTCTGCTATCTAGTGACCACTGCCCAAATGTCGATTCCTGTTCACATATCGACTAATCGACCTTTTGCCTCATTCCATGCAGCCCCATAGGAAAGCATCAACCGATGCTAATGCGTCACGAGCGGGACTGCGCCAGACGTCGTTCCTAGCACGAATGGAGAATACTCTGCGTGCTTGCAGCAGCACGTGACCGGCGATGTGTGGAGCGTCCGCGAGCGCGCGGCTGAGGTGTCCCGGCCTCGCCCGGCAGATGCGGCGCCCGCCGTCGCCTCGACCCACATGGGGCCGCGCCGCACCGCCTCCTGCTCTCGTTACCAAGTCTAATGGCCGCCTTGCGACACCCGCGTCGCACCGCGCCTCGCCGATCTGCCGCGCCCCTCCCTGCACATCTCCGATACCGCCTGTCTCGGAACATGACCGAGTGTCAACATACACTGCTGGCTATTAAAACTGCTACACCACGAAGATGACGTGCTACAGACGCGAAATTTAACCGACAGGAAGACGATGCTGTGATATACAAATGATTAGCTTTTCAGAGCATTCACACAACGTTGACGCCGGTGGCGACACCTACAACGTGCTGACATGAGGAACGTTACAGCCCATTTCTCAAACACAAACAGCAGTTGACCGGCGTTGCCTGGTGAAACGTAGTTGTGATGTCTCGTGTGAGGAGGAGAAATGCGTACCATCACGTTTCCGACTTTGATAAAGGTAGGATTGTAGCCTATCGCGACTGCGCAACATTGCTGCTTGCGTTGGTCGAGATCCAATGACTGTTAGCAGAATATGGAATCGGTGGATTTAGGAGGGTAATATGGAACGCCGTGCTGGATCCCGACGGCCTAGTATCACTAGCAGTCGAGATGACAGGCATCTAGTCCGCATGGTTGTAACGGATTGTGCAGCCACGTCTCGATCCCTGAGTCAACAGATGAGGACGTTTGCAAGATAACAACCATCTGCACGAACAGTTCGACGACGTTTGCAGCAGCATGGACTATCAGCTCGGAGACCATGGCTGCTGTTACCCTTGACGCTGTGTCACAGACGGTAGCGCCTGCGATGGTGTACTCAACGACGAACCTGGGTAAACGAATGGCAAAACGTCATTTTTTCGGATGAATCCAGGTTCTGTTTACAGCATCATGATGTTCGCATCCGTGTTTGGCGACATCGCGGTGATCGCACATTGGAAGCGTGTACACGTCTCGGTCACCTCTTGTTCGCATTGACGGCACTTTGAACAGTGGACGTTACATTTCAGATGTGTTCCGACCCGTGGCTCTACCCTTCATTCGATCCCTGCGAAACCCAACATTTCAGCAGGATAATGCACGACCGCATGTTGGAGGTCCTGTACGGGCCTTTCTGGATACAGAAAATGTTCGACTGCTGCCCTGGCCATCACATTCTCCAGATCTCTCACCAATTGAAAACGTTTGGTCAGTGGTGGCCGAGCAACTCGCTCGTCACTACTCCTGATGAACTGTGGTATCGTGTTGAAGCTGCATGGGCAACTGTGCCTGTACACACCATCCAAGCTCTGTTTGACTCAATGCCCAGGCGTAATTACGGCCAGAGGTGGTTGTTCTGGATACTGATTTCTCAGGATCTATGCACCCAAATTTCGTGAAAATGTAATCACATGTCAGTTCTAGTATAATATATTTGTCCAATGAATACCCGTTTATCATCCGCATTTCTTCTTGGTGTAGCAATTTTTATGGCCAGTAGTGTAAATAGAGCGTAGGCTCCGAGCGGAAATAAGCCTCTAATGATCTCGTTATCTCCTAACATAAATCAGAGAGTAATTCCGAACAGCTGTTAGAAGAGTGGACTGCAAAAGTTGGTAGAAAAAGTAACGACCATTCGTCCCTTTCCCAATTCTCTGGAAGGAGGCGCAATTTTGGGGAGGGAGAAAAAGAGTTATGTGACACTTGACCGAAAGATTCTGTGGAGATGTTACGCCCGCAAGAAAATTTCCATCGCGATGTACGACTGTTCTAAGTATAATATGTTCAGGATAATCGTCTGTCAGTGCCCTCCGAACCTGAACCGCAGTGTTGTATAGGCATCACACGTAGGTGTACTGTCTGAAGGAAACACAGTGGCAGTTTTTTGCACGATTTTGTAAAATTTGCTTTTTAAAGAATAAATTTGAATAATGACTCTTCTGACAGCTCCGCGACGAATTCCTCTCTTGTGCCAAGCTCTTCATAACAGGGTAACACTGCCACCCTATGTCCTCAATTACTTATTCGATTCCTTCCCCTACCAGTCTTTTCACTCTACATCGCGTTCTACACCGTCCATTCAAAAGTTGGGGACATGCGGGAAACAATGCAGTCGTTGTCGGAATGGGAAATGGAGCGATTTATCTGACGTCCAAAACGGCATAATCATTGGCTTTCCGACCATTGCTGAAAGCATTTCCGTAACGGCTAAGTTAGTAAACTGCTCGCTTGCCGCCGTGGTTACAGTATACTGTGCATGGCAAAATGGCGCTGACCAAAACCGGCGCCGAGGCGAGTATGGTGCACCACGCCCGTAGATGACAGCAGTGAACGACGGATCTGGAGATGTGTATGGGCGAACCTACGTGCAACTGCTGAGCAGCTCACCCCCCAGATGAATCAAGGGGCTGGCAATACTGTCTCTCAACAACAGTTCAGCGAACGTTGCTGCTTATGGCAGCCTGCAGCAGGTGCTCGGTTCATGCGCCCTTGCTGACTGCTGTTCATCGGCGACGAAGGCTGGAATTTGCAGCCAATACCACAACTGGACGTCCACTAAGTGACGACAGGTGACCTTTTCGGGCGAATGGCGTTTTATGCTCCATCAGCGTGAAACGTCTGGAAGCAAACATCCTGCAACAATCGTCGGAAGAGTCCAGACCGATGGAGGGAGCGTTTGGTCTGGGGATGTCTTAGTGGCATTCCCTGGATGATCTCGTCATTTTGGAATGCACAATGGATCAACACAAGTCTGCGTCTATATTGGGGACCATGTCCATCCCTACACGCAGTAAGTTTTTACTCGGCACGATGGCATCTACCTGCAGGACGATGCAACGTGCCACACAGCTCGTACTGTCCGTACGTGGTTCGAAGAGCACCGGGATGAGTTTACCGTACGTGCCTGGCCACCAAATGCCTCGGATTGAAGCCCTATCGAGACTCCTTGGGGCCACCTCCACCGGGCTGTTCGGGCCATGGATTCTCAACAGAGAAACTTAGCGCAGATGACCGCGGCCCTGGAGTCGGCATGGCTTCACATCCCTGTTGGTAGCTTCCAGCACCTCACTGATTCTCTTCCTGCACGTCTCGCAGCCATTCGCTGCAGAAGGTGGCTAATCGGGCTTGTGACAATTGGTTAATGAGACTGAACTGCGTAGTACCATGGAGGTTATTTCCTGATTTCTTGATACATGTACTATCATCTTGCCCTTTTTCCTTACTAGTATTTTTCGTGTGTTCTTTTCCTCGCCGTTTCTCCGGAGAACCTCCTCAACCTTATCAGTCCACCTAATTTTCAACAACTTTCGACAGCAAGACGTCACAAACGCTTCGGTTCTCTTTTTTCCGATTTTCCTACTCTCCGTGAATCGTTACCATGCAATGTTGTATTCCAAAGTACATTCACAGAAATTTCTTCCTCAGATTAAGGCCGGTGTTTGATAATGGAAGCTTTCTATTGGCCAAAAATACCATATTTATCTCTGATAATCGATTTTATGCCATCGCTTCGTCCATCGTGTATTATTTTGCTTCGAAAGTAACAGAATTCCTTAACTTCCTCAACTTCGTGGTCCTCAGTTTTGATATTACACTGAACGCTAATCTCATTTATGCTACTTTCGTATTTCTTCAATTTACTCTCAATCCATATTTACGCATTAGATTGTTTATTTCCTTCAAGACATCAAATGATTCTCCTTCACTTTCAGTGAGGCAATGTCATCAGCGTATCTTATCATTAATACTCTTTCACCTTTAATTTTAATCAAAAAATGGTTCAAATGGCTCTGAGCACTATGGAACTTAACATCTCAGGTCATCAGTCCCCTAGAACTTAGAACTACTTAAACCTTACGAACCTAACTGAGGCAGGATTTGAACCTGCGACCGTAGCGGTCGGGCGGTTCCAGACTGAAGCGCCTAGAACCGCTAGGCCACAGCGGCTGGCTTAATTTTAATCCCCCCTCCTGAAACTATCTTTTATTTCATCATTGCTTTTCCTATATACAGATTGAACAATAAGGGCGAAAGACTACATCTCCGTCTTACACACTTTTTCATCCGAACCCTTCCTTCCTGATCTTACATTCTATTGTTACTCTTGGTTCTAGTACACACTGTGTATCATCCGACTCTCTCTTTGGTTTACTCCTACTTTCCTCAGGATTTTTCATATCTTACACTATTCTGTATTGTTGATCATTTTTTCCTAGTCTACAGATTCTAGGAACGTATCATGGTTTTTTTTTAAGTCATGTTTCCATTGTCAATCTCAACGTCAGAACTACCTCTCTAGTGAAATTTAATGATAAGTTAGGCTCAGTCGCAGACAAGGCAGGTTGCACACTTCGGCTGACTGGCAGAATGCTGGCAAAATGCAATCATTCTACATAGGAGACTGTTTACAAATCACATGTGCATCTCATTTAGAATACTGAGTTACTGTGTGGGGCCCGTACCCAATAGGACAAAAGCAGGATATTGAGCATATTGAGAGGAGAGCGTCAAGAACGGTCACAGGTTTGTTTGACTCACGGGAGACAGTCACGGAAATGGTGAAACTGGCAGATGCTTGAAAACGCCAGTCATCGCTTGAAAGCCTACTTACAAGGTTTCAATAACCAAGCGACGAATGTGGCGACATTCATCAGCCTCCTACAGATCTTTCCCACAGTGAACACAAGATTAGACTAATCGCTTGAAAGCCTATTTACAAGGTTTCAGTAACCAGTTTTAAGTGAAGAATGCTGAGACATTTATCAGGCTCCTACAGATGGCTCCCACAGTGAACACAAGATTAGACTAATTATGGCACGCACAGAGACGTTTAGGTAGCCACACTTTCTACGCCCCATACACGATTGTAATGGCGTAGGAAAGCTAACATGTAGACCATACTGTGTACCTTCTGCCATGCTCTTCGCAGCGGTTTTCAGAATGCGTGCATAGATGTAGAGCCCACGGTCACAAATGTTATCATTACCAATTTCGACTCCTTAAACAGTCATCAACAGATGATTTGACTACGTTACATGGTTACTTGTCAGTCAAATTTCATTTTGACTAGTTACTATACGGGGGTGGGCCAAAAGTCACTAGCCATCGTAACCCATTGAAAACATTAAGGTAATCTTGTTTGTTTGTGATAATTATAGATACAAACGCCAGAGTTCACTGATATATTTTTTCAGATCATTACTGATGAAAACACCAGAGTACACTATTAAATTAAACATCACTGACATTGTTCACTGTTGATTATAGCCTATTGTGAAGGAGTTTTCTCTTCAAAAGTGGCACAAAGCTGGTTATAATTTAATAATAAATTAGTGGAATAATAATTTCAACACTTTTCCACTTACAGGGAAGACGCGATGAAACATTTATCCCATTAGCGTTTCACTTTTTCCTGAACCTCATTTAGGGCAGTCCAATACATTACTGTTACGGTACAGATTTACTTCAGGTGAGTCATCTATAATAACCACAAATATTTCACAAAATTGTAAAAAAAACGGTATTTGTCGTAGACCATTTGGCGACCGAAATAATTATCACTAAAAAAGAAAGAATGAAAAAAGAAACACAAAAGAGAAAGGAGGTCAGAGAGATAGGGAGAGAGAGAGAGAGAGAGAGAGAGAGAGAGAGAGAGAGAGAGACAGAGAGAGACAGAGAGAGAGAGAGAGAGAGAGAGAAAGAGAGATCTCAGTGAGATATAGGGTATTATCCTGTGTTTATTTTAACATACGCGCAGCCCCTAAGACGTTCAATAAAATAATGCTGCCAACGTTGTTTCTCAAAAATAAAATGCACTGTCAGGGCTGAAAAAGTTGTAACCAAGCGAGAATTATATAGACTGTTCAAATAAATCTATGCTTGTGTACATCGTAGATATTGTAAAACGGGTTCTCTGTACTATGATTGTCTTCCTACCACTAACACGTGGGTCCATTCGAAGTGCTTTGGAACGTTATTAAAGAAAATATACCAGCAAGAAACAGTTAACTTTGAAGTAACTGGCATAAGCTTGCATAAAATAAGTAACTGTAGTAGACTGAACGAAAGAATGTGGATGAATATACACTACTGGCCATTAAAATTGGTACACCACGAGGTTGACGTGCTACTGACGCGAAATTTAACCGACAGAAAGAAGATGCTGTGATATGCAAAAGATTAGCTTTTCAGAGCATTCACACAAGGGTGGCGTCGGTGGCGACACCTATAATATGCTGACATGAGGAAAGTTTCCAACCGATTTCTCATTCACAAACAGCAGTTGACCGGCGTTGCCTGGTGAAACGTTGTTGTGATGCCTCGTGTGAGGAGGAGAAATGCGTACCATCACGTTTCCGACTTTGATAAAGGTCGGATTGTAGCCGATCACGATTGCGGTTTATCGTATCGCGACATTGCTGCTCGCGTTGGTCGAGATCCAATGACTGTTAGCAGAATATGGAATCGGTGGGTTCAAGAGGGTAATACGGAACGCCGTGCTGGATCCCAACGGCCTCGTATCACTTAGCAGTCGAGATGACAGGTATCTTATCCGCATGGCTGTAACGGATCGCCAGCCGCGGTGGTCTCGCGGTTCTAGGCACACAGTTCGGAACCGTGCGACTGCTACGGTCGCAGGTTCGAATCCTGCCTCGGGCATGGATGTGTGTGATGTCCTTAGGTTAGTTAGGTTTAAGTAGTTCTAAGTTCTAGAGGACTGATGACCACAACAGTTGAGTCCCATAGTGCTCAGAGCCATTTGAACCATTTTTGTAACGGATCGTGCAGCCACGTCTCGATCCCTGAGTCAACAGATGGGGACGTTTGCAAGACACTGCATCACAGACAGGAGCGCCTGCGATGGTGTACTCAACGACGAACCTGGGTAAACGAATGGCAAAACGTCATTTTTTCGGATGAATCCAGGTTCTGTTTACAGCAGCATGATGTTCGCATCCGTGTTTGGCGACACCGCGGTGAACGCACATTGGAAGCGTGTATTCGTCATCGCCATACTGGCATATCACCTGGCGTGATGGTATGGGGTGCCGTTGGTTACACGTCTCGGTCACCTCTTGTTCGCATTGACGGCACTTTGAACAGTGGACGTTACGTTTCAGATGTGTTACGACCCGTGACTCTACCCTTCATTCGATCCCTACGAAACCCTACATTTCAGCAGGATAATGCACGACCGCATGTTGGAGGTCCTGTACGGGCCTTTCTGGATACAGGAAACGTTCGACTGCTGCCCTGGCCAGCACATTCTCCAGATCTCTCACCAACTGAAAACGTTTGGTCAATGGTGGCCGAGCAACTGGCTCGTCACAATACGCCAGTCACTACTCTTGATGAACTGTGGTATCGTGTTGAGGCTTCATGGGCAGCTGTATTTGTACACGCCATCCAAGCTCTGTTTGACTCAATGCCCAGGCGTATCAAGGCCGTTATTATAGCCAGTGGTGGTTGTTCTGGGTACTGATTTCTCAGGATCTATGCACCCAAATTGCGTCAGTTCTACTATAATATATTTGTCCAATGAATACCCTTTTATCATTCGCATTTCTTCTTGGTGTAGCAATTTTAATGGCCAGTAGTGTACATCTAACTAACAAAATTGCAGTCTCTCATAGGGATGATTTATGACAGTTTGTCAAATAAAAGCGCAGGGGAAAGTTGTTGGATGGTGTGCGGTTGTTACACAACAATGAACAAGCTCAGAACTCCTGAGAACTGAACTTTCTTAACAGGACTGTGTCATAACCGCATTTCAGCATCTAGCAGAAGCATAGCAATTTCTGCATTGATGAGTTGCCTGACGTGGACACGATCATAATAAAGATGTCGGATTTTGTCTTATGAGACAGCATTGTACAAAACTTCGGCATGAGGTAGCGGGGTGATGGGAGTAATGCTGACTGAATCAGGAACCGTCCCGTCATGTTCCACACATGCTCAGCGCAGCACACATCATGTATCAGTGCTAATCAGGACAGGTAATGTGCGTCGTGGAGAATTCTCAGGGTCTGAAAAAGATGTGTAATAACTGCAACTGCAAAAGTACTGTGCTTGAAAAGGGCCAAAAAGATGCACCCATGATCATACATGAAATACTGGAGGTAATAAACAAACGATGGAAATGAAGGAAACGTAGAAAGTGAACAGCAACAGGATAAATTATTCAGAAATGAAATTATTCAGAGATCTAGAAAAGCTAAAGAGTAATAGACGAAGGAAAAACATTATGACACAATTACAAAATTCAAACAGGCTATGGTAGATGTTGCACATAGACAAATAAAAAGTCACAGTTATTAGAAAAGGGTAACTGGTTAACTGAAACAAAATATAGTGGTAAAATGAAAATAATGTTTAAAGAATATAGTTGCTCATGAGATATAGGCCAATTGAAAAAGACGACTTGTTGTAACAAGATAATAGGGAAGATATAACTATTTTACAAAGTTCTAAAGGATTTGCATCCACTCGAAAAAACGGAGTCGATGTTGTGGTCTTCAGTCCAGAGACTGGTTAGATGCAGCTCTCCATGCTACTCTATCCTGTGCTAGCTTCATCATCTCTGAGTAACTACTGCACCCTACATGATTCTGAATCTGCTTAGTATATTCATCTCTTGGTCTTCCTCTATGATTTTTACCCTCCACGCTGCCCTCCAATGCTAAATTTTTGATCCCTTGATGCCTCAGGACATGTCCTACCAACCGATCCCTTCTTCTAGTCAAGTTGTGCCACAAACTTCTCTTCTCCCCAATCCTATTCAATACCTCCTCATTAATTACGTGATCTACTCACCTAATCTTCAACATTCTTCTGTAGCACCACATTTCGAAAGCTTCTATTCTCTTCTTGTCCAAACTATTTCTCATCCATGTTTCACTTCCATACATGGCTACACTCCATACAAATACTTTCAGAAACGACTTCCTGACACTTAAATCTATGCTCGATGTTAACAAATTTCTCTTCTTCAGAAACGCTTTCCTTGCCATTGCCAGTCTACATTTTATATCCTCTCTACTTCGACCATCATCAGTTATTTTGCTCCCCAAATAGCAATACTCGTCTACTACTTTAAGTGTCTCATTTCCTAATCTAATTCCCTCAGCATCACCTGATTTACTTAGACTACATTCCATTATCATCGTCTTGCTTTTGTTGATGTTCATGTTATAGCCTCCTTTCAAGACACTGTCCATTCCGTTCAACTGCTCTTCCAGGTTCTTTGCTATCTCTGACAGAATTACAATGTCATCGGCGAACCTCAAAGTTTTTATTTCTTCTCCATGGATTTTAATAGCTACTCCGAATGTTTCTTTTGTTTTCTTTACTGCTTGCTCAATATACAGATTCAATAACCTATCGGAACTTCATGAAACTATTGGGGCAGAAGCGGGAATACTCTTCGACGTCCCCAACAAATTCCGCGTTTTTTGAAGCAAAGTTGGCTGAGAAAAAAATGTGTTGCATAACTTATTGAACGCAAAGTTGAAGTGACGGCGGAGGATAAGAGTCGCAAGGTCTAGACATGGCTTCGTGAGGCGCATTGTATCGATGATGTGGGATGCAGGCATGGGGAGGGGCCGCACCAGTCTATCCGAACGATTGATGAGCGAAACAACAGCAGTAGCATCTCTTCCGCTCTGCGCCGCAACCAATCGTCGCCAGCAACAGGGAGAAGTCTGTTCTCATCACTAAATACAACTTTTCATCATCTGTAGCAGTAGAAGCTCCTTCACAATAACACCGGGTGCGGATTTAACGGTGGTGAGTTGTCGGGGAAAGCTCGGCGAGCAGCACTCTTGCTTGTACATCAACTTTCAGCAAACAATGCCTAATGATTCTCACGGAGACTGGATGCAACGTCCATGAAAGTCGTGCTACTTTGATATTAATTGTGGCCAAATAAATATAGAATTAAAATCTAGCCGTGGAAGTATAATTTCCGAAAAATAAGTACGAACTGTAATCTTGCATTAGGTGTTTACTACTTCAACACGATGGGCGAAGCAACGGATTACTCTTCCAGGAAGACAAATATAGTTCTTGTAGGACCAGTAAGTGATTACTATTCCGTCCACGGCACAGGTTTTCAATCTTCCCGAGCCGCCTGTAAGTATACTGTTTTTACATCATATCTTTCGTGTGTTCGCTTATCATTTCGTACACGAGTTATTTAACGGTACTTGCGTAGTTAGTAAAGATTTTATAGAAACGTTGTGTTAAACAAAGAGTTATGTCAGATATGTGTTTGAATCGTCATTCTACGTTGGAAGGAGACAACTGGACGCACATTCCCATTTAGAACTCCAAGAAATCAACTACGATGTGATTTATCTAGATGTGACCACTACACTACGCTGATGGTTACGCACAGCTGTGTAGCAAATATAACCGTAGGTCGTGAGCTCTTCAATAACAAAGGCGTTATTAATCACCGTCAAACACTTGTTAGTGTTTAAACATCTGACGATACTAGGAACCGACGTGCGTCAGCTTCTATTGCAATATCGCAGTGCAGTGTGCGCGCGCGCGCGCGCGCGCGCGCGCGCGCGCGTGTGTGTGTGTGTGTGTGTATAAGAGGAAGAGAGAGAGAGAGAGGATAAAAAGACTAGGCACCATCTTCATGACTTGCATAGTAATTAATTTCCACTGGTAACCACTTTCGCAACATGTAAACAGTTAGGTATCACTAGGTGCAGTGACCAACGGAAGGAAGGTAGAGGAGAACGTCCAGTGTCTCCAGTCGTGAAGGGGACAATACAAATTTTACAATGTTTACAAAATATCGATGTATAGAGATTAAACATCGATGTTTCAATATCGATACTCAAGTCAATGAAACATCGTAACATCCATGTTCAAGATGAAATATCTACCGTCTATGATGGCAAAAAAAAAAAAAGCCAAGCTACTTGTTCCCACTAGCAATAATTTTTTATCATTTAAACCAATTTTTCCCTGAAGGTATCTCATAGCGACATACGTACAGTGGCTGAGTAGAAACAGCGTTCCGACATGCCGACATGCTCAGTTTGGTAGCAAAAACTTTTACTGGAAAGTCTGAAAAACTGTGCGAGACGGTTAAGCTGTGAAAATGATTGTAATGTGATACAAGCAAAGTGTAGCAGCAACTGACGGACTAAGAGAAGGATTTAAGAAGTGCCCACTACAAGCGATTCGGTGTTCTATATGACTAAACATTTTTGCAGCTGTGATTAGTAGCATCATTAACTGCCATGTTAATGTATCATACATGCTAACAGCCGCAGATAGTATAGAGCTGGCTGATGGTTGTGTAATTCTGAGGCCTTACGAGTTGCTACTTGTGAAATTTGTTTAGAAAAGTACGTTGCAAGCAGTAAAGTAATCAATAGATCTAGAATGTTGAGTCTGCTGGAAAGCAAGAAATGCAGCCTGCTGGAGACAATCTGGAGAGTAACATAACAATAAATAAATAAACAAATAAATACCGACTGAACATGTTAAAACAGTACCCATATCAACGTCGCTCGATCCTAGACTCAAGAACATACGTTTTCAGGATGCTGTACGTGTTCGAAGGAAATTAAAACAATTTATGATTTGCTTGCAGCTGCTGAAAAGATTGTCAGTGAGGCAGGGCAACACATTGATACATTACATGAAAACAGAGACATAAAATTTTAATTTATGGAATGAACATTATAAAATAGCACAAGGAAAGAACAATTGCAAACTGGACCAGGAACGGACCTAGCATCGCCAGTTGTTATCTTGAAGATCGCCTTCTAGATCTTACACAAGAACCGATAGAAGTGTGAAATTGCATCGTCTGTACTACCTATCCAAAACCACAAAAATTGCACTTAAATATTAGAGCTGTGTAGCTACATTGTCAATGTGTTCTCAAAAGCAGGATATGCTCTCTCTGTCAACAATGTAATGAACTGAAGGGAAAACTTCTCTGAAAAATGTTATTTTTACAGCCTGTACAAAAAGCTTGTGGGATACTTAACGTTAATTATTGCTGTATTTATCTATATAAATAAAAATATAAATGTTCGTTTGCTTAAAATCGTGTGTCTTTGAAAGTTCTTGACCGATTGCGTTCTAATACAGGCTTGTTTTTAGGTTCCTATTTCTTTAATATATATATAATAGGTATATAAAAACACACGCGTATTAGAATGCTACATTTTGTTAAAATTTGAAAGCAATCGGTAAAAACGTTCGGAGATTTGCGTTTACGAACATCTACATTTCCTATCTAAGTACAAAAATAGATATTCGATTATTCAAAATATCAGATTACCAAAAGTTCTTCATGGATTACTATTAAATATTGACACAACGTTGCATTCGAATACTTAAGTGTTTTTATATATCTACTTGAACGACCTCTGGTATATATTTAATATATATGTAGTAAAAAGAGAAACGTTAAAAATGTAAATGTTGGTTTCTTCAAAATCGTTAATCTCCGAAATTTTTTGACCGATTGCTTTGTAGTTTTGACACTGTGTTGGATTCTAATACGGGAGCGTTTTATGTACCAAATTCTATAATATACGTATATTTTAATACACACACACACACACACACACACACACACACATATATATATATATATATATATATATATATATATATATATATATATATATAAGATTAGTACTGCGATCTATTGAGGGCCTTCACCATCTTCACGGCGCCAGTTGATTCAAAATGGTACAAATGGCTCTGAGCACTATGGGACTTAACTTCTGAGGTCATCAGTCCCCTAGAACTTAGAACTACTTAAACCTAACTAACCTAAGGACATCATACACATCCATGCCCGAGGCAGGATTCGAACCTGCGACCGTAGCGGTCGCGCGGTTCCAGACTGACGCGCTTAGAACCGCTCGGCCACAACGGCCGGCAGGGCCACTTGAGTGGACGTCTCAGCGGGAAGAACATATTTATGTTTTGTGCAAGCTGAGTAAATTTTGTCACTCAAATCTCGAAGCTCCTAGGGAGCACACTTTTAGATTTTAGAGTAGATAAATATACGTCGATTTACAGGAGATTATTCTACTTTACAAGTTATATTTGTGTAACTCGAAAGCCTGAAAGTTACTACTATACTTTCGAAAATAGTTCAAACATGGAAATGGGGCACGTTTGCACACTTCTATTGGGGCACTTTATGCTTTATTTTCCATTGCAGTCCTAGCTGATAACTCAGTCAAGGAAACTTTCAGATAACAACAGTTAGGAAGTTAAGAATCTCAAGCACAAAACATTAATTCTGTGAGAGCAAGGACTGATATGGGTAAGGAAGCGTTGAAAGCAAGAACAAGGAAAAATGTGGATAGGTTTACTTCTGACGTCACCATTAGTGTTCTGCCGAAGGCAGTTTCCCATGGTACGAGTAGCTCTCTACGCTCTCCTGTCTCTGCCGTCCTCTTCAGGTCTGCGTAATTTCCGCTTCCCTTTATGTTGTCTATCATCTTGTACCTGCTTCTTCCTCCCAATCTCCTGACACAAACTAGCCCTTCAGAAGCGTCTATTAGCACACCCTTCTCAACGAATGCCCCATCCAGTTCTTCTTCCTTTCTCTCATAACCCGCAGCAGTGTCATGAAGAGGTTGAAAATCGCCTTTGTATTTACTGCTTGAAACTCAATAACAAATAAAAAAGAAATCGAGAACCGGTTCAGTGCTTTAGATGTAAAATGTGGACTCCCGACTTTTGTGCCAGGGATCATTGTTTTTTGTGATTATAAATAATGTCGGACAATGATGATGAGTAGGCCTTTAATTAATATTCTAACTTCTATGTAGCACATATTATGTTAACAGGTGGAAGTTCGCCAAAACATTTGTTTACTGTTAGTAAAATTTTCGTATTTTACCATCTTAATTGGTGTAAGTCAACCTGTAATCTTGTTTATTGTGAATGTGATATATTTTCAAAATTTTAGTAGTGTGTTTTGTTTACTCATTATTGTGTTCTTTGATCTACATAGCCCTGCCCCCACAGGTGTGTCAAGTTGCCCTGTACCTGGGGCACATGAATGTACTCGACTTGAGCGAATAGGAAATTATTTTGCACCCTTAAATGTACCGTTGAGCTCGACGCATATACACCAAATTATACTTTAATAATCATGTTACAAGACTAAACAATTTTAAACACGATAAATTTAACCAAAATAAAAAATAAAAATCTTCCGAAAAGATATCCCGGTCTCCCTACTCAGACAGAGATTTCCGATCAAAGAAATGAGGTATGCTTGTCAAGACTGTCGTGTAAAACTCTTTCTAAGCACATTATGTTGATGTATCTAGTCGACAGATACCCGGCACGCGCCTCGTTTGTAGCTTGGAAACCGGTTACTGAGCTCGTTCTTTACACTGGGTAGGACGTAAGGGCGTTATCAGTTGATGAGCAGGTTCGTCTGATCTGAAACCACTGGACTTTATTCTCTGGACCAGGATCTCTAGATTGCAGCCTACGGACCCGAACCACAAAAATCTGAAAAAAAGAAGCTTGTTTTATTTCTGTGCTGCGTGTAGACGTAATTATTTTGTATGGCATTTTTAGCTGCATTTATCAGTGGACAACTGGTGTGAATTAAGTCTGCATTCACCTCTCAAACCCTGCACACCCTCGCGCCAATTCCGCGTGCTATTCGGTTAAACGTGGGGGCATTTGAATTGGCAAAATCGTACAGACTTTCAAAGAATGGTTAACGGTATATTTACAGCATAAAGTGAGCTAATTTTCGAACTAATAAAATTTCATACCTACCCCATTTCAACCAAACCAGGAGCCATCGCAACACGCAGCTGCTTAAGCTCTTGATGTTGAGGAACACTATTTTTAGATACATTTATTCGATAATGAGATATTGCGACAAATGCACAAGATGTCTTAACCTTCTGACAGACGGCTTACTAACTCGTAACATTCAATGACACGCGACCATCGTGAGCGTTTTAGCGGTAAATTCAAATGCCAAATAAACAAATACGTCTTTGTAAAAAATACAAAAATATTTTTTCTAGTAACAGTTACACACAGTTCCAATATGTTATTATTATTATTAGATTCTGATTTTTACATACACATGTTCTTAGATTTTTCTTTTTTAAAAAAGGAGTTTTTTGTAAACATGCTGATAAATCATGTTGAGTGTCAAAATGATGTCAGTTCTTTTCATTTCTTTATTCTCATGGATTCATTAAATCACACATTTGTAATGTAACATTTTATACAGTTAAATTGGAAACTTTAAATGCTGGGTTATAGGACTTAAACTCGAAACTCGAGCACTGTTCTAAAATGTTATATGGTATTTTTGGGGTTAGTTATGGTAAAAATACCATTGGTAGGGACCGCAACTCAGGTTCCTAGGTATGTACAGATTATAAATACGGTCCTGATCTGGAGTAAGCTATGTGCATGACCTACGACGACCATGAGGAATTAAAACATCGTATTGCTCAAGCGTCTGTAACAAGATCGAAAGAATCTTTTCAGTTTGTCTATAAGACCTTAGATAACCCAATACGAAAGTGTATCGTAACTGACAGTGGGTATCTGATGACAAATTGAATTTTATGGAAGTATTTCTGACCACTGTCCTCTGTAATTTCCTTTTAGTTGCCGTTGCTGACATTGCGATTTCACTGTGTATGTGACCCTAAATTAAACTCAGTCACATTTTCTGTTCATGTCCGCAGCTCGTGGTCGTGCGGTAGCGTTCTCGCTTCCCGCGCCCGACTTCCCGGGTTCGATTCCCGGCGGGGTCAGGGATTTTCTCTGCCTCGTGATGACTGGGTGTTGTGTGATGTCCTTAGGTTAGTTAGGTTTAAGTAGTTCTAAGTTCTAGGGGACTGATGGCCATAGATGTTAAGTCCCATAGCGCTCAGAGCCATTCTGTTCGTTCCACTTCACTATCTAAAAGTCAATGCGTGAAGCCTTCAGTGAGTACCACAGGATAATCTTATCGAAAAATCTCTCACAAAACCAAAGAAATTCTGGAGTTATGTATCAGTGACACCAGAGTTAATGTTCATCATCAAAAGTGAAATGCTGAACTACATTTTCGAAAGTTCCTTTACAAAAGTAAATCTAGGAATACTGCGACACTTCAATTCTTGCATCACTGCAGATACGACTGTAACATATACGAGTGACAGTGACACTCAGAAACATCAGAAATTGCTAAAATTAGAGAACGCTCCGGGGCCCAGTGAAACCGCTAATATATTATATACAGAATTCGCAGCTGAATTAGCTCAGGTTTTAACCGCAACACACTGTAGAGCTCTCTAACACAAAAAATGTGGAGAACCTCGCAGGCGACATCCGTCCACAAGAAGAGCAGCAAATGTGATCTACAAGACTACTGTGAAATTTCTTGGAGATCCAGTTGTTTTAGAACCTTAGAACATATTCTGGGTTGAAACGTAAAGAGCTATTTCGGACAGATGACCTCCTTCATGCCAACCGTCATTTATTCCGAGAACGCTGGTGATGTGAAACCGAACTCTCGCTTTTCCCACAAGACATTCTGAAAGCCATAGACCAAGGACGTCAGGTAGATGCAGTTTTTAATGACTTCCGTAAAGCGATTTATTCAGTACTACACGAAATCCTGTCAAAGAAAGACCGATCAAATCAGGCGTACGTGAAATTCGTAACAGGATAGAGAATTTGACTACGACGTCTTTCGTGACGGAGTCCTTCCATAAACAGAGAATTTGTCGTAGGGCAGTTACAACATGTTAGTATGGATAAAGAATACTTGAAGATGTAGAAGTAATTCCAGGCGTGTCCTATGGAAGTGTGTTGCGACATGTGTTGTTCATGTTGTACATTAGTGACCTGGCATAAAGGATTAATAGTAGCCTCAAATGTTTTGCACTTGATGCAGTTCATCAGGTTACCTTCCATTGAGAAAACTGTTGTACTCAGTGACTGTTCTCTTGACTTATAAATTATACATTGCAGCGATCAGACATCCTTTTTAAATTTTATTGATCAGACCTAGATTTAAATGCATTGAGCGAAAATAAGAGTGAATTTAGAATGGCTAGCTTCTAGCCGAAATATAGATCTGCACAATAAAATTTAAAAAGGACAACCTGATTCAGTTATTTATAATAAATTTCAGTCTGAAAAAATCTGCACAAATAATCATATTTTGATAAGGTTTCAAAGTGATGTAAAGATTCTCAACTTGTTTTAAATGTTCCGGCATATAAAATTATGCAGTTCGGAAAACAATAAGTTGCATTTGGAATCAGTCAACTCACGTAATTACTATATAATCAGTCAACTAACATTACCTGGGTGTAAAAATTTGTGTGGATATGAAATGGAAGCAACACATGGGTTTGATCGTAGGTAAAATAGGTGGCAAACCGGATCATTGGTAACATGCTAGGAAAATACAATTAGTCTTTGTGGTCGTGTGACTAACCTTAGAATATTTCTCAAGTGTGTGGGACCCATAGCAGGTGATATTGAACTATACAAAAAAAGGACAGCACAGTTGGTCACAGGTTGATTTTAGCCATGTGTGAGCGTGACTGAGATGCTGAAAAACCGAAGTGGTATACGCTTGAAGATAGACACAAACTATCTTTTTGAAAGCCTGTTTACGAAGTTCCAAGTGCGAGTTTTGTGCGAGGATTCTACGAATGTACTACAGCGCCCTGTGTCTCAATTCCACAGTCATGGCGAGGACAAGATCAGAGTAATTATGGTGCGCACAGAGACGTTTAAACAATGTTTCCTCCCCTACTCCGTACTCGAATGGACAGGAAGTGGTACAATGCACTGCAGACTGTTAACGAAGGTAGGAGCATATCGAATAGGTTCCCATATATGTGAATGGCTCGAAGACTTCTTAAGTAACAGTTGTCCTCAGTGGCGAGTGATCAACAGACACAAGGGAATCGACAATAGTGAGAATCGACAATAGTGAGAATCGACAATAGTGAGAATCGACAATAGTGAGAATCGACAATAGTGTACCAGGAAAATGTGATGGGACCCCTGTTATTTTTTACATACGTAAATGATCTGCGGAAGGGTGAGCAGCGTTGTGCGGCAGTTTGCTGATGATGCTGTGGTGTACGGGAAGATGTCGTCGTTGGGTGACTGGGGGAAGCTACGAGATGACTTAGAGAAAATTTCTAGTTAGGTGTGATGAACACCAGCTTACTCTAAATGTAGAAAAATATAAGTTAATGCAGATGAGTAGGAAAAACAAACACGTCATGTTCGAATACATCATTAACAGCGTGCTGCTTGACACAGTCAAGTGGATTAAAATCTAGGAGTAGCGCTGCAAAGAGATTTGAAATGGGACGAACATGTAAGGATTGTAGCAGGAAAGGTGAATGGTCGACTTCGGTTTATTGAGAGAATTTTAAGAAAGTGTGGTTCATCTGTAAAGGAGGCTGCATATGGAACACTAGTGCGACGCTTCGTACAGTACTGCTCGAGTGCTTGGGACCTGTACCAGGTCGGATAAAGGAAGAGGTCCAAGCAATTCAGAGGTGGGCTGCTAGATTTGTTACCGGTAGGTTCGAACAATACGCAAGTATTACGGAAATGCTTCGAGAACTGAAAGGGAAATCCGTGGAAGGAAGTGACGTTGTTTTCGAGGAACACTATTAGGAAACGTTAGAGAACCAGCTTACTGCAGAACGATTCTACCGCTGCCAACGTACATTTCTAGTAAGGACCACGAAGATAAGAGAAATTAGTGCTGCTACGGACACATATACTAGTAGTTTTTTCTCCCCCACCTTGTGAGTGGAACAAGAAAGAAAATGACTAGTAGTGGCAAAGGGTACCCTTCGCCACGCACCATACGGTCGCTTGCGTAGTGTGTATGTCAATGTAGATAGGGAGCAGCGTCTGCAGCGCCCTTCACAGGAGTATGGATCATTCAACGAATTCTAAAATTTAGATTATTTATTCATCCAAATAGTAATTTCACTTCTTTCAGAACGTTGCTAGCCGGCCGTGGTGGCCGAGCGGTTCTAGACGCTTCAGTCCGGAACCGCGCAACTGCTACGGTCGCAGGTTCGAATCCAGCCTCGGGCATGGCTGTGTGTGATGTCTTTAGGTTAATTAGTTTTAGGTAATTCTAAGTTCTAGGGGACTGATGACCTCCGATGTTAAGTCCCATAGTGCTCAGAGTCATTTGACCCATTTAGAACGTTGCTTGTTATTTTTAGATACTTAAAAGATATGAACAACCGATGGGGTTGAGAACCTTGTTGTACAGTACAACAAATCTTAGTTGGGGACATTAATGGGTAAGTACGTTTCTAGCATTTGTAGACTTAGAGGAAGCTTTTGACAATGTTGACTGGAATACTCTCTTTCAAATTATGAAGGTGGCAGGGGTAAAATACAGGGAGCGAAAGGCTAGTTACAATTTGTACAGAAAGCAGATGGCAGTTATAAGAGTCGAGGGACATGAAACGGAAGCAGTGGTTGGGAAGGGAGTGAGACAGGGTTGTAGCCTATTGCCGATGTTATTCAATCTGTATATTGAGCAAGCAGTAACGGAAACGAAAGAAAAGTTCGGAGTAGGTATTAAAATCCATGGAGAAGAAATAAAAACTTTGAGGTTCGCCGATGACATTGTAATTCTGTCAGAGACAGCAAAGGACTTGGAAGAGCAGTTGAACGGAATGGACAGTGTCTTGAAAGGAGGGTATAAGATGAACATCAACAAAAGAAAAACGAGGATAATGGAATGTAGTCGAATTAAATCGGGTGATGCTGCGGGAATTAGATTAGGAAATGAGACACTTAAAGTAGTAAGGGATTTTGTTATTTGGGGAGCAAAATAACTGATGATGGTCGAAGTAGAGAGGATATAAAATGTAGGCTGGCAATGGCGAGGAAAGCGTTTCTGAAGAAGAGAAATTTGTTAACATCGAGTATAAATTTAAGTGTCAGGAAGTCGTTTCTGAAAGTATTTGTTTGGAGTGTAGCCATGTATGGAAGTGAAACGTGGACGATAAATAGTTTAGACAAGAAGAGAATAGAAGCTTTCGAAATGTGGTGCTACAGAAGAATGCTGAAGATTAGATGGGTAGATCACATAACTAATGAGGAGGTATTGAATAGAATTGGGGAGAACAGGCGTTTCTGGCACAACTTGACTAGAAGAAGGGATATGTTGGTAGGCCATGTTCTGAGACATCGAGGGATCACCAATTCAGTACTGGAGGGCAGCGTGGAGGGTAAAAATCGTAGAGGGAGACCAAGAGATGAATACACTAAGCAGATTCAGAAAGATGTAGGTTGCAGTAGGTACTGGGAGATGAAGAGGCTTGCACAGGATAGAGTAGCATGGAGAGCTGCATCAAACCAGTCTCAGGACTGAAGACCACAACAACAACAACCGTGAATAAGTGGAGGTTAAAAAGAACTGTTCGGCAGGGAAAAGACGGAAACAGACCGGTATCCTTCACCTACTCATCACGCAATGACAGATGCAGTTAGGGAAACTAGAGCGCCAAATGAAGTATACAAGCAGTTGTGCTATTGACGCACCATCCGCGCGTGGGAAGTGACTCGTTGAAAGAAGACTAGTATTCGGAAAACTGCAACCTTGGTTCGTAAATAGATCAGGAAACGGGGATGTGGCTGTAGATAGAGAGAAACGGAGACACAGTCTCCTTAAGTGCAGTCGGTGTCTCGTTATTTTTGTGGAGTAGTAAGTGGAGCTGATATTCGTCCCCGCGGGTCGTGTTGCTGCGGCTCGGCTCGTGTGGCTCCGCGCCTGCCTGCCTCTGGCTCACGCGCCGATGACATACGCGGCGCAGATGTGGGTCGCTGCAGGCGGCCGCGGGTCGCGGGCCCTGGGGAGATGCGGAGGACACCCTCCCGCTTACCCGCGACAAGAAAGGCGTTATGGCTCCAGTAGAACACCTGGCGGCCTTCTACGACAACAAAGGGTAATTTCATCTATGATGACTAGCTTGAGAAGCAAACGGAAATTCACCTAGTCCCACATACATTTCACGTGTGTACTAGAATATATGAGAGAGCGCTGAAAAGGTATACCTCTGAATGTGAGAACTCTTAAAGCTTTTTTAAATAAAGCAAACGTTATTGATATACTACATCTTTATTCTTCGTGTCTACATTGTAACTTCCCAACAGATATTTTCCGTAACCTGCCAATAATACAAATATATATAGCATTCACATTCAGCGTAACCAGCAACAGATAAATTCCGTAACCTCCTAATAATACAATGTGACTCTCTCAATAAAATTGTCGCTCACTTATAACCTTTCAATAATTGACTGTGAATTTAAACTGGTAAATTTTGGACGTCAGCAGTGCTGCGTCATGGCCCTGAAAGATCGTACTGAATAAATTGAAAATTCTTACCTCAATTTTTCTGGCACAGCCCAGTGCAATGCTGGCCGACAGATTTGTTACGTATAAAAAGAAACAACTGATTTTTCTTTACAATAATCGGGATGACCATGGACTGGAGAAATTAGTAAATTCTTTAAATTGAGAAGTTACTTTTTATGAGAAACATTATTATTAAGAGATTTTTTTTAAAACATTTACATGGGACTTGATATAATAATACTACACATGCGCGAGGGTGCTTTTACCTTATACTACAATGCTCAGGCACCGCCATCGCTCCACACGACCGCCCCAGCCAACTCCATACACCAGACTGATAGCTACCACTACTATAGGTGCTACACAGTTCCTATTGCATACAACACTGCTCTCTGGTCTGAGATTCTCTTACAGCTTACATATCGCAGGCATTGCGTGAGCAATCCATCGAAATTACATCTGCTCGAGTGCGCTAGCAACAAATTCCTTAATCATGGACCTCTTACAACATATTTACTTTACAATATAGTCGCTCTGGCGACGAACACATTTCTCCCAAGAAGAGACCAGTATGTTGATAACGTCAGCGTAGAAAGTTTCGCTTTGTCGACGGAGCCACAACCTCATGGTTGCACCACTTCATCACGGTCACAGTGAAGTCCTCGAAGGCCTTTTTTTAAATTTTAGAAAAACTGAATATCGGATGGGGCCAAGTAGGGACTATAATCGATGACAGCGAACTCAAAGCGTCATATTATTGCAGATGTCGCAGCCTTCGTGTGTGACCTGGCATTTTCATGCTGAAGGAGAGTGTTCTCCATATGTGGACGAACTCTTCGAATTCGATACTCGAGTACACCACGCTGTTCCTCATTCACCGACGTAGTTACGTTACGCACTGCCATGTTACACGCTACAATTCGGAGCCCTCCTGCGGCAGAGGGTTGCAAACTGCGTCAGCGAAGAGGGAAGTCGACCGTGTATGATGCATGATATTCAATACCTCATCCGATACTGAGAACAGAAAAAAAATTCCGAGGAATTTTTCAGCACGCCATCGTAGTAATATGAGAAACAAAGAATTCCAGACGAACGGAAATGCTCTCTTATACACCCTTTAGACAAGAAATGAAATGAGACAGGTGTTAACATCTACAGAGGACTCTCTTTCGTAGCTGTTACGTGTAAAATGCCACGAAAAATCCATCAAAATCATTTGAAATAGCAATTAGATCATCAGCACGGTGACTACCGAGGGGAAGGGGTGGGTTTATAAAGGTCAAGGTCAGATTCTATATAGAACTGACTGTCAATTGGAAACTGGTCGTAAGTCTAACAAGCAAAAATCTGGTCGCAACCTTTCTAGACTTCAAGAATATCCACGACTGCATAGACAGAGGAACAATTTTCAATTTAATAGAAGAAATCGGCATAGACAAAAAGACATTGACAATTAAGGAACATTGACAGAAATGAAGTTCAAAACAAAATTCCATGCAGAATTTGTGAAACAGTTGAAATATAACTTGGTGTAAGGCAAGATGATGGCCTCCCCCCCAATGCTCTTTAAGTGCATTTTGGAAAAGGCAGCAAGGGAATGGAACTTAAGACTGCAAGAAAAAGGTGTCCAAGAAATTAGAATGTGGCATAAAAACACGAACGTCACGATGAAGTATCTAACCTTCGCAGATGATTTAGCAGTAATTTTCAAATACGTCGATACAGTAGCTGAACAAGTTAACCATTTGAAATAGACGGCGGAAAGTCTAGATTACGAAATTTGAGAAACAGAATTCATAACGAACATTAAAAATGCTTCAAATGTCGTGGGCACAAGACACGGTAGAATCAACACAGTGCATAAATTTGAGTACTTAGGGGAAATAACGCAGTCAAACGGTCTAGCTAATGAAACAAACAAAAATAGAGCCCAAAAAATTCGAATGGGTTAACCGTTAATGAAGGACACTTACAACAACAAACAGGGCAAGTGCCAGTACGACTCGCACTCTGAGGCTTCTGTACAATCGTAATTATGTACATCGGATAGTTCATTTACTGCTATTTATGACTGAGTTTGCGAGTATCAAAATTTGTGACATAAATGGCCCAATCTTTTGACCGAGTTGACTTAGAAGGCAAACCGCCAAGGGCTCTTAGTTTTAAGTACAGGGCATAAATTGCAACTTGATATCTCTACTCGTTCCTGAAAGAAAGGGGTGTTAACAAATTGACAGTAGAATGGTGGACAACAAGTGGCAAAAAAATATTTTTCGTCAATATAATTACAAATTAAGAGTTTTCAGCTTCTTCTTGTATTCGTAGTGTGAACGTTGCTTCTTGCCAGATGAACAACGAACGGCAAAAAATATTTTTGTGTGATATAATTACAAATTAACTATTTTCGGATTTTTGCTGTACTTGTTCTGTGAAGCCTTGCTTCTTGCCGAAGTCAAGGTCATAGGGATTCTAGGTCAACGAGAAGTTTCCTGCAGATTTTGCTGTGTAAATTTGTGAGTACGGAAATATGTGACACAAATGGCCGACTGTACTGACTTAGAAGCTAAAATGTTTCGCACCGCTAAGGGACCTAGACCTTAGTACCAGACACAAATTTCAACTTGATAACTCTTCCCACTCCTGAGAAAAAGGGGTCTTAACACATGGACCACCAGACATAGGGATGGATGACAAAGTGATCCTATTAGAGTGGCATTCCTATCAACTGATGCACAGAACCTTAAAAGTCTTAGGAAAAACAAAAATCCAACACTACAACAATGTCACAAAACCGGAGTGAATTTGTGCAGCGAAAGGAAAGTTGAGAATACATGGATGAACTGAAAAACAATCTGATATTCTCAGAGAAAAGGAGAATTTAGTTTTATGGTCACTTGATTCGAATGAATCCAGACAGACTGACTAAAAAATATTCGAACACTTCGACGAAAATACGAAAACGCTAATCAGTTGTTTTAAGAACGATCAAAAAGACTTAGCAGAAATTAACGTTAGGAAAGCAGAAAATATAGACAAGTCGTCATTCCGAAAAAGGTTTCTAAATTCGTCGATTTCAGGAAAATGTCAAAAAGCGCATCCCTGTATGGATAAAGGTAAGAAGAAAGGAACACAGTCAAAGAATGAAAATATACTGGAAAGACGATATATGGGCGAAGTCGAAGAAAGAAGAAGAGGAAAAAATTAAGTGCTAAGATTTCCACCTTCAGCATGAATTTGAATAAAGTCGTCATTATGAAACAGTGAAACAAATATGAAACCAACATTTGAACTGCTGGTGCAGCGGTCCTCTTCGGGGCAACAAAACTGCTGGGTTCTGGAGATGGTCTTTCCTGTATATACCATTTTATTTCGGTTGTCGGGTGCAATTCCCATGACGAGACAGTTCTAGTTTGACCTTATTTTCTCTCGAGTTTTTCGGGTTTCTTATGCCAGAGAACTTATCATTCACCGACCAACGCAATTAATATTTCACAATCACCGCAGAGCACCCACAACGGCTCAGACGTAACAGACACACATGAATGTTGTAACAAATCTGTTAGAGAAAGCGGTGCACCATGTCACAGCCGGCTCTGCAGAGAGAACCCGGTGCTGCACACGGCAGAAGGACAGGAAGTCTTACCGTAATGTCTCATGGACAAATCCTCAAGTGAACCAGGTAAATTATCAAAGGGATGAAAAAGCTTAAAAACACTTTTCTGCTGCGCGTCACGTTCAGATTTGACGTATTGTTTTGAACCGTCCCTAGTGGTTCCACTCTGTACGGCACAGCAAAAATTGCTGTCAAAGTACAGTGCAAAGGAGTGAGATCACTTTCAGTGGGGTTGCAGCCCTGCAATGTCTATAGAGCAGGATCAAAATGACGAGAGGGTAGCGGCAGTGGATAATTTTTCTGAAGAACGACGCACTTTGCTCGTTGCACTGTGAACTGTCGTTTTAGACCACGAAATGTTTGGAATCAATTCTCCAAGGAAAGGAGTATTTCGTTGACGCCCTTTATGCAATCCGCTGAGGCCCTTTCGTGTCCAGTGTTGAGTCGTAGTGTGTCTGAAATGTTTTCCTCGGCCATCCATAAGAAAACCGCACGATTTCAACGCTGGGTGCCGGAGTTTTGAACTCCTTCGCAGAGGCGTCAAAAGAGGGGATGAAGTGTGGGCAAGAGGGACTGTGACGACCGTCCCATCATTGACACGTCCACGGTGGCGGGACCAAAATTTTGATAAAATTTGGTGCCAATGTGACATCCTTAACTAACCTTGCAGTTCACATGAACATCTGAGGTGTGGCTTTTTTTTTTTTTTTCTCGAGTGTCGACACCTTGCTGCTTGAAGCGTCACCGAGCCGGAGAGATAAGTTGCAGACACCGCCTCTCCTCTGCATCATTACAGAGGTAGGTTGTAGGCACGTTTGAGCCAAATTTCAAACTTATGCGTCGCAATGGCAGGCAGTTAAGGGTTTCAAAAAAGTGATTCTTTAATTTCATTGCTCAGTATGCAACACGACCTGTGCTTGACAAATATCATGGTGTGTGACAGTAATGGGAGAAGTTCGTTCTGGCACACTTTCGGTACCAAACTGGCCGCGCGGGATTAGCCGAGCAGTCTTAGGCGCTGCAGTCATGCACTGTGCGGCTGGACCCGGCGGAGGTTCGAGTCCTCCTTCGGGCATGGGTGTGTGTTTGTGCTTAGGATAATTTAGGTTAAGTAGTGTGTAAGCTTAGGGTCTGATGACCTTAGCAGTTAAGTCCCTTAAGATTTCACACACATTCGAACATTCCGAGGTACCAAACTGATATGCTAATTAATAAACTGATATCAAATGGTTATACTAATTAAAGAAACTGATGATGCAATCACTTAATCTATTGTTATACTAATTGATTTTTATTTATAAAAATTCAATTTGCATATCATTGGTGTGGAAGGCTGTAGGATAATCTTTGGATTACTGGTGTCTTCTATCTATGATGTCACAACCAAAGATGGCTGACCCAGAATACTGGCTCAGTCCAACTCCCCAACCTCATATTAGTGGGAAATTCAAAATCAACAGGAAAATTCAATTCTTTTCCTCTGGCTGTGAAAGACGGGAGTTGAGGAGGGGTAGCTGCCATTGATTGAGCACTAGAGAGTAGTTCTGGCCCATCTTACCAATAACTGCTGGATATAGAGAGGATATTATCGCTATTACTCTAGCCAATAGCCCTTTGTAGGAAGGATGGGTAGCCGGCCGGAGTGGCCGTGCGGTTCTAGATACTACAGCCTGGAGCCCAGCGATCGCTACGGTCGCAGGTTCGAATCCTGCCTCGGGCATGGATGTGTGTGATGTCCTTAGGTTAGTTAGGTTTAATTAGTTCTAAGTTCTAGACGACTGATGACCTCAGAAGTTAAGTCACATAGTGCTCAGAGCCATTTGAACCATTTTTGAAGGATGGGGAATAAGAACAGGGCGGGGCAGCAAACTATCACTGAAATGCAGGGGAGTAGCCTCCTACTGATCTACAAGTGAATAGCTGTTGGGAGAAACATAAGGATGGTTAATAACATCAGGACAGCGACCCACTGTCCCTGTGCTACTACTTTTTTTCCTTTATTGTTATTTCATCCCCCTCACCCTATGTAGGTGGGGGATGGGGATGGCTGGCAATGGTACAAATAACCCACTCTTCAGCCAGGAGAACTTAACGTTAACTTATATACTAACAAAAAAAACAAGGAGCCATATGTACTATGAATTTAAAATAATTTGGAAAGGTGACCTGAATGGGAGAAATATAAATAATATAATGTTGACTTCCTGAGTGGTTGAAAAACAGTGATTAAAATGTGAGACAGTATAGTCAAAAACACTTGAGGAACACTCAAAGAACACTAACGATTTGCAAAAACACTTGAATAACACTGAAACCGACAGAAGGTACACTGACCATTAAAAACAGAGCACCGTGCAAGTTCACTAAAACTGGAAAAGGACGTGCCTTGGGACAGTGGATTGTAGATGAAAAAGAAGGGTGGTTATGGAGGGAGCAAGGCGAGTGGTGGTAATGAGGATGGAGAACTTGTAAGAAATGGTGACAACACAGGGGTGGCTGTGGGGGACAAGGAGAGAGAGGAAACTGGTATTGGGAGCTATACTTGTAGAGTGGAGAGTAAACGGGTGTGGGGGCTGCAGGGAACGAGAAGAGGATGAGTAGGGGGAGGGTAGGAGGAGAGAGCCTTAGGTGGTGGATAGTGTAGGATGGATTCAGAGTTGGTGGGACAGGTATATGTCAGGGCGAACTTCGTGGTCTGGGAGAGGGAGATGGTTGAATTTTCTTTGGGAGGGTGTGCAGGTGAAGAGTTGGTGGGATGTGTAGGTAGAGGTATGGAAGCGCACTAGGATTGGAAAGGAGAGGGGACACAAGAGGATTGTTCGAATTGAGTTTACAAATGATGTAGGTTATTTGGAGGTGTTCAGTGTGAGTCAGGTGAAGTGAGAATTTGATGAGTTGGTAAAGGATCCTTGTGGGGGAAGGAAAGTGGATGCAGAAAGCGAGGTGGAGGGCATGACATTCGAAGATCTGCAGGGCTTATAGGAATGCAGATCCACACAATATTGCACAGCAAAGGATGGGGCAGATCAAGGATTTATACATGTGAAGGACAGTGGAGGAATTCTAGTCCCCAAACTTGGCTGGTTAGTAGTTTTAGTCTGTTGTGGGCTTTTTGTTGATGGTTATTAGGTGAGTTTTCCACATTATATGCCAGTTAAAGATTAGACCAAGGCATTTTAGTGTGTTAATTAGCTGGATGGACAGTCATGAATGGTGAGGTAGAAGTCGTGGAGATGGAAGGTGCTGGTGATGTGTCCTACAATTACTTCCTGGGTTGTGGAGGTGTTAATCTTAGAGAGCCATTGGTTTCACCAGGATGTAAACTGATTGAGGTGGGTTTGGAGGGATTGCTGGGATTTATGGAGCATAGAATAGAGTTCAAGGAAGGTGGTGTCATCAGCACACTGGAGGAGGTGGATGGGAGAAGGTGATTTGGGCATATGAGAAGCGTATAAAAGGTAAAGGAGAGTGGAGAGAACTGAGAGGCGCTCTAACATTGGGGTGGAAGGTGTGGGAATTGGTGTTGTTAACAATGACTTAGGATGGACGATTAAAGGGAAGGATGCAATAAGGCAGACATAGTTGAATGGATGTGAAAAAATCTGCAATTTGGAAAGGAAACTGGAAGGCTATATGCAGTCATATGCTTTCTCTTGGGCAAGGGAGACAAAGATGACGGATTTACAATCATTAGGCTGTTAGAATAGGGGATGGGTGAGGTTTAGGAGTTGATCATCAGCAGAGAAGGAAGCACGGAAACCATACTGGGTAACAGGAAGCAGATGGTATTAGTGCAGATGGCAGTCAATGCGTCGGGAAAGATGGATTCAAAGACCTTACTAAACACTGAGATGAGGGACATGGGGCAGTATTAGGAGATATTAGAGGAGGGTTTGTTTGGTTTGAGGAACGGTAGGATTCTGGGGTTTTCCACAGGTTGGGATAGTAGCCTGAGGAGAGGATAGTGGTATACAGGGTTGCAAGGTTAATGAGAGAGGAGAGAGTGCATTCTTTGAAGTGGTGATAGGTAATATAGTCATGACCAGGGGACATGTTGCGTTTTCTGTGAAGTACTTGTTTTACATCCTGTGCTATGACTGGAGTGTTTAATTCTGTTTATGGTATGCTATTCAAGTACTGGAAGATGTGAGCCAGGGGTGGGACTGTGATATATGTGCATTCATGAACAGTAGGAAATTGGGAGTAGTCAAAGTGAGGGTTGTCAGATATGGAGAAGATGTTGGAGAGATAGGGTGCAAAGTGATTGGCTTTGGTCATGTTGTCAGGTAAGGGAAGGTTTTTGGGAAGGATTTGGTAGTGACAGATGGGATGGGTGCCAGTAAGTCACTGGAATGCTTTCAGTACTTGGAAGAGTTAACTGGGAGTGTAGTGCTGAGTTTGGTGTATATCTGGCGCCAGTCCTGGAGTTTTTTGGCATTGAGTACATTTCTAAATGTGTCGCTACAATTACCACTGGTGTGTGAATGGATCCTAGTCACAAGTCCACAGGAAGGAACAATGTAAGATATGGGACTCATAAAGAAGAAGTACAGCATGTGGTGGGCAGGACAACTGTGGCATGAGTGATAGCAGCAGGTTGCTGAAAGGGTAGGGAGTGGCTTTTAATCTGTGTATCTATGGTTCCCTGGTAGGCATTCCAGTTGACACGGGAGTAGTCATGGAAAACATTTGTGTGGAGATTGGGATGGGGTGCTTGGGGAGGGGGTAGTGTGTAGGATGTGGCGAAGAGGACTGGTAGGCTGTCATTTCCAATTGGATCAAGGAATTTTGCAGTGAGATGTCCAAAGAGGTTGGGAGATGCTAAGACGACTTCTGGGGTGGTGGTGTTTTCAGGACAAGTGTGCTGTGGGATGGCGACAACGTCATCTTGGAGGGAGTTGGTAAGCTAACGACATTGCCAGAGGTCTGCAGGGCGTTTTACTATGGAAGTTGAGATCAGCGAGTATAATATAGGTGGAAAGATACAGTTGATGCGGGTGAGAAAATCATAGCAGATGGGATTATTAGGTTGGATGTAGGTGACAGCACAGGTAACAGCTAGGGTTTTGAAGGAGAGGCTAAGGATAAGATGTTTGGTGGGATTATTGAGCAAGAGTTATGCCTGAACAGGGATGTTCCTGTGATGACCAATTGCTACTCAACCCCTGGCCAGGAGGAGTTGGAGCAGTAATCGGGCGTTTTATCGTTGTAGTGGATCTTTTAATGAAATGATGAGACAGTCATCGTAATAAAGTGAGTTATATTACCGAAATTATAAACTAATATTTACAACTCCTCTGTGGTGCTATTTGATTACATTAAGGGTATTCGAAAGTGAGGAGACATACTATGAGAGGTAGAGCATGCTGTTAACATTCTCTCGTGAGCCAAAAATGAGTTTCATATTGTAATCCTGTGTTGCAGTATATTAAGCTGATATTAAGTCGATATGAACAGATTTTCTTACCGGAGGAGGGAGTACTTAAAGGAAATATAGCCTAAGTCATACTGTTTTACATGATTTTCACACTAAAAATTGTACTTTAGCGATGTAAAAATCTTGTATGTTCCGATTTCTCCTGTCTTCAAAAATAACACACATGAAAGGGAGGCCTCTACACATTGCTAGAGAAATTCGAGGCGTGTGAACAACATCCCCGTCTCAGATTGGGAAAGTGGACTTTTTTTTTGAACTAGGGAGAGTCTATGTCAGGGGTGGGATTGCAGTTAGAAATTTACATCCAGGCCACGCCTGCTTGTTCATGGTGTGCTAAGAGTTAGCGAGGTCAGCGACTGACTGGAAGCTGTGGCTTACCCTGTGCTGACTGCTCAGGTACAATGAAAGTTTCTGGACAGTTTGCTCTTCAGGTACACAGTGCACTTGGCTGATGATGCTGGTCTAGAATGGAGTTGACTGATAAATTTTTTCGTCTTGAGATTTTGTTTTCAAGTAAGATAATGAGCAATACACTCATAAAAATGTTATATGATGTATTTATCTCTTTTCTGTTGGCTAGGATAGGACTTGTAACTCGCAACTGTTTCATTCCGTCCTGTTGCTACAGTGCTCATATGTGTAGGGACACGGATTTGTTATAGCACTGGGACAGTTGTAAGCTGCTCTAGTACAGTTACCCATCCTCATGACTCTCCCAACAACTTCTCACTTGTAGATTGGTAGGAGGCTACCCCCCTGCACTTCAGTGATAATAGCTGTCCTATTGTTATTACCTATCCTTGCCACATAGTGCTATTGGCTTGGTTGGCTAGAGAAACACTCTAGTGCTAGACTAACAGGGAAAATATCCTCTCTACATCCAGCAGTTATCGATGAGACTGATTAGAATTACTCTCTAATGCCTGATCAGTGGAAACTACCACTCCTCAACTTCCATGCATTACACCCAGAGAAAATATTTGAATTTTCCCACTGATTTCGAATTTTGAGCCGGTAGATGCATACTATGCCAGTATACTGGGTGAGCCATCTAGGTTTGTGACATCATAGTTACACTGAGAAAGTATTCCAAAGAGTGTCCTACATCCTCCCAAATGACTGATATGCAAATTGCATTTTTATAAATAAACAATGTTTTATTATTATTATTATCCCTGCAATGCAACATAATTAGCATTTTAATTTACTGTGCAGTTCCAATTTGCCACGATAATTTAAATTTCCCGCCGATTTTTGAATTTCCCACCAATAGCGGATGGGGAGGGGAGGACTAAGGACTTCCCAGAGGGGGGGAGTGGTGGGGCGTTTCTCAGATGGACAGATTATCCCCAGAGGTCGTAAATTAGTATATTATTAAATTAATGGATTAAATCATCAATTTAATTAATTAGCATATCAATTTGATATCAGTTTAATTAATTAGCAAATCAATTTGATATCAAAGTGTGCCAGAACGAACTTTGTTCCACTACTTGTGAGTATGAATGTATGGATGTTTTCTGACATGCTTGTGTTGTAAACTGTTGCATCGTTCCCTTAAGGCCAGCTGCAGTTCGGGCACTATCTAATGACATGCTTGGCAGTGTGCAAAGACGTGAGCACTATCTAACAATAAGCTAACATTTCAACACAAATGCTCATTCGAGCCAGTTCAACTGGGATGTGAAGAACTGTGCTAGGAGTTTTCACTGAGCCATTTCAAACGTCATGCAGGCACAGCATGCACCACTTTCTAGTTCCGTAACGAGTAGTGGTGAGTGCACACTCTCTGCCGTGGCATCCACTCACATCCCATCAGCTGAACTCAAGTCTCCAAGAGCAGAAGATGTGTCTATAATACGTTTCTCAGGCATTACACTTCACATGCTTCCATGCATTAAGTTTCAAGAGGCATCTCTGAGATCATTTGTTTTGATTACATCCCACAAAACGTCTTCAGAACAGAAACTGTGAGTTATGTAAGCAGGTTAGGATAGGATTACATTTAGACGTGGCAGATTTTCAAATGTCTTTGTCATCAGTTCTTATTATCTTTACTGCACAGAAGTATGTTATAATTTTTTTTACAGTGGATTGGTTGTTATATGTAAGTGGGGTGAGAGCTGTGAGATGAAGGATTGTAAATTCAAACCTTTTCACTCACAAAACGATAAAATGCGAAATAAAGCCAACTAATGCATTATGCTAACATCTGTTTGAAACGACAACAAAGTCAACACGTATATGGTTAGTGACATACTGATGACTGCAATGTCTTCAAGAAGATGTTGTTGCAGCGAAGAAGGGAGGTTAAAGCAGAGTCTGTAGTGGAAACAGTATTTAATTCCATTTCTTAACGGCTGCAGTAGCTGATTCATAACAAGAGTGTGGATGACTGGTCGTCCACTAGCAGCTTTCAATGGGGATGATTTAATAACTTCATTGTTAGATTCCCAGGAACGGAACGAGAGGATTGCAAAAGTCTATTGTTTAAAATCGAATCATATAAAAGGAGTTACACAGTATGAGATGTTCAATATTATTCTAAATTATCAGGGATTCAAATGATTAAACAAGGAGCAATCAAAAAGTTTCCATTCAAAGGCCGCACAGTCCAGAATAGGTACGCCAATCAGGCAAAATCGCCGTGAGCATTGACGCAATCATCCCTGCGACACATGAGGTTGTAGATATTCGTTTAGAAAAACACCACTGCGTTGTGCTGCGTGAAGAAGTCTATAACTACTCCTTGCTGCACATTCTTGTCCAACAGGAATCATCGACCTTTCAATGCCTTTTTTAAGGGACCAGAGGCGCGATAATCGCATAGGGGAGATCCGGACTACAGGGGAGGTGTGAGAGTGTCTCCCACTTGAGTTGAAGCAAACGTTGTTGATTGTCCAGCTCCCTTATTAGACTATTTCCAAAAAATGGGTGTGGGTGTGGCTTAGAAGGAGGTATGGAGGAGAAGGGGTGTGGCCTAGGAATGGGGTGGGGGAAGGGGAAGGAGGGGGTAGAGGAGGGGAACCTGGAGGTAAGGGGAGGGGGGAAAGTTGTTCCAGGTCATATTTTATCCGAAGATTACTTTTTCCTTCTACTTGAATACACTTAAATTTAAACTTTCTGGCAAAATTTAATTCCTCTTGTCTTAGGCCTCGTATGGCCAGTAATTTACCTCACCTGCATCGGTAGAGGAAAATAGCTTAATTTTGTAGTCCTTGCAATAATGGCTTATGTGAATGAAGAGTTTCTTACTGCTGCAAAGCTGGGCACATTTAAAATGAAGCATCACTAAACTAAACATCAGACCTCTTGTTATGCCATTAATACTATGATGTCAAACTTCTCTGGCAGTGATCCTTCGGCTGCAAAATCGTGATGGCAGTCTGGCTCAGCCCAAAAAGTTTCTGGACTTCGATTCTGTTGATAAAACACATCTTCGAGTAACAGAGTCTCACTGTAAGCGAATGCTACTATATTCGTAGACAGGTACACACCTTACTGTCACCTGCGTGAGTCACGCATATGTTTCCATTTCTCTCACAAAAATAACAACAGGGAGATTGGGAGTAAGTGTTTTAGTTTTGCAAAGTTCGTTGTTGAATCTACCCAGTGTTCAAAATTTATCATAAAAAATAATGGCAGAATAGTAAACTAATACAGTACAAAAGTCTGTAGACACTTCAAAATGTTCACACTTACTTACACACGAAAAACTAATATTACATGCAGACAAAGTTTCACAATGAAATCTGAATCTTCTATACTGTTTAAACGATGGTAGTGCGGTTTTTTAAGCATTTTGTCAAGAGCAACCATGGCCTATCTAGAAGTTATGAACAGACTGCTAGCACCTGTCAGCTGATCGAAGGAAGAAAGGAAAACTAGAGGCTTAACGTCCTGTAAACGATTAGTCACTAAGACATAACGTAAGATCAGATGTGACAGAGATTAGAGCGAAATTGGTAATGTCATTTTCAGAGGAACCGTTTAAGTATTCTCCTTAATTCAGGGATACCATGGAAAATCTAAATGTGGAGGATTTGGACTCTGCTACTCCTGAATACAGGTCCACTGCACCGTTTCATTCAGTCATATTCGAGACGTTGTATGATGGCGGTGCCTTCCAACGGAATCAGCAACGTGGCTGTTATGAAGAAAGGACCAGCTCCATCACGCTCTAGCACACACCTTAATCTTGTACACAAAGTGAACTCTGGCTAGCGAGCAGGCCCCCTGCTTAACGAATCCTGTTTAAATGTGTAGTTCATTGCAGTGCTGCATTTCATTTCTTCTTAAACAGTTACGTGTATCTGCATTTTTATACTTGGATGTTACTTTTTTCTTGTGGTCTCTTAAACATAAATATTTTCTCTTTTAATTGGTTTTAAACCCTACACTCTCACTTTTTTGTGTAATTATTGAATGACAATACCACATATTTCGATTCGAATGAATAAATGTTGATATCTGGCACTAGTAAAACTCGTTTGCTGACGAAAGTTTTTCACTTTCCATACTGCAGTCAAAGACGTCTTTGCTTCAGCGACCTTGTGAAACTATGGATCCCCGAATCCTACCTCTGTGTTTCTTTCTATTTGTCTCCCTCACGTTAGATGTTAACAATGTCACTATTCTCCTGTTCAATGCTCTCCACTACTTTCGTCTATACTTTGCTAGCCTTTCTCACAAGTTCTGTAGTATGTAAGATAGTCATTGTGTTCTAAAGTCATACTTACTCTCGGGAGTAAGTTCCTTAGACTGAGGCATATAAGATTAAAACATATTTCTTCACAGTCAGCCTGGCCTACGCGTCTTCGTTCTTCTTGACCATCTCAGGCCAATATTTTTTATTTCTTAATCACCTGTGCAGTGCTGTAGAATAAAATTGACGACATAGATAGTGCTATAGATGTTTTGCTTTCCATGAAGATTACTGATGTGTTAACATCTTGCAGTCGCGTAAAACTAAACATCAGTAACGTTTCCAGAAATTTAATAGTAACCGGCAAACATCAGCCTATAAAACTACAGTAACCGACGTCACTTGTCAGTAAATGTGAGAGATTAGAAACAACTATCTAAATTAAAAACCGAAATGCACAATATTAATGTTCGACAATAATATTTATTTTATTTTTTATTGGTGATCAGACGTTCGGCTCTAAAGAGTGTCACCAGACAACGTAAGACTGAAAAGATAATCCATACAACATCAGCGACAGTTTCTAGCTGTACAAAGGCTGTTTATATATATATATATATATATATATATATATATAACGTTTAAAGATCATGCAGCTACACGAAAAACACAAAATGTACAAAGCGCTGAGAAGAAGAAGGTACAGGATGAGAGGACATATGTTAAGCGATCAGGAAATCAGTTACATGGTATGAGATGGAGCTGCAGGGAGTGAAAATTGTAGGGGAAGACGGAGATAGAATGCAGGCAACAGATAATTGAATTCGTTGGGTGTAAGCGCTACTCTGAGGTGAAGAGTTTGGCTCTGGAGAGAAGTCGTGGCGGGTCGCATCAAACCAGTTACAAGACAACTGAAAACAAAAATTTCACTTCCTTGACCACTACACAGAAATGAGTGCACTATTCAATAACTTTAATTTTCAAAAGGCTTCCAGAAGAACTGAAAAACTGAGTGATAAGTCCCAAGTAAAAGGTTTCCTTGTGGCACATTCCCATTATGTGCATTTAGACCTTTTCTCGGTAACGTGTGATTTATTAGTACACGCACTCTTATTTTCTTAACTGTTTAATTTCTTTTGTTTTTAATGTTTCTAATTAACATTCTGTAAGCTACGTGCTGATTCGTTCCATAACCAACTATATTCGCCTTTCATGGACCCACGGAACCTGATAAATATGTAAAGCACATCGATTTTTATGTTGCTGTCTATGAACCCTTCCGCTATTAAAAAGTTTTTTGCACTTGAATTGAATGGTATAAAAAGAGGCTTGTATCAAGAGAGCATAACATTCTTGAATTGAATGTTATTGCTTTTCTTCGTTTTAAGCGCCCGCCAATAGACCTGTATTCACAAGTTAAGGGATCTTCGGCATCCACGAAACAAACATGAGACGTGATGGTAATATGAGCATTAAAACATGCCCTTACAACAATGTGACACATGTCACAGTTATGCAGGTGCAAAGAACGCCATAAATCCACCGTTGACCGTAGTGTCACCAAATTTGTGTGGCACGCACCCTCACTCCTGGACCGTAACGAGTGAAACTACATAAGATGTAAACGTGGAATGAAGTCATACAGCATGGTTGGACAATCGCAATTTGAATGTCAACAACGGACCATGGTGATGGTAGTAGGGATACAATCCTTTGGTCTAGAGCTCTCCATGCATCTTAAATCAGCTTTAAGTTCTGAGAACAAGCTGATCGCTCAAATCGAATGGTGTTATCATTCTGAAAGTAGCTGCTGATATTGCTCTTGCAGCCTCACTAAGCGCCCCTATACTGACGTTCTATATTTATTACGCGTTTGCATGTCATCCTGTTTTGTTTCACTCACAATTTTCGTCACAACGCAATGCGTTATTGTGCATTTATAAGATCTATTAACTATGACTTCAGTATATTTACCGCTATAATTCTTAATGAATATCACAGTATGAATCCAAAGAAGGAAACAAAAATTTTGTTGTGTTTCATTAACTGAATCAGTATTAGTCAAATCGTTAACTAAGGGTTCTGGTTCGACAAAAATGTCATCAAGCATTGTCAGGCAAAGTTTGCATCGTGATACTTGCAGAGCCGCAGAGTGCTATGGAGTCGCAAGCATCACACAAAAAAAGCTGATTCACTTCATTTCGTTATTTCCAATCTGTCGGATTTTAAACTTTGTTAAACTGAGCAATGAAATATTACCTGTATGTTAGCTTGGAAATGATCAAAACCACATAGTATAATAGAAGGAGTAATCCATATGCATCACAGGTTTCATGCTTTGATGACCCTCTTATTAAAGTCACATGATTCACTTCAAAGCAATGTAGGCGCTTCTCACCACTTTTCTAAAGTTTATCTGTTTTTGCTGGTAGCACAACAAAATTTTTTTCTTTAGCTGATCGAGTCTACGTTTGCACCTGTAATAGTGAGTTGAAAGAATTCATGTTTCGCAAACCTACACGAGACAAAAATTAAACGCGAAATGTTTTCAGTTTCCTGAGAGAACTGCTTGCGGAAGTCGTCTTACGGAACAGCCTTCAAATACTATTTTAACTGTTGTTTTTGTTTTGGAATCATTCAACTCACACAAACACTTGGGTGTAACACATTGTTGGGGTGTGAAATGATCACAGAGACTCAATAGTGGGTAAAGCAGGTAGCATCCTTCGATTCACTGGCAGGATACAGGGCAAACAAAAAAGTGCGTCCAATATTAGAATATTGCTCAAAAATCAAATATGTCTAACGGGAGATACTAACCATATACAAAGAAGAGCAGTACAAATGACCACAGTTTGCCTGATTCACGGGAGAGGGTCACCAAAATGCTCTAAAGATTCAATTGGCGGTCGCTTGAAGATATGTGTTATTTATCCCGTAAAAAACTACTTACAAAGTTTCAAAAACCAGTATTACGTGAGGAACCTACATATTGCACATACAGTGACTCTGAATGCATGATGTAGCTAAAAATTTTATTTCAAGCAGGCACCCTGATTGAAAAATTGGCATTTTTATGTTAGCGGTGAGATTACGTCTCAGAAAATGAACTTTATCCTTGTGTATTCGCTATCTATAAAAGACATTTTTCTATCTTCTTTTTCAAAACCAAGTGACCTGATATTCCTTCCTTCTTCTTCGAACCTCGCTACTACAAGGTTGTATCATTTCTGTAACTTGTACTCCATATGAAATAATAATTCAGTTCAATTATATCCTCTTTATTTCGGGAGCATATTACGAAACCCAACGTTCTCGTATGAGTACTAATGAAGTCTATTCTGGTTAATTCTTGGCCTGTAAATTGGTTGGAAGTAGTCTTCTCACTTCAGTATTTGTAAGTCGAACCTACAAGATATGTTATTAACGAAGTCCGACTGTGATTATTATTATAATCCAAAACTAACTTTTTGCATTAATGATGCGTAACCAAGCTTGCTGCTTTCTAACGACTTGTGTGATCCCCATTTCTTAATGTCTTGTTCAGTTTCTGTGATCCACTTTGTCTTGTTTTTGCTCTTGTTTACTAACTCAAAGATTTGCCTTGTGAGCCTGCTTTTATTCATCCTACTGATATGTCCATAAAATTTCATTATTCACTTTCTACTGGTGTCTCTTATGATTTTTATGTCTTTGTAAATCTCTCTAGTTGGTCTCTTCATCCAAATTCACTTCCGAAACACTGGTCCATATATTTTCCTGAGAATTTTTCTTTCCTGCTTTTCAATCTCTCTGATCTTCGTATGAACTTGGAATCATTGTAGTTTCTGCAACATAAAGTGCTTCTGGTAGGACTACTGTGTTGTAATGCCTTAGTTTCGCATTGACAGAAATAGATTTCTTATTCTAGCGATTCCAAGCGAGTTTATACACTTTTTGTAATCCGGAGATTCTATCTTTATTGGTTACTGAGTTCAGTCCTGATGCTTGGATTATCTCTCCCAGATATCTGAAGTGGCAACTTGTGCCACTTTAGAGATGGGGAGATTAGCTACAGGTTTGTTTTCCATATACGGCGTTTCCTCGTAGGAGACTTGTAGCCCAGTTTTCTGCGCGATTTCGTGTAGTTTTTCCAATGAAAGTTTCGCTTCCTCTCTATTGTTCGTTAGAATGGCAATATCGTCCGCGAAAGCCAGACACTTCACCCTGATTCTCTGCTCTTATATATTCCACGTTTGTCTCACTGCCCCGTATAGCATGGCAATCCACCGTCCTTTGTGGCATATGAGCAAGCCGAGAACGCATTACGCTTCCAGATGGCTCTCTACTTTTCTGTACCTGGTAACGGTGAATTAGTTGCATCACCGGACACGATTATCCAATGTGTAATTCATTATGTTGTAACCTTTGTCTTGCTGCAATTTTAATATAATATGCAAAGGAGTGCAGTAAAATACCGCACGTGTGCGGTGCGGTGAAATGCTCACGCGACCCTGATGCACATGAAGAAGGTGCTCTTTGTTCGGTCACGACGGGTGCAGAAGCAGGTAGTTAGGTAGCGCTTAATAATGCGACCCGCGGTGGCGCGCGTAATTCAGCTGGCGGCCGGCGATTGTATCAGTCGGTGGGGTGTGGCGCGAGAGGCCACACTGCTGCACCTGCCCTCCCACACACGTCACACACATTTACATTGTTTATTCTTTTAGGTCAAGGTATTAACGACCTACCTCACTTGTCTGACCAGAGAAAAACTCGTCTTCTCGACAGTTCGTTTGCTGTTTACGTGAGGGCGCCAGTACTTTCTCTATTCTGGTAACAGATTTAATAGCTTAAGAGGGAAGCAGCGTTCATTGTAGCTCTTTCATTCTGAGCCTGCGATTCACATAAGCTACCATGAAGAAGATATGCCTGTCTATTCAAGGTCGTTGTGAAACCGGCAGTGTCCGATTCCAAGAAACCATCCAAGCAATAGCCTTAAGCGATTGAAGAAAATAATAGGAAATGTAATTCTATATGGCCGGAAGGATTTCAGTCGCCGTCCTTCCGAATGCGAGACCAGCATCCCACCATTGTGCTATCTCTCTCGGTCAAATCATCCATATTACAGTCCTACATTTATATTTTTTTCCTGTCCGTAAACATGATAATTGAAGAAGTGTTATGATGATATGTCCATTGGCAAAAGATACCGAATTAGCCTCCAGTCGGATCGCCGAGAGGGGACTGCCAAGGGAGGGGTAACCACGAGAAGAGGATTGAATAACCAAGGAAAGGGTAACAAACTACGAGTCTGAGTGTGCACTTGTACAACTGGAAGCTGCTGTGGAAGCTACAAAATCGGGAAAGGGAAGCCTCAGTCCTGATGTAGTAGAGATCAGCGAATGAAATGGAAAGAAGATGAGGATTTCTGGTCAGACGAGTACAGTGAAATATCGCCAGTGGCATAAAATGTTATAAATCCGATAGAATTCGTTATGAATTGGGATGTACGACAGAGAGTGAGCTATTGTGAACAGTTCAGTGATGGCGTTGTTCTCATCAGAATCGACAGCAAACCATCGCCGACAGCGATAGTCAAATGTTCAAATGTGTGTGAATTCCTAAGGGATCATACTGTTTAGGTCGTCGATCCCTAGACTTTCACACTACTTAAATTAGCTTAAACTAACTTATGCTAAGAACAACACACACACCCGAGGAAGGACTCGAAACTCCGGCGGGAGGGGCCGCGCAGTCCGTGACATGACGCCTCAAACCGCGCGGCCACTCCGCGCGGCAGCGATAATCAGCTCTCGCAATTGCTGACTTTGCAATCGGAAGATGGGGAGATGGGGAAATATATGAGGATATTGCACAGGTAATTTAGTATGTAAAGGGAGATGATAATCTAATAATCATGGGAGATTTGAGCGCGGTTGTAGAGTAAGGAAAAGAAGGACAGTGAAAATCAGAGAGGAGAGAGACTAAGTTCTGCAATGAATTTCAAATGGCAACAGCGAGTATTCTGACCAAAAATCATAAGAGAATGAGGTATACTTGGAAAAGACCCGAAGACAGGAGAAGGTTCTAGATGCATTACATCACGCTCGGACAGAGACTTCGAACTCAGATATTGGATTGTAAGGCGTACCCAGGAGCAGTTATAGACTCAGATCACAATTTAGTAATGATGAAGAGTAGATTGAATTTCAAGAGAATCGTGTGAAAGAATCAATATGGAAGGAAGTGGGATAGTGAAATACTGAGGAATGAAGTGATGCGTTTGAAATTCGCTAAGGAAGTCGATACTGCGATAAGGAACACCAAGGTTGATAGTTCACTTAAAGAGTAGTGGTCATCTTTGAAGAGGGCAATCACAGGTGTCGGAGCGACAAACATCAGAACAAAGGAGGTAACTATGAAGAAACCTGGTAACAGGTGAAAACTTCAGTTGATCGGTGAAAGACGGAAGTACAAAACTGTTTGGGGAAAAATTGGAATACAGCAATAGAAATCACGTAGGAATCAAATCAATAGCAAGTATAGGGAAGCCAAGGAAAAATATCTGCAGAAAAGATGTGAAAAAATCGAAGAGGAAGTGATATTCTGGAAGATTTACTGAGCATATAGAAATGTCAAAATAGGCTAAGTGAGATCAATAGCACGAGTGGTAACATTAAGAATACAATGGCAATTCCTTGTTAAATGCAGAGGAGAGAGTGGACAGGTGGAAAGAGTGCGATGAAGGGCACTGTGAGTGGGAGGACTTGTCTGATGACGTAGTGGAAGACAACATTCGGGTCGATATGGAAGAGCTAGGCGATGTAGTGTTCGAGTCAGAATTTGAAAGAGTTCTTTAAGATAGGATAACATTCTATCGGAATTTCTTATCATTCGGACAAGTGGCAACCAAACGTCTATTTAAGTTGATGTGTAGAATCTATGTGAGTGACTACATGCCATGAGATTTTCTGAAAAATATCATCCACACAATACCGAAGATAACAAGTGCGGGTAAGTGCGAAAAATATCGCACAATCAGCTTAATAATCCATTCATCCAAGTTGATGACAAGAATAATATATTAAAGAATGGAAAAGAAAATTGAGGACCTCTTAGATGACGATCATTTCGGCTTAGGAAAGTAAAAGCAGCAGAGAGACAGTCGTGACGTTGCGCGTGATAACGAGAGCAAGACTGAAGAAAAGACAAGACACGCTCATAGGGTTCGAGGACCTAGGAAAAGCATTTTACAATATAAAATGGTGGAAGATATTCAAAATTCTGAGAAAAATGGGAGTAGGCAATAGAGAAAGATGGGTAATGTAGAGTTGGTACAAGAACCAAGAGGGAACAATAAGATGTTGCAGTTTCCGCCCATCTATTCATGGAAGAGGAAATGGTGGAAATAAAAGAAAGGTTCATGATTGGGAGTAAAATCCAGGGTGAAATGATTCAATGATAAGATTCACCGATGACATTGCTATCCTCATTGAAAATGGAGAAGAATTACAGGACATGTTGAATGAAATGAACAGTCTAATGAGTACTGAATATAGATTGAGGGTAAATCGGGAAAAAAAGAAGGCTAAATAAATGTAGCAGAAATGAGACTAGCGAGAAAGTTAACTTCAAAATTCGTGATCGCGAAGTAGACGAAGTTAAGGAATCCTGCTGCCTTGAAAACAAAATCATCCGTTACGAGGGAGGCAAGGAGGACATAAAAAGCAGACTACCAGAGGCAAAGAGGAAATTCCTAGTCAGAAGCCTATTGTTAACAAACAGACTTCAATTTGAGGAAAAAATTTCAGATGTACTTTTGGAGCACAAGGCTGTGCGGTAGTGAATCAAGGACAGTCGGAAAACCAGGAATTCCGCAGAATCGGCGAAAAAAGATACATAAAATATGGAGAGACAGGATGAGTTACGACATCGTGGGGTAAAGACTGTAAGAGATTTCAATACATCCAACAAATAATTGAGGAAGTTACTAATTATGTTTGCCTGTAAATCAGAAGTTTGCTGGTGAAATACCCTCACCTGCTGTACGATTAACACATTCTGCAGTCGACCATTATGGAAACAATGGGACTTTTTTGAAAGGATATGAACAGTGATGTCTCCAAGAAGAATCATGTTTCCGCTAGTACGCCCCACGCCGATCACTGGATAGTTTAACGCAAGCACTTCTGAACGATCCTTCAAATAATGACTAATTTGGAATTTATTACGTTTTTTATTTATTGCTGGAGTGGTGTGTGCGGTGGGGTAACTTTTGCTTTGTTTTGCACGTCTATCTTGCATTATTTGGAGAGACAGCAGTACTGTGAACGCGAGGGACAAGCGCTGTATGGGGCAAGAGTTTTGTATGATTGTGTTAATTATACGAGTGGGTGAGAATACTGGAAAATAAGTTAGATTTCAACAAATATTTTACATTTTAAAATTTAAAGTACACATCACCAAGGAAGCTAACTGCGCTGTGAACTGGCCATATCCCAAGCAATCGATGATGTCCATTGTTTATTTAAGTGAGTATAAGTCTTTCCATCAGCTGTTTAAAATTTTGGAGAACAATAAATAGCAAGCGTCCAGGGAGTGGAAACACTGTAAGGTAACAGAGATAAATTTATTACTAATTAAATGCAGCTGTTTTCTTTTTTTCCTTCTCCTTTTGCAGAGTATAAAGTCTCTCTAACTTCATGATGTTTAAGCCTCCTAAGTCGCGCACGACCTTTAGTATGTTGTCTTTCTAGGTCAGCCTCTTTCATTTTTCGTTTCTACAACTCCGTCAATTTAACAGATACACCTAGCTCAATGAAATGGAAATGAGCGTTTGGCGTCATTGGGCGGGAGGCCCCTTGCGGGGCAAGTCTGGCAGCCTTGGTGCAGGTCTTATTACATTCGACGCCACATTGGACGACCTGCGCGCCGGATGGGGATGAAATGATCCCTGAGCGGAGAAAATCTCCGACCCGGGCCCGTAGGGCCACAATCCGTCACGCCGACCACTCATCTATCGGGGCAGACACCTACCTCAATATTTGGTACCTTTTGTGGACTGGCAAGACAGCCAATCCACTAGGACGGGAGGCCGAAGGGCACGCGTTTAAGCTCAGGCAGGATGGCGTGAGGTCCGGAACAGGACAAGGTCTTTATAGTAGCAAAAATAGTACGTACCTTCTGGAATGCTTAACTTTAATCCATAATTGGTGAACATCGGTCTGACGGTACATGCGCCTTGCTAGGTCGTAGCAAATGACGTAGCTGAAGGCTATGCTAACTATCGTCTCGGCAAATGAGAGCGTAATTTGTCAGTGAACCATCGCTAGCAAAGTCGGCTGTACAACTGGGGCGAGTGCTAGGAAGTCTCTAGACCTGCCGTGTGGCGGCGCTCGGTCTGCAATCACATACAGTAGCGACACGTGGGTCCGACGTATACAACGGACCGAGGCCGATTTAAAGGCTACCACCTAGCAAGTGTAGTGTCTGGCGGTGACACCACAGTACCCTCCTGATTCCACGCAAACGCTTGATGCCATTACAGAGGCACGGTCTTTTGCCAACAATATCTATTGCTTCCTTTGTCATCTCTGCCTCCCATTAACTCAAAACCTGTCCCCTGTAAAAAAAACAAATCGTGACAGCAGCCCGTCTCGTTTCCGAACAGAAGAATGTTCTAGGCGACAGTTTTATAGGATTCCGCCTCGATGACCAGTTTCTTTCCTTTTGTAGAACACTGATATCTAAGTTGGCAAATTGTTCTGCGATTGCGAAACTTTACTCAGTGAATGGGACTTACTCACGTCCACATCATTACGGCCTTCAGAATAATAAGTGATTAATGCATTTTTATGTAACACGAGCATGTAATATTCAAACAGTTACCAACAGCACAAGGAAGAGTTCTCGACTTGGCGCGCATATGGCGTTGATAACAACGATTTTTGTTAAATGTAGTTATATGTTGTAAGTACACTGTTAACTTGATATGTGGATTCCCTAAATTGTGACCAAAAATGGAAAACCGAGCGAGGTGGCGCAGTGGTTAGCACACTGGACTCGCATTCGGGAGGACGACGGTTCAATCCCGTCTCCGGCCATCCTGATTTAGGTTTTCCATGATTTCCCTAAATCGCTTCAGGCAAATGCCGGGATGATTCCTTTGAAAGGGCACGGCCGATTTCCTTCCCCATCCTTCCCTCACCCGAGCTTGCGCTCCGTCTCTAATGACCTCGTTGTCGACGGGACCATAACCACTAATCTCCTCCTCCTCCAAAAATGGAAACATCCAGAAATTCTGTAAAATCCAAAATACGGCAATGAGGTATGGGTGATTAAATATGATAAATATTACTGATGAAGAGTACGACGTATTTTGCATGGACAGTTAATTACGAGAAAGCTTTGTAAAAAATGAGTTTCGCGTTTCTTGAACGTGGAGCAAAAGTAAATATCGAAAATATTTGTTCAGTAGTGAAAGCAGTGGTTGGAAGAAGGTAGCATTGGATCAAAATGCCCAATGTCGATTTCATCTGCAGGAAAAGTTACGGCCAGTGTTTTCTGAGATGTGGAAGGTGTTCTTCTAATTGCTTACCTCATAAACGGTAAAATATTTTTTGTATGTCATCAATCTTATGACTGACTTCAAACGGTCCATTGCGCTTTTGAGTGTTCTGTACCCCAGTCAGTAAAGGCGAAGCCCTTGTACGATCACTTTATTGTCATTCTGACTGTTTGTCTGTCTGCCTGTCCATCTTTTAAAACCCCTTCTTCTCAGGAAAGGGTAGAGCTATCAAACTGAAATTTATCTCAAATACTGAGGTATAAGGCTGTGTAAAAAATTTAAGTTTTTAAGCCAACGCAAATAATAGATGCGGCCATAATTTGATACTCGCAAACTCACTCATCAAAATCTGTAGATAAACTACCTGCATACATGTCGGGCTTCGTTGTCTAATGGTAATGCAACATCTGGAAACCGAGAGGTGGCGGGCACGAATCTCGGTGGAACTGCGGTCTTTTCAGTCTTCGTTTTAACGTAGCCTTCATCTCTCAACAGGATGAGGAATCGCCCGAAACAACGTGTGGTTCGGATTGCGCGTTAAAGTGTAGGTCCTCTTTGCCCGGTTGGATACCTGTGGTAGGTTAAAGTCACGAAAGACGCCGGACTGGCGTCCAACAGAAAGTCTTGCGCCAGGCTATTGAGCGGCAAGAAATTATCATCGTTATTATCAAGATCCATACAAATAATTAAGTTTGTACGGAACCCTCAGAGCGCGAGTCCTACTTGTCCGTTTTTCTTTCTTACAGGCACCACTTCTTCTCTGAGTACCACCTCGCACACTTTATGTTTTCAGTTATACAGTGTGTTCCAAGAGGAATGGCCAGAATTCAGGAATACGACAGGAACGATCATTCGAAGCAAAAAAGATCAGTATACAGGGGCTCTAAACTGCACACCTTAAGAGCTATGAACACATCTTCATCTTTGAAATTGCAAAATAAATCTCTTCTACTGAAAGTTCTTTGCTTTCCGTATTTTGATACGAGATATTACTGACTAAATTTTGTTTCACACCCCACCTGCCAAAGCAAAGAGCCTGCAGTAAAAGAGTTTTGTTTCACAGTATCGAAGATGAAGAAGTGCCCACAGCTCTTAAAGTGTGCGTTTTAGAGCCCATGTGTATTAGACCTTTTCTCTTCAAATGGTCGTCCACGTCATATCCCTGAATACTGACCATTCCTCCTGGGACACCCTGCATTTTGGATGTATTTCAATCTCTGTATTCCACCACGGTTTTTTCCCCTCTATGGCTCCCTTTGGTGTCCTTGGACTTTTGGCCCGATGTCTTAACACACGTCGCATCACCCTGCTGTTTCTTCCTCCTCACATCGTTGACAGCCACACAACGCTGTGCTGCAGATGTATATTCTCGGAAATTTATTTCTCACTATAAAAAATATCTGGCGAGTACTAGCGAAGTGCTCGGTTAACAAGACAAAAAATATGTGAGAGGAGGCCACGATTGAAAAGTCATCTTTCACCCAGACATTACACTTACCGACAAATGTTCTTAGGTAATCGCAAAAGAATTTAAAGAATGATTGTAACATAACATCCCGTTCAGCAGATTTGAAGCTCTCAACATTCACTTGTCCCCCCATCTAGGGACATCTGTTGTTTAAAAACTTTGTGAGTCCAATTTAAAGGTTATGGGAGCCACTTGTGTGTTGGAAACCTTTCTTTCGAAAACCATAAAAGCACCGAAAAATGTGTATTGACCAGAAAGGGGACCTGCGGACAAAGTCTTTCTCTGCCAAGGGCAGGGATCCCTCCGCCCTGCCTCCGAGTTGCAGCCATCGCAGCAGCGAGCGCTGCTGGACCCTCGCCAGGCAGTCTGGTAAACACGCTGCCTGCTACCGAAATCTGGTTAGTTATGTCTGTTTTATAGCCCGCAAACCGGTGTTCAGTTTGAGAGAAAAACAAGTGACGAAGCAGCAAACATAATCGTAACTTGGAAACTTTATTCGCGTATCTGAAGTAGTATAGAAAACGGAATGTTTAATGCTGTGGGTGTTTTCAGAAGGTTAAAATCATTCAGATAATACAAGATAGGCAAATGCAGACGAATCCTCGCACAACACTTTACTTGCAAATTTTCCAGACGTGATTGCAAAACACTCAGACCTCGTCACAATAGTCTGCGGTTATACACATCGACCGAATTATCGCATTGCTCAAGGTATTGTATTAATATTTTTGAAGTAAAAGATCTACATTATTTCCAGCCATTCTTCACTTCAGGTAAATGCAGTGTCAGTTCCTTCCCTAGAGTCGAGACCATTATTCCACATATTCCTCTCCAGGCGTGTTAGTGTTCTGCTTCTGATTTCTTCGATCTAAATGAGCCTTAACCATTTACCATACTTCTTTTGTTGAGGTTTGGAGCATGGATGGATTATAGGAGCAGCAAAATGCAATATACCACGTGGTTTCAGGAAGGAATATGCGCCCTGCTGGAGCAAAGAGACGGAAGAGCTCTGCAAAAAAATACGAAGCCCATGGTGACCCAGAGGGAGGCTACAAGGTACTCCAGTCTCTTAACAGCCAAAGGAAAGAAAGATGGTTGGCTACTACCAAAGAACTGGACTGCACCCAATCAAGCCGCAAAACATGGTCGCTGCTCAAACGACTAGTGGCAGCAACAACAAAAATCAGCCAGAAACCACAGATCACCCCATCGTGGATTGCAAAACATTAAGTCACTTGCAGACAACGCCTTCCTGGACAGCAGCAGCACAAGAACTTTACAAGAGGAACTCAAAACAGTAGTTGGCATCCTCTCCTTTTACTGACAGCGAAGTTGAGAAAGCCATAAGATGCCTAACACACTGTGTGGCTGGACGGACTAATGCTAAAGCTAAACCAAACTGTTCCGTGCTTAAGACTAAGAATGCTGTCCAGTATGCTGAAAAACCGATATTTCCGAGTCTGTCGTCATGACAAAACGAGCAAGTCATATAAGCTTAAGAACGGCCTACCACAAGGACCTGTCCTGGCCCCACTTCTGTTCAACTTGTACATAAGTGACGTTCCAGAAACTGTATCTTGGAAGTTCTGCTCCACTGACGATACCGCCATTGCGTATCAAAGCAAGCACCTAGAGAAGGAAGAAAATGTGCTCACACAAGACTTCAGAGAACTCGGTGACTATTACAGAAATTGGAGATTGTGCCCCAACCCTACAAAAACTGAAGTGACAGCTTTCCACCTCAACAACCGATCAGCAAACCAGCCACTAAACGTAACCTTCTGTAACAAATCAGTTAAAGCAACCGTCATCCTAAGTATCTTGGAATCACATTGGACCGATCACTTACGTACAGGACTCACCTCACATCACTAGCAGAAAAGTTAAAGACCAGGAACGACATTATCCGGAAACTAGCTGGAACTTCCTGGGATGCACAAGCCGACACTCTCCGTACAGCGGCTTTATCTCTCTTATACCCTGAGGCTGAATAATGCGCACTTGTCTGGTACAACAGTATCCTGCCAGTAAGGTTGACGTTCAGATGAATGACTCAATGAGAATTGTAACGGGCACCCTGAGATCAATCCCTCTCTCAGTAGCATCGCCCCACCACATTTGAGACAAGAAGCAGCGGCCCGCGAACGGGGAAAGATTAATAACGACAAGCTTCCCCAAAGGCTACCCGCCCAGGAAATACTGCTCAATCCACCCTGCACGCGTCTCAAATCAAGAAAACCATCCTGGACAGCTCGAGAATCCGAACCATTCAAGACTGAAGATGTGTGGAAGCAGAAATGGAAACACGGCACCAGCATACTTCGGGTGGCCTCTAAGACCCTGCATGCATATCAGGCTTCCAACTACCTGGAAGAACGTGGTGTGTGTGCTCAACAGAATCCGATGTGCACATGGAAGAACTAAGTCCTTCACGTACAAATTGGTACTCTCAGACTCCCTGATGTGCGGCTGTGGAGCAGCTGAACAGTCTGTTGAACACATTGTAGAGGAATGCTCCAATAGATATTTTAGTAGAGGCTGGAACGACATAATCAACGCCTCGCCAACAGCACTGGAATGGGTAGGCTCTATGGATATCAGTTTGTGATATAATTCGTCATCATAACTCTTGTAAATTCCTTTTGTTATGTATAAATGTTTCTTTTGTATTGTGTAAATGTAGCTGTACATTGCTTGTGTATTTCCATACGTTGTTGTTTGTTGTTTTGGTCTTCAGTCCTGAGACTGATTTGATGCAGCTCTCCATGCTTCTCTATCCTGTGCAAGCTTCTTCATTTCCCAGTACCTACTGCAGCCTACATCCTTCTGAATCTGCTTAGTGTATTCATCTCTTGGTCTCCCTCTACGATTTTTACCCTCCACGCTGCCCTCCAATACTAAATTGGTGATCCCTCGATGTCTCAAAACATGTCCTACCAACCGATACCTTCTTCTAGTCAAGTTATGCCACAAGCTCCTCTTCTTCCCAATTCTATTCAATACCTCCTCATTAGTTATGTGATCTACCCATCTAATCTTCAGCATTCCTCTGTAGCACCACATTTCGAAAACTTTTATTCTCTTCTTGTCTAATTTTTCGTCCACGTTTCACTTCCATACATGGCCACATTCCATACAAATACTTTCAGAAACGACTTCCTGACACTTAAATCAATACTCGATGTTAACAAATTTCCCTTCTTCAGAAACGCTTTCCTTGCCATTGCCAGTCTACATTTGATATCTTGTCTACTTCGACCAGCATCAGTTATTTTGCTCCCCAAATAGCAAAACTCCTTTACTACTTTACGAGTCTCATTTCCTAATCTAATTCCCTCAGCATCACCCGACTTAATTCGACTACATTCCATTATCCTCGTTTTGCTTTTGTCGATGTTCATCTTATACCCTCCTTTCAAGACACTGTCCATTCCGTTCAACTGCTCTTCCAAGTCCTTTGTTGTCTCTGATAGAATTACAATGTCATCGGTGAACCTCAAAGTTTTTATTTCTTCTCCATGGATTTTAATTCCTACTCCAAACTTTTCTTTTGTTTTCTTTATTGCTTGCTCAATATACAGATTGAATAACATCGGCAATAGGCTACAACCCTGTCTCACTCCCTTCCCAACCACTGCTTCCTTTTCATACCCCTCGACTCTTATAACTGCCATCAGCTTTCTGTACAAATTGTAAATAGCCTTTCGCTCCGTGTATTTTACCCCTGCCACCTTCATAATTTGAAAGAGATTATTCCAATCAACATTGTCAAAAGCTTTCTATAAGTCTACAAATGCTAGAAACGTAGGTTTGCCTTTCCTTAATCTTTCTTCTAAGATAAGTCGTAGGGTCAGTATTGCCTCACGTGTTCCAACATTTCTACGGAATCCAAACTGATCTTCCCGAGGTCGGCTTCTATCAGCTTTTCCATTCGTCTGTAAAGAATTCGCGTTAGTATTTTGCAGCTGTGACTTATTAAACTGATGGTTCGGTAATTTTCGCATCTGTCAACACCTGCTTTCTTTGGGATAGGAATTATTATATTCTTCTTGAAGTCTGAGGGTATTTCGCCTGTCTCATACATCTTGCTCACCAGATGGTAGAGTTTTGTCAGGACTGGCTCTCCCAAGGCTTTCAGTAGTTCTAATGGAATGTTGTCTACTCCGGGGGCCTTGTTTCGACTCAGGTCTTTCAGTGCTCTGTCAAACTCTTCACGCAGTATCGTATCTCCCATTTCATCTTCATCTACATCCTCTTCCATTTCCATAATATTGTCCTCAAGTACATTGCCCTTGTATAGACCCTCTATATACTCTTTCCGCCTTTCTGCTTTCCCTTCTTTGCTTAGAACTGGGTTTCCATCTGAGCTCTTGATATTCATGCAAGTCGTTCTCTTTTCTCCAAAGGTCTCTTTAATTTTCCTATACGCAGTATCTATCTTAACCCTAGTGAGATAAGCCTCTACATCCTTATATTTGTCCTCTAGCCATCCCTGCTTAGCCATTCTGCACTTCCTGTCGATCTCATTTTTGAGACGTTTGTATTCCTTTTTGCCCGTTTCATTTACTGCATTTTTATATTTTCTCCTTTCATCAATTAAATTCAATATATCTTCTGTTACCCAGGGATTTCTACTAGCCCTCGTCTTTTTACCTACTTGTTCCTCTGCTGCCTTCACTACTTCATCCCTCAGAGTTACCCATTCTTTTTCTACTGTATTTCTTTCCCCCATTCCTGTCAACTGTTCCCTTATGCTGTACCTGAAACTCTGTACAACTTCTGGTTTAGTCAGTTTATCCAGGTCCCATCTCCTTAAATTCCCACCTTTTTTGCAGTTTCTCCAGTTTTAATCTACATTTCATAACCAATAGATTGTGGTCAGAGTCCACATCTGCCACTGGAAATGTCTTACAATTTAAAACCTGGTTCCTAAATCTCTGTCTTACCATTATATAATCTATCTGATACCTTTTAGTATCTCCAGGGGATCTTCCATGTATACAACCTTCTTTCGTGATTCTTAAACCAAGTGTTAGCTATGATTAAGTTATGCTCTGTGCAAAATTCTACCAGACTGCTTCCTCTTTCATTTCTTAGCCCAAATCCATATTCACCTACTATGTTTCCTTCTCTCCCTTTTCCTACGCTTGAATTCCAGTCACCCATGACTATTAAATTTTCGTCTCTCTTCACTATATGAATAATTTCTTTTATCTCCTCATACATTTCATCAATTTCTTCGTCATCTGCAGAGCTAGTTGGCATATAAACTTTTACTACTGTAGTAGGCATGGGCTTTGTGTCTATCTTGGCCACAATAATGCGTTCACTATGCTGTTTGTAGTAGCTTACCCGTACTCCTATTTTTTTATTCATTATTAAACCTACTCCTGCATTACCCCAATTTGATTTTGTATTTATAACCCTGTATTCACCTGACCAAAAGTCTTGTTCACTCTGCCACCGAAGTTCACTAATTTCCATTATATCTACCTTTAACCTATCCATTTCCCTTTTTAAATTTTCTAACCTACCTGCCCGATTAAGGGATCTGACATTCCACGCTCCGATCCGTAGAACGCTAGTTTTCATTCTCCTGAAAACAACGTCCTCCTGAGTAGTCCCCGCCCGGAGATCCGAATGGGGGACTATTTTACCTCCGGAATATTTTACCCAAGAGGACGCCATCATCATTTAATCATATAGTAAAGTTGCATGCCTTCGGGAAAAATTACGGCTGTAGTTTCCCCTTGCTTTCAGCCGTTCGCAGTACCAGAACAGCAAAGCTATTTTGGTTAGTGTTACAAGACCAGATCAGTCAATCATCCAGACTGTTGCCCCTGCAACTACTGAATAGGCTGCTGCCCCTCTTCAGGAACCACACGTTTGTCTGGCCTCTCGACAGATACCCCTCCGTTGTGGTTGTACCTACGGTACGGCTATCTGTATCGATGAGGCACGCAAGCCTCCCCACCAACGCCAAGGTCCGTGGTTCATGGGGGGGATTTCCATACGATAAATAATAAATAAATAACAATAATCACACTTCTTAGCCGGTTACAGAAGTTTTATTCTGCCATGGGTCTTCATATTTGTTAAAGAAAGTGGTTAGTTACCTCGTAAAGCATTGCAAACAACACCAACCGAATGATTCATTAAGTTCTTCTGTGCCACTGCAAGCAACATTTCCCGTGTACCTAAAGCGTATGGTGAATGAATGTACTGTATGTCAAAATGTGTGTTTACGTGTGTGCATAATGAGAAATAACAAAAACTACATGTAGGGTTGAAAACAAGTTTAATCTACAAGAAATCTTTCACTCCGCTGCGAAACGTATGAATCTTTCAGACGGATTAATACAACGTGCCGGACCGGAACGTGGCAATTGCCTTTTTTGGCAATGCTTTTACCAACAGAGCTAGCCAGTCACGACTCAGGACCCGCCTTCAGGGCTTCTGTTCAACCAGTACACCTCTCCATTTCCAGACTTAAAAGAAGCTCAGAGTTTCCACAAATATTCAGATGTTGATGAGATTTCAAAGTGAACGATTTAAATATTTAGAAGTTAACAAAACTAAGAAGCGAGTATAAAATCTGTGATTCACAGCTGGAAACCGTCAACTCACACACTTGTGCGAGTACAACGATTCGTAACTATATGAAATTGAACGAACGTATAAGTTCAGTCGCAGGAAAAGCAAGTGGTAAGTTTCGGTTCATTGGTAAAATTCTAGGGAAATGAAGAATACTGCCCACAAAATACTCGTGCAATCCATCATAGAATGTAGATGAAGAGTGTGGGACCTGTATCAAACAGCAATAACACGGGATATTGGAAGTATAGAAAGGACAGCAGACGATATAGGAGTGATGCAAAGATGTGTGACATCAGTGCTTACCAAGAAGACGGCGCGCAGAAGATTGCTTTTAAATGGAATAAAAATAATTTTGTTTGCATCTTCTGACGTCCTTGCTTTTTGATAGTACTGACACGACTTTTTGGACCCCTCTGGCATTCTTGCGAATTCATCACCAAGAGAACATGGAGCTCCACTTCTCTTCTTTCAACGCAGTATCATAGTTTTTTTCATCGAATCTAAATATTATTATTTTATGTTTCACTCGCACTCGGTACGTGCAGAATGTAATTTCTTCTGGCCTGTCGATCATTTGCAGTCGTCGTATTTTATACTAGTATCTTTAAACATGTTGCGCGCTGCGGAACCAGGACCTATGCCTTGTCAGACCCCAAGTGCGAGCAGTCATCTCTCTCGCTTCTACGTACTGATGCACTCTCTTTGATTAGATGCGCGTTGTCCCCCAGCTGAGATGTAAGGATGTAAGTGTCCGGCAGCCTCAACTCATCCTGATTGACGGTGCCGTGTTGTCCCGCGTCAGGCCTAAACGGAGTCGCACCTCCCATTCTACCTGCATGACTTGAAAAGTGCAGATCACTCCCCTTAACAAAAAAGGGTAGAAGATTGAATGCAATGAATCGCGGGCCAATATCAGGGACCTAAGTCCGTTGCACGCTAGTAGAGCATATGCTAAGTTGTACACTATGATGTACCTGTAAGAAAACAAGGTTCTCTCAGAGAATCGGTATGGGTGCAGGAAAACTACTCGCGTGAAACACCGCTTGATTTATTCGTACAGGTGTCTTACACACAACTGGTGCAGGTGAACAAGTAGATTCCATATTTCTAGATTCTCGAAGGCGTCCTACACTGCACCACATCGTCGATCACTAAGATGTCTTGATTGGCTCGATGAATACTTGACTAAACCAAATACGTTATTCTGGCGGCAGAGTTCGACAGAATCAAAATAAACGTCGGGCGAGCCCCAAACGAGTGTCATAAGAGCTCTATTGTTCTCAGCACATGTACATAAACAATTTCTCATACAACACCAGTAGCACTACAACACTGCTCACTGACAATGCTGTCGATCGTAAGGAATATGCTGTAACGCATGACAGCTTCCTTTAAATATTTTGTATGTCCATCCTTTTACCAGGACGTCTCTGGGACGACGGCCGTTTACTACCGTGATAAAAAATGAAAACACCCACAGCCGTCCTTATGATTTTATTTTATTTTGTCGCTACGAGTTTCGACGCTTCATTGCGTCATCTTCAGGCTGTTTTGATGCGGTAAAGGTTGATACGATCCCCATGCATAGACCATCAGTTGCCAGCATTACTGGATTCGCAGATAATCTGAAACTTACGTGTCAGCACTCCAATCATCAACTGTCAGCTCCTTTAAATATGGATGAATGTAAGATGAAGCCGCCAGCCGCGGTGGCCGTGCGGTTCTGGCGCTGCAGTCCGGAACCGCGGGACTGCTACGGTCGCAGGTTCGAATCCTGCCTCGGGCATGGGTGTGTGTGATGTCCTTAGGTTAGTTAGGTTTAAGTAGTTCTAAGTTCTAGGGGACTTATGACCTACGATGTTGAGTCCCATAGTGCTCAGAGCCATTTGAACCATTTTTAAGATAAAGCCTAAAAGAAACAGAAAGAACGTGGTAGTATCCGACTAGAAGTTTAGTCATTATTTTCAGTCTGTCAGATCGTATGAATATTTGATGGAAAACTAAGACGAGATATGAAACTGATCGATGACGTACTATAAGTATTTGGGAAGGCTTAGACTTTTTGGAAGGGTTCTGGGAAAGTACAACGCATCTTTATAGGATGTCACATACCAGACGCTAGCGCAAGCAATCCTAGATTACTGTTCCGTTAATTCGGCTTCTTATGAGGTAGCTCCTTTTGATGGAATGGCTCAAGTGGTTCAAATGGCTCTGAGCACTATGGGACTTAACATCTGTGGTCATCAGTCCCCTAGAACTTAGAACTAATTAAACCTAACTAACCTAAGGACATCATACACATCCATGCCCGAGGCTGGATTCGCACCTGCTACCGTAGCAGTCGCACGGTTCCAGACTGCGCGCCTAGAACCGCGAGACCACCGCGGCCGGCACCTTTTGATGGAGCACAATGATTTCTGTGGTTCAGCGGGACTGTGAAGTATAAATGTGTTGAACGGCTGCTTACCATAGATTAATGTCTCATAAAATGATATGGAGGCCATACCGTTTCGACAGTGGAGATGAATATTTATTAAGTGTAGTGAAGGAGGTAGACTATATTTCCACATAGCCACGGCAACCTTTGTGCCCCAGCATAAGGTGGAGCAGCTGAAGGCGAGGGTTTTGCAGCTTTCCCCTGGTAGTCAGGCTAATGAGAAGGCTGTTCACGAAAGGTGCTCCACATAAATTCCTGATCAGGAGATGAAAGAATGATCCACAGAGGCTTCCTTCGCAACCAGATAAATAAACAGCAATACTACAGAACAAAACACGGCTTTTACCTCGTAGCAACAAACAGTGCTGAACTTACTGAATCAGTTAACGTAGCGAAAGATATCAGTGGTCATAAGGTTGTGATAGCAATTACGACTACGGGTTTTACAAGGAATGTTGAGAAAGGTAAGAAGATATTTTTGTTTAGCTAGAGTGATAGAATGCAAATTGCAGAGTATCTCAATAGTGAGCATCGAATATGCAGTGCTGAGGAAGCAGATTTAGAGCACAAATGGAAAAAATTCAAAAGCATTGATCAATATCCCTTAGACAGGTATGTTCTGCGGGATGGGAAAGACCCACCGTGTAGCCCCGTTAGAAAAATACTGCATAAAGAAAGAGCTTCGTCACAGATTCAAGAGAAGTCAAAATCTAGAAAACAAACAAAAGCAGAAAGAAGCGAAAATTAGGCTAAGCAGAGCAGTGACAGGTGGATTCAATGACTTTGAAAATAAAATTTTATCAACTGATATAACTAAAATCCCTAAGAAATTTTGGTCTTAAGTAAAATCAGTAAGCGGTTCGAAATAATTTATCCAGTCACCCAGGGACTATGCCGGCACTGAACATAGGATATCAGAGAGAAGAGCGAAATACAGAATCCGGGCTTCCGAAATTGTTTCGCTGCAGAAGATCGTAATCCTCCTTCCAATCACGGAACGAAAGTCGGAAAGGCAGATATTGAGATAACAGATCGTGGAATAGAAAAACAAGTACAGTTTCTTAGTGGTGGAAAGGCATCACGACCAGATTCTACAAAGATTCTACAAAGATTATGCGAAAGAATTTGCTCCCCTTCCAGCAGTAGTTAATCGTAGTTCGGTGGAGCAACGAAGAGTGCCTAGCGACTGGAAGAACGCGCAGGCTATACCCGTTTTTAAGAAGGCCCGTGGGACAGACGCACACAATCATAGACTTGTGTCGTTGACATCCATCTGGTGTAGAATTATGGAACATGTTTTATGCTCAAGAATTACGACCTTTTTGGAGAATGAAAATCTACTCTATAAAAGTCAACACGGATTCCGCAAACAGAGATCCTGCGAAACTCAACTCGCTCTGTTCCTCCATGAGATCCACAGGGCCGTCAACAACGGCACTCAGGTTGATGCCGTATTGCTTGACTTCAGAAAGGCGTTTGACACCGTCTGCACTGCCGTATAGTGAAAAAAAATTACGAGCTTATCGAGTATCGGAGCAATTTTACGACTGGATTCAAGACTTCATTGGAGATAGAACTCAACATGTCGCTCTTAATGGCAATTTCTGGAGTATCCCAAGGAAGTGTGATAGGAGCGTTACTGTTTACAATTTATGTAAATGGTTTGGTAGAAAGCGCTGGAAGCACTTTAAGGCTGTTCGCAGATGAACCCGTTGTCTGCAACAAAGTAGCAACGCCAAAAGACCGTGTTATTTTGCCAGAGGGACCTACACTGAAATGGTGCAGACTCTGGTAGTCGACAGTCAACGTAAATACATGTAATATATTGTGCATACATAAGAAAATAAATTCACTACTATACAACTATACTATTTATGACAAATTGCTGTAAACAGTATCTACAGTAATATATTTTGAAGTAAGTATCCAGAGCGACCTTAAGTGGAATGACCACGTAAAACAAATAGCGGGAGAAGCAGATACCAGATTGAGATTCGTAGTAAGAATCTTAAGGATATGTAACACATCCACGAGGGAAGTGGCTTATAAGGCGCTTGTTCCACCGATTCTTCAGTATTGTTTATCAATATGAGATCCTTATCAGGTAAGAGTGATGGAAGAGGAAAAGGAAGAGAAGATCCAACGAAGAATGGCACGTTTCCTTAAGGGGTCATTTATTCGGCGCGAGAGCTTTACGGGGATGGTAAACAAATTCCATTGTTAATTGTATTAATATTTTGCTCTCCTCATTGCATCGCCTGCAAGTCAATCTTATGTTATTTCCTCCCGTATACCTCTCACGACATGACTACAATGAGAAATTAGAGGCAATACAGAGGTTTACCGGCAGTAATTCTACCCACGCTTCCTTCGCGAGTGGAACAGGGAAAGGGGGATGAGGTGGGGTGGGGTGGGAACAGTCAAGTGGTACCCAAGTGGTACCACAGGTACCCTCCGCCACACACCGTCAGGTAGCTTGCGGAGTATTGATGGAGATGTAAAAAGACACATTGGCTGCATAGATCATATCATTAATGTTTTCAAATAGCCTCTCTTCCCGGCCCTTATCGGGGGAGGGGGATACATATACGAAAAGTAGTCGTATAGCCTAGTTACAATTATCACTTAAAAATGTAAAGTTGCACATTTTTTTATTTATTTGCAGATACACGCAGTCATAGTCACCCTCAAACCTCCATGCCACAGTACCCTACCACCCGTTGGAAAAGCCAAAAAAAAAATGCACAGTCCATTAATGAAGTGGAGTGTCTTGCGGTAATTTGTTTTCTGCACGTGAAGGGGAACAACGGTGTAAATGCCTGTGCTGGTCAGGTGGGCATTTTGGCTCCCATGCACTATAATATGATAGTGTGCTGAAACAAGTCTGAATGACGAAAACCAAACTGGCAGATCATCTCTCTGTGAGTGTCGCAAGAGAAGTAGAGGCCTGGTACTAGAAGGCTGGTGTATAACAATCGGCAAAGGAGCAAGCAAGCATTGGAGACATGTGTTTTCACCTTCTCCGAAAGAGGATAACACCGAACCATAATTCCGAGATGATGCTGTGTGTTTCTCTGGACTATAATGGTGTGGTGGTATGAACGCAAGGGGCAAACTGTCACCAGCGTACTACCAAAATCGCCTGACGAGATTACGGGAGACTTTCAAAACGAAGCGTCGGGGGAAAATGTTCAATGTGACGTTTTTGCCCACGGCAATGCCGCCCCAACGGTCTAGGAACAGGACTTAGTCACACGTGCTACTTCTGTAAGTTATCAAATTTTGTCTCGCCTCCCTCCCCCTCTCCACCCCAATGAGTCTTCTAGTGATTTATTCTTCTTCCTGGCAGATGGCAGACATATCCTGAATGAAGAAGACGTGGAACGTTTCATAATCAGCCAAAATGCAGACTTCTACAACACAGTCATCAAACTTTGTGAAATTTAAAACTTTCCCGGCGTATATATTGTTTTATGAAATTTCGGATCAGCTGCCAGATGTTAGAAGTTTGCTGCCACAATATTCTGGCACCGAGTCTTCCGGACTTCTTCGGATGCATTGTAGGTGGCCATAAAACTCGAGCCCAAATATTGTGAGAGCAAGTTACTCATCAGGCAGTTCGCCCGAAACTTCATGAAAAATGTCATCCATCACTGGGAAAACTTGTTCGTATTTAAGGGTGAATATGTTCAGCCCAAAAAAAGTCTTCTAGGTGTAGCGTTTTCGACTGATCAAAACGTACTTCCTGGATTCGATCCCAGCCAACGATTAAATGAATAAAATTCATCAGCAGTGGCGGCTGATGACATCCCCCATTAGGAGGCATATTCGTTCTGCCAACGACCTTGTCAAAGATGATGGAGGAATGGACAGAGTTTCAGAGCAATCTCCTTTGGGGTGGGAAACTGCCTCTAAAAAACGGAAGCATCAGCTATGGTCAACGGCATGAGTATGCAGAAAGTAATGACAACCACTGCATTAAAGAGACAGAAAGTATGTCCACGGCACATAAGGTCTGTAACCGACAAAGTGTCATGATGATCTCTCCATTGGCAAAAGATCATGTGTTAGACCTCCACTGCCAATGGTGAGATAACCATGAGAAAAGGATAAAATAACCAACGAAAGGATAACGTTCTACGAGTCTGAGCGTAGAATGCTGGAACTTGAACGTGATAGGGAAGTTAGGAAATCTGAAAAAGGAAATGCAACGGCTCAGTCCAATATAGCAGGGATCAGTGAAGGGAAACGGAAAGAAAGATTTTTGGCCCGACGAATATAGGGTAATATCAACGCTGGTAGAAAATAATATAACGGTAGCAGGATTAGTTGTGGATGGGAAATTAGGACAGTATGTTATTGTGAACAGTTCAGTGACAGGGCTGTTCTCATCAGAATCGACATGAGCCAACAGCAACAGCACATATACAAGTATACATGCCGAAGCCACAAACAGAAGATGGGAGATAGTATATAAGAGGATTTTGAATGGATAGATCATATGTAAAGGGAGATGATACGCTAATAATCATGGTGAACTGAAGCTCGGTAGCAGGGGAAAAGACAGGAGACAAAATTTCGTGAGACTATGAGCTTGGTAGTAGAAATGCGAGCGGAGAAAGGCTGATTTCTGCAATAAATGTCAGGTAGTAATAGCGGATAAACGGTTCAAAAATCACAAGAGGAGCAGTTATTCTTGAAAACGTTCTGGAGAGACAGGAAGATTCCTAATGGATTACACCGTTATTCGACAAAGATTCAGTAATCAGTTATTGCGTTATAAGGCATACCCAGGAGCAAATATAAACTCCACAATATACTAACGATGAAGATTAGATTCAAGCTTAAGAGAATCATCCGAAAAATCCGTGTGCAAATAAGTAAAAAGTATTGACAAACTAAGAAATATCATCCACACAATCCCGAGGTTTGCAAGAATAGATAAATGCGAAAACTATCGTACGAACAACGGGTTATACATTCAAGTTGCTGACAAGAACAACATACAGAATAATGGAAAAATATTTGAAGATCTGTTAGATGACTATCAGTTTGTATTTCGGAAAGATAAAAGCGGCACAGCGGCAGTTCTGGCTTTGCGCTTCATGACTGAGCGAGACTTACGAAAAATCAAGTCACGTTCGTACTATTTGTCGATCTCAAAAAGCGTTCAACAATGTAAAATAGTGCAAGATGTTCGAAATTGTTACAAAAACAGGAGTAAGCTTCGTGGAAAGACGGGTAATATACAATACGTACAAAAACCAAGAGGATAATTGAGAATGGAAGACCAAGAACGAAATGCTTTGATTAGGAAGGGTGTAAGAAAAGGACCCAGTCTTCGACCCTGCTATTCAATCTATACATCGAAGAAGACAGAAACGAAAGAAAGGTTCAGAAATGGGATTAAATTCATGATGAGAGAATATCAGTAATGAAATTCACTGATGACATTGCACTCCACAGTGAAAGCGAGGAAGAATTACAGGACGTTCTGAATGAAATGAATTGTACACTGAGCACAGAATATGAATAGAGAGTAAACCCAAGAAAGACGAAAGTAAAGATAAGCAGCAGAAATGATATTAGTGTTATGAATTGTGTTCTGAGCACAGAATATGATGCCAGTGAAATGAGCTGTGTTCTGAGCACAGAATATGATGCCAGTGAAATGAGCTGTACACTGAGCACAGAATATGAAGAGAGAGTCACTCCAAGAAATACGAAAGAAAAGAGAAGTATCAGAAATGGTATTAGTGTAAAGTTAACATTAAAATTAGGAACTATTGTAAAGTACTGTAAATAATTTTGTGTGTGTTTGTCCTCCCATGAACAGGAGATACGTAATGTTTGTCTTATGCAAATTATCTGTGTGATGTGTTGTTCAGCAAATGGTGTGCTTAATCAGTTTTACTGTAATCCAAAAAAATTAAACAACTTAATCTGGAAAACGAATGCGCAGTGTTCATAATGAAATCAGTCCCTCTGAAATTTACCCAATCTCGTGAGCATCGAGTTCTATGACCCTGTACAATAAACTGATAAAATACTCTGGGCAAATAAACAATGAAATAAATTTTTCTTAGCTCTAGAGTCGTAATGGATGTAATCTTGGTATTCGGTACTCTCCAAAGTAGGCATATAACATATTCAATCTTGGCACAGCGAAGTGCAATGCCGGCCGTAAAATAGCTTCATACAAATAATATCAGTAGATCAGCAGATAAATGAATAACTTTGAAAATGTTCAGTGAAAATACCTGATATTGACTCAGCGCTGTGCAATGCTGCCCACATTGAAACTGTTACTGTTACTATATATTTTTGGATTCTGATTGAAAAATGATTTCTTTTAGAAAAATATTCATTGGATTTAAATAAACATGACGTGGAAGAGGGTGAGGTACTGATAAGGGGATATGCTAAGACAGAATGATTCAATTTGAAAATTACATTCAAAATAAAGTTTTTTCTTCACAAAATCTGTTATGAAACATTTTACATTAAATTTAAAATCAGTGAACTTCTCAACTGTTCTACAGTTCTCACTTACTGTCGTAATTAAAAACACTTGGATTGATACACGAGAAAAAGTCTGACATCGTTTGACAAAATAGATTCCAAAATTTAACTTCTCTGTACCATGATTATAAAAGACACAAAATATTTATTACAAATCGGGTATACCTAATCAACCTACAAATTAAATCTGATGGAAAATGCCTGGTTCCTACATTCAAGGGTCAGTATTGTAAAATTGAGCGAAATAAATACGTCGCATCGTTGCATACTTAAAACTAAATACACAAAATTTCATTACCTTACAAATTCGTTCCAGTTGCCTTCCCTTTGAGTTATCGTATCAATTCATTACTCTTCTCTAATTGTCATGGACAATGGTCAATATTTGTTAACGATCAGTATCACTTCATTTCTTGATAATCTTATAGCCTCACAAATTAATAATACACACTTCACACTTTTATGGTAATAACTACCACCTAACATTTACTGGCTCTGCCTGAGAGCAAATAGTATCAGTCATCACTTCATTTTATAAAAACTGTATTATTCTGCGCCCACAGACCAACAAATAAATTCTCACAGCTAGCCACTAGCTATAAGTCCTACATCCTACCTATAACAAAGTGCAACGGCAACTTCTATTGCGCTCCGCTCGCTCCTACTTACAATCGATTCTGCCACTTAGGTAACATCTTTGGTTCAGTGGTGTCAAAGATACAATCTCTTCTACATTTGATATCCGTTCCAAGTCATATTTTGCAAAAACAGGCTCCACGTACAAGTGGACCCCTCACACTACGAAATAAAGGAAGTGCAGGAACTATGTTGCTTTAGACGCAAAATAACACTTGACGAACTAGATAGAGAATCGATGAGTTTGAAAGGCGGTGCTTAAGAAGGTAGCTGAAAATTAGGTAGACTGATAAGACAAGGAACGAAGAGATTTCTGCAGAATCAGCGGAGAAAGTAACATGTGGAAAACTCTGAGAAAAAGAAGGGAAAGGATGATAGGACACGTGTTAAGGCATCAGGGAATAAGTTCCATGGTCCCAGAGGGAGCTGTTAGCGGGTGAAAATGGCAGGGCAAGGCTACGACGTAATGAACTGGGCTACTGAGTCCTACTGCTCATGTCATATATTCCTTTTGATAAAACAATTATGCTGCAATAGTAAGCTCCTCCACAGTGTAGGCAATGTAAGCCATTAACTTTCAGTGTGGCCCGCTGTCATCTGTAGGAAGTGGCAGTACACCGTCGTGGGTCTGTCAGTTGAAATCCTGAAGGATAATAGCATTGCTCTGGTCACATACAAATTATTGATTGAATAACTGTTCAGTGGAAAATTTGGAATTGATTAGTGCAGGTACAACATTTACACCCAGCAGCATGCACTAAGTAATAACGTATCAGTCCCGGCACACGATAATAACATTCGCGGCATACACAATGCCGATAATGTTACCGACTCCAGACGGAACCAAATCGGAAACAAGTCACCAAAACTCCAGACGCAAGGCGACAGGCGAAAGACCCAGAGTTCTACCTTGCGCGCTTATTTAAAGGTTTGACAACATGGCCACTCCTCGATTCAGTGCAGATACTTTCTTTCATCTTGACCACCATTCGTAACATTCACAACAATTTCATACAAATACACTACTGGCCATTAAAATTGCTGCACCAAAAAGAAATGCAAATGATAAACGGGTATTCATTGGAGAAATATATTATACTAGAACTGACACGTGATTTCATTTGCACACAATTTGGGTGCATAGATCCTGAGAAATCAGTACCCAGAACAACCACCTCTCGCCGTAATAACGGCCTTGATACGCCTGGGCATTGAGTCAAACAGAGCTTGGATGGCGCGTACAGGTACAGCTCCCCATGCAGCTTCAACACGATACTACAGTTCATCAAGAGTCGTGGCTGGCGTATTGTGACGAGCCAGCTGCTCGGCCACCATTGATCAGACGTTTTCAATTGGTGAGAGATCTGGAGAATGTGCTGGCCAGGGCAGCAGTCGAACACTTTCTGTATCCAGAAAGGCCCGTACAGGACCTGAAACAAGCGGTCGTGCATTATCCTGCTGAAATGTAGGGTTTCGCAGAGATCGAATGAAGGGTAGAGCCACGAGTAGTAACACATCTGAATTGTAACGTCCACTGTTCAAAAGTGCCGTCAATGCGAACAAGAGATGACCGAGACGTGTAACCAATGGCACCCCATACCATCACGCCGGGTGATACGCCAGTATGGCGATGACGAATACACGCTTCCAATGTGCGTTCACCGCGATGACGCTAAACACGGACCATCATGATGCTGTAAACAGAACCTGAATTCATCCGGAAAATGGCGTTTTGCCATTCGTGGTCCCAGGTTCGTCGTTGAGTACAGCATCGCAGGCGCTCCTGTCTGTGATGCAGCGTCAAGGGTAACCGCAGCCATGGTCTCCGAGCTGATAGTCCATACTGCTGCAAACGTTCTCGAACTGTTCGTGCAGATGGTCGTTGTCTTGCAAACGTCCCCATCTGTTGACTCAGGGATCGAGACGTGGCTGCACGATCCGTTACAGCCATGCGGATAAGATGCCTGTCATCTCGACTGCTAGTTATACGAGGCCGTTGGGATCCAGCACGGCGTTCCGTATTACCCTCCTGAACCCACCGATTCCATATTCTGCTAACAGTCACTGGATCTCGACCAACGCGAGCAGCAACGTCGCGATACTATAAACCGCAATAGCGATAGGCTGCAATCCGACCGTTATCAAAGTCGGAAACGTGATGGTACGCATTTCTCCTCCTTACAAGAGGTATCACAACAACGTTTCACCAGGCATCGCCGGTCAACTGCTGTTTGTGTATGAGAAATAGGTTGGAAACTTTCTTCATGTCAGCACGTTGTAGGTGTCGCCACCAGCGCCAACCTTGTGTGAATGCTGTGAAAGCTAATCATTTGCATATCACAGCATCTTCTTCCTGTCAGTTAAATTTCGCGTCTGTAGCACGTCATCTTCGTGGTGTAGCAATTTTAATGGCCAGTAGTGTACTTATGGTAAAACATATGGAAGTCCTTGCAGTTGTTTTGCAACCTCTTGTCAAACTCTTATATTGTTTCAACGATTTTAAATGAATCTCAGACGTATAAATCCCCACATACTGCACTTGAGTAAAAACACTAATTTGACCTATTTTATAAATCACAACTATGAATAAATACACATCAAAAGTTATTGGAATATTAAGAGAGGAACTCATAGCGATAAGACCTGTTGTATGAAGCTTGTATCTGTACAGATACCATTGGTGATCTTGCAGCTCTGCTTATAGGCCCTCTTGTCTCTCTATTGAGGTTTCCATAGTTATGAAATTATTTACGTAATAAACCAAATTGTTTACAACATTTCCTTTTATATGTTCAGTTAGGCCGGCCGAAGTGGCCGTGCGGTTAAAGGCGCTGCAGTCTGGAACCGCAAGGCCGTTACGGTCGCAGGTTCGAATACTGCCTCGGACATGGATGTTTGTGATGTCCTTAGGTTAGTTAGGTTTAACTAGTTCTAAGTTCTAGGAGACTAATGACCTTAGCAGTTGAGTCCCATAGTGCTCAGAGCCATTTGAACCATTTTTTTGTTCAGTTAGAATAATAATCTGTTCAGTATGACTTCAGCGATGGATTCAGTTTTCACAGTTTATGATAAACAGTAATGGTAATAACTGTTGAGCTATTGAAGCTCCAGACATGGATTTATGTTCAACTGATTCCATTGCCGTGGTTCCAAAACTGTCATAGCTTTTTCTCTAGGATGCTTGAAACGAATTTTACTTATTTTTTATTAAAATTATATGAGTGGCGATATTCCACGTCACAGGGCCCTCCACTTGCGCTCGCCGCGCGACCATGTTACCGGAACACACCCCTCTCTCTTTCTCTCTTTTGGATGGCTGCTGGACCCTATGGTTTGCTAGCCGCCTTTACTTGTGCTCAGCTCGCCTGACACCGTCCACCTGACAGATGGCCACCCCAACAAACATTCACGCTGGCCCACAGCCGACGCGTCAGATTCAGTACGTCCTGAAGCAGTAGAACCAGCTTCTTGTAACGTTACAAAGCAGGGATTGGAACACATCCAGCAGATAACTGAGAACGTACAGTGCAATTCCTACTCTGAGACGAAGAGTCATAGCACAATAGAGGAATTCGTGGCGGTCTGCATCAAACCAGTCTGGAGACTGATGTCTTTTTTTTTTTTTTTTTAATTCTGCAGATGGATTTGCAAATATTTTATTGGTCAGAGTCTGATTTTATTAGCACCCGTAAATAAATAAAGAGGTGACATCTCAAATTATTCAGCTTGAATAACTGCAATGTAGGTGCCGTTGATAGACGTGAATACTGCGCCAGCGTGTGTTTAGCGTCGTCCCTAGGCCGCTACCAGACTCTGACCCGGCCCTGCTGCCGGCCGTGGACGCTTACCTCGCCGCCACTCTGCCTGTTGCCGATGGTACGACTCCGACGCCACAGTTTCGCTTGCCTCCACTTGCGTAGAGTGCCGTCGCGTCGTCCGCTGTCCGCTCTCAATCCTTTTACGTTGCACCAAAAGGGACGCACCCGGCGGGTTTCGGAGCCTTCGTAGTGTCACCCGAAGTCACACACGCATCTGCAGCTAAAATCCACGCACTCTTAATGACATATTACGCAATGTATTAACCCACAGTTTTATTCGCACATATATTACTTCTCTACCGTGTTACATTATTAAACCAGTCAAGTATAAGGCTTCCGGGCGTTTTTCGACCCACGAAACAGAGTGAAACTTATCACCATTACTGTAACACTAATAAATGTCGTGTAGCAATCCAACTACTTTCAAACGAATGTCAGTTTCGAGCGCTAGACTGGAAGAAGAACGGCGTTTCTACCAACCAACGCCGATAATATCCTTCACAAACGAAGACGGATTTAATCGGTAGGGAGCTGGTCGGTTAGTGGTAAGGTATTGGGATGACAGAATTACGTACACTTGATCAGCAATTTATTATCAGAACAATTAAACTCTTTGCAATTGGAAAATACACAATTTAACAGCGGGGGCGCTGGTGGCTAATGAATAAGGCAGTTAAAGCCAGAGCTCACCACACCAATAAATATAGTTCTTGAAATGCACGAAAGCAAGAACGTAATTAAAAAAAAAAAAAGTTCGCTGAACCTTGACGGGCCCAAAAAAAATACCAAAACAGTTTAAACATTATTTTAACAAAATACGAAACACCAATGAAAAAAACAAGGCTAGCTAGAACTAAATAGTAAATACTCCAGACAAGTAGTTTACAATTGAGTTTGCAGAAAAAAATTTACAGATAGCGCAGGGTTTGCGTGCGCACTTTATCCGTTCTATCCAGTAACATGGGGAGTGGGCAACAAAATCGAATTATAATCGGCGTTCGCAAGAAATCGTGAATACGTGTCCAGCAAATCGGCAAAACACAGCTTAGTAGAAAAGTACAAACCGGCATCTTCGGTCACAACAGCAAATTGAAGGAACGATCACAAATACCAGATAGACCCGAAAAGAACCGGGGTGAAGGGGTCACATATGTCAAGAACAAAATCATTGCTCTTTACAAAAGGCTTCACCAAATTAGTCCACAATATGGGTACGCAATGGTCCTCTGAGCAGGATCGCTTCCTCCAATGGTACATGGGGCTACAGGCCAGGCCTTTCAGCTATGATTGGCGCAACAGAGCGCTCACAGGTCCCAGGCAAAGCCAGACTTCCAACTCTCCACACTACTGCCAACAAGTCACTTCCTCCTTGTTTTCCAGGTACGCCCCCGCGTCACTGCCGACCGCTGCTCACACGCCCTCTTACGAGCAGGCGTCCTCCAGCACCCCAGAAAATGGGCAGAGGTAAGCACGGAGCAGATACAATCGATTACTGAGCGCCAAGGATGCTGGTTTGCCTGCACAATCCCTCCCCCCCCCCTCCCCGCCCCTAGTGCAGCTGAAACTGATGGGGGCGTGAGTGGCTAGGTATGAGACGATTCCCCAGCATCCCGGTTCCCAATGACGATTTTCAGCTGGCTGACATGAGCCCTGGTTAATTTAGCGGTGGACAGGTCCTGGATCAGGGCGCTCATTGGGAACGTGATCTGGACCGCCTTGTATGGTCCTACAAACCGCGGCAACATCTTAGAAGTCCACCCTCGCTTTGTACACAAACGTCCTTCAAGTAGACTATCGTCCAGCTCCAGTGAGGTTGGCACCTGTCTTTCTTATATTTAGCGTTCTCCCTCCACTGCGTAAGTCTAATGTTGTTTATAACAGGTTCCCAATTCTTTTTAATGCCTTTAGGATCGTTATCTTCAGGAATGTCATTAATTCACCACAGGTTACAAAGTGGCGAGTTCATGGGAAATGCGAATACAAATTTGGATTGGTCCTATGACTTAAAGGCAAATTCAGCTCCCAATGGACTCATCCCCATTCGTCTATGGCTTCCTGTGGTAGATTTTCAAGACCAACTTAAGACTGTGCTTCACTTTCCGTAAACGAGGGCTGTGGGTAGTGGTGAGTTGAGGTTACATGAGAAATCGCGCTGAGAAAGCAAAGCCTTTTAAATTTATGAAACACAAAAGCTGGCGTACTTGCTAACCAGGACTTTTGCAGTCCCAAAGACAGAGAAAATATTACTAAGACGCTTGTTGGTTATATTCATATTACCTATCCTATTCGACCATAACCAAACAAAACAGGAGAAGGTGTCTAGCACCACCAACACGTATCGATTATTTTGTCTACTACGGTGTAGGGGACCTAGGTAACCTATCAGAGCTAATTTTCCATAACCAGGTATTGGGTTTGGGTTTTGATCTCAAGCATTCCTCGTAAAAGCCCACTAATTTATAGATGCCACCATTTAATGTGAGAAAAATGGGATGCTCTGTAATTCTCATAATGGTCTTACGTAGGCCCAGGTGCCCACCACAAAAGGAACGACGGAAGTACTTAAACACCAGGGAGATCACTTCCTGGCAAAGGCAGATCTTATCCTACTCATTATTATGGGCATGGAAGTGGGAAAGAACGGGAAGATTTCAGTTAGATTACATCATGGTCAGAGAGAGATTCCGAAATCAGATACTGGATTGTAAGGCGTACTCAGGAGCATATATAGACTCAGGTCACATCATAGTAGTGATGAAAGGTAGGCTCAAGTTTAAGAGATTAGCCAGAAAGAATCAAAATGCAAATAAGTGGAATACAGAAATACTAACGAATGAAGATATACCCTTGAAGTTCGCTAACGGTATAGATACAGCAATAAGGAATAGCTCAGTAGGCAGTACAGTAGAAGAGGAATGGACATGTCTAAAAAGGGCCATCGCAGAAGTTGGGAGGGAAAACATAGGTACAAAGAAGGTAACTACGAAGAAACCATGGGTAACAGAAGAAATACTTCCGTTGATCGATGAAAGGAAGAAGTACAAAAATGTTAAGGGAAACTCAGGAATACAGAAATACAAGTTGCTGAGGAATGTAATAAATAGGAAGTGAAGGGAAGCTAAGCTGAAATGGCTGCAGGAGAAATGGGAAGACATCGAAAAGGAAGTGATTGTCGGAAGGACAGACTTAGCATACAGGAACGTCAGAACAACCTTTGGTGACATTAAAAGCAAGGGTGGTAACATTAAGAGTGCAACGGGATTTCCACTGTTAAATTCAGAGGAGAGAGCGGATAGGTGGAAAGAAACGTTGAAATCCTCTATCAGGGGTAAGATTTGTCTGATGTGATAGAAGAAGGAACATGAGTCCATTTAAGAGATAGTGGATCCAGTATTAGAATCAGAATTTAAGAGAGCTTTGGAGGACTTCAAATAAGGCAGAAGGGATCGATAGCATTCCATCATTAGGGGAAGTGGCAACAAAATGGCAATTCACAATGGTGTGTAGAATTTATGAGTCTGGCAGTGTACCGTCTGATTTTTGGAAAAATATCATTCACACAATTCCGAAGACTGCAAGAGCTAACAAATACGAGAATTATCACACAATCAGCTTAACACCTCACGCATCCAGTTTGTTTACAAGAATAATATACAGAAGAATGGAAAAGAAAACTGAGGATGTGTTAGATGATCAGATTGGCTTCAGGAAAGGTAAAGGCACCAGAGAGGCAATTCTGACATTGCGGTTGATAATGGAACCAATACAAAAGAAAACTCAAGAGACGTTCATAGGATTTATCGACCTAGAAAAAGCGTTCGATAATGGAAAATGGTGCAAATTATTCGAAATTCTGAGAAAAATAGGAGTTAGCTATAGGTAGAAGCGGGTAATGTACAATACGTCCAAGAACCAAGCGGGAATAATAAGAGCGGACGACCAAGAAGGAAATGTTCGGATTAAAAAGGATGTAAGATAGGGATGTAGCCTTTCGCTCCTACTGTTCAATCTCTACATTGGAGGCAGTGATGGAAATAAAAGAAAGGTTCAGGAGCGGAATTAAAATTCAAGGTGAAAGGGTATCAATGATACGATTCCAGGATGACATTGCTATCCTGAGTGAAAGTGAAGAAGAATTACATGATCTGTGAATAGAATGGACAGTCTAATGAGTACAGAATATGGATTGAGAGTAAATAAAAGAAAGGCGGAAGTAATGAGAAGTAGCAGAAATGAGAACAGCGAGAAACTTAACATCCGGATTGATCGGTAGATGAAGTTAAGGAATTCTACTACCTAGGCAGCAAAATAACCAGTGACGGACGGAGCAAGGAGGACATCAAAAGCTAGTCTGCTTCTGCACTGGCAAAAAGGACATTCCTGGCCAAGAGAAGTCTGCTGTTACCAAGCATAGGTCTTAGATTGAGGAAGAAATTTCTGAGAATGTACGTTTGCAGCACAGCAGTGTATGGTAGTGAAACATGAGTGTGGGAAAACTAAAACGGAAGAGAATCGAACCATTTGAGATGTGGTGCTTCAGACGAATCTTGAAAATTAGGTGGACTGATAAGATGAGTTATGAGGATCTCGGGTGCAGAATCGGAGGGGAAAGGAATATGTGGGAAACATTGACAAGGAGAAGAGACAAGATGATAGAACATCTGTTAAGACATCAGGGACTGACTTCCATGGCACTAGAGGGATCTGTAGAGGGCAAAAACTTTAGAGGAAGACAGAGATTGGAATACAGCCAGTAGATAATTGAGGACGTAGACTGCAAGTGCTTCTCTGCAGTGAAGAGCTTGGCACAGGAGAGAAATTCGTGGCAGGCCGCTTCAAACCAGTCAGAAGACTGATGACTCAAACACAGGCCATTTGCTGCATCCCGTGAATGTCATTCTCGATATTAAAAATAAATCTACCTCAATATTCTTGGTGTGCTTTTCCTATTACACATTTAGCATATTTCTTCTCTCCTTCTAGGATTGCATCCTTTCAGCTATGAGGTTGCTTATGTATTTTATGTATCCATCCTGTTTGTCTTTAACAGCTTTTCTTATATCCTTATTTCAAATTTTTAGTCCCCTTTCTTATCCTTGTTTTCTTTCTTTTTGCCAAGAACTCCTCCTCTCTACATATCACATTTTCTAGATTTTATCATTCTTCATCTGTATTACCTTTAGTTTGCAAGTTTTCTGTCTCTTTACTTAAACTGTTTTGATAAAGATGTTTGATGCTCTCCTCTTGAAACAAGTACGCTTTATAAACGCTTTGATCTTGTTTGTTACATATTTGTTCTGACATTTTCTTCACTTTGCGAAAAGATCTAATTTGGAGATTACTAGAAAATGACCTGATCCCATATCTTATCCTCTACAAGCTCGTGTATTCCTTACTTGACCGCTAGCTTAGCATTTACTAAAATGTAGTCAGTTATTGATCTAAGGCCTCTACATGCCCAAGTATACTTATGTATATCTCTCTTCTTAAAGATGGGTTTGTTATATTTTGATTATTGTAAGCGTTTTCTGTTATATTCGCTCTTTGAATATTTCCTGTTCTGGCATTGAAGTGAATAATCTGCTCAATAGCACCGTATTTATTCACAGTCTTCTAAAGTTCTTAGTAGGTTTCTAGATTCGTCCTTTGTCCTTCTGGTACATGTACACTTATAATCGTGGCGTTGTCGCTTCTCAGTTTCAGTCTGACTATGAGTATTCTTTCGCTTATATATGTGCAATCTTTAATGTCTTTTCCCCATCTCTTATGCAAGAGTAATGCCACACCTTTGCTTGCTCTTTCGTTTTGTTGGATTCCACTATAGAACATAAAGTAATCGTCTGCATATTTATCACCTCTCATTTTCACTTTCGTTTCTGCGTTTGCTACAGCATCAATATTCATGTCTATTAATATATCTGTTAGTTCAATTTCTTTTTGGGAAATTTCTCTAAAATTCCAGGTTGCTACTTTGATATATCCGTTGATCCATTTTCGTTTGTCCTGTTTAATAGCTTTGTCACTGAGTTTGGAGACCATTTTGTATCCGAGGCTCCTTGGGGTACTAGGAATAACGTGCGTTTTCCAAGAGCTGGTTACGAGCCATCTGCTAGACTCCCTTTCTAGGAGGACCAGGACTTTCTTTCGGCGGTATGTCCCTTAGTCAATATGTTCTCGTTGTTTAAAGGTGCTGGAAAATTCGCCTTTCATCCTCTCCCGTCGGCTACATAACGTACAGCTACAGGACACCATGCATTGAGCAGAGGTCACGCGACTTTTCTGGGAGGTGGGAGTATGCTTCATTGGCAGAGCTGCCCTGAATTCTTGAAAGTCTAATCTATTCATCAAATTTCAGTGGACGTCTCTCAGAACTCTAATTGTGAACAGATATCGGCAGCCTGAACAGACCTATGAACGTTAGAAACAGAAAAGAAAAATTGAAGGGATCGTCAGGCTTCTAAACATAATACCACTGGGGTCGAAAAAAAAAGCAAAAAAAAAAACAAGAAGCGCGACACTAGTGGATGTAATGCCATACTTAGCTAAGGCCCCATCTGGTTGTCACCCACATATTCCCAAGAAGGGACGCGCCGTTGGCACAACATTTTGTCTGGGACCTCATTTTGCTGTATGAGATCTCACCAACTGAGCAGTCTGGCATAGGTGATGTGTCCAGGAACATCACTCACGCTAGCTGAGCTCAGTGGACCATTGAGATACATAAAACTCGTCACCACCTTTAAGGTGTTAAGTCTATGGGGAAGAATTACATATATAAAATATACGAGTATATTAGTGAAATGTTGTTAGAAAACGGGAAAGTTTTATTTCTGACTTATGATTAGAATACTACTACAGAATATACAATAACAACAAACAAAGTTATAGGTCAGAGAGCGGGGGTAAGAGGAGATGGACAAATGGATGGGAGGACACGGAGACAGAACGTGGAAAGGAGGAGATAGACAGAAGGAGGGGACAGTAGAAGATGGAGAGAGAGGAGAGGAGAAGATGGAAATAGACTGGGAGGTGGTGATGGAGTGGGGACAAGAGCAGAGGGAGAAAGAGGACAGAGGACAAGATGAACAGAGAAAAGGAGATGAGGTGATGGACAGAGAGAGGAGGAGAGAGAGGTTCAGGAGGAGATGGAGAAACATGAGGGAGGAGAAGACGGACAGAGAGAAGGGAAAGGAGGAGGTGACGGACGACGAGAGGGGAGAAGGAGATGGCCAGAGACCGAAGGAAGAAGGAGATTATGACGTATATCCAATTCCAGTACATGTCAGAAAGGTATGTTTTCTCTTTTCTTTCTTTTGCAGTTAATAAGCGCCACAGCAATGTGTGGCCGCTAACAGCTGCTCAATAAATGAAAATTTCTGGCATCTGGAATTTTGCTGATTTCCAACAAATAACTTTTTCGTCTTTGGGGGACCATAGTATTGTATATCTCTGCGACAGTAATCTCCGCCATCTGACTGCAAATTACTGTTCATTTATTTCACACAAACATATTTCGTATTTGTAGCTATTTTCAAGTGCATGTTCAAATTTTACAATATATATCATCTGTCTGCGTGACATGTCATCGTTGAAAAAACTCATTTCTGGTCTTACGACAGGCGGGCTGTAATTGACAATGACTATAAAGCCGAAATCATGATTATGTGAAATAAATCAACAGCAATTTACAGTCAAATGGCGGAGATACATTTACAAAATGATTTCGTAGTGACTGAATCCCGCCACATAATTGCTACTTATGACACAGACCGACGCTATCTTTTGCGGGGGCATCAGGCGGGAAGTGTCTAAATCCGCCTAAGGATGATGCAGTGCGTTATAAGCCAGAGAGTGAACAACCGAAGCGAAGTCCTCTCAGCCATGACTTCAGGTAACGAACGCTTACTCCGCTTACTTGGTAGCGACTGCATAAAATGCGACCCAAAAGGAGACTTTCAGAGACTTGAAATTCCAAATACCCCTCACTAGGATTCTAAAACTGGTGACATTATAAATTCTAATAGGAAGACAAATGCAGACATCTGAAAATAGTGTCTTGAGTTAGTCACTCAAAAAGTAACTCTTAGCGATCCATTAAAATGTTGTGTATGCGAATTTTTTTTCGTAGTTTGTTCTTAAAGGTGATAACAGTCGCTAGGACATAAAGTTACAAAGATGTGAGCAACGAATTTGTAAAACTGAACTACCGGAAAATATCCTTTTGTGGATGTTAAAGCAATGTAGAACCGAAAATTATCACATTGGTAGTACAACTCTAAATCTGAAAACGCGTTATTCAGAAGGAGGAACGTATCTCTTACACAAGTTAGCAGCGAAACGTATAGTACAAAAAAGATAAAAGAGGATGCAGGGTAAGCTCCCAATGACTTTATTTGGGAGGGGATGGGGAGATCATTGTAAACATCTTTGACATTTTTAAGTTAGGAAAGTAACTTTTAATTTTAAGGTAGATGTACAGGGTGATTATAATTAAAGTTAAACTTTCAAACCACTGTCGAAATAACACCGCTGGTTAGAATGATGTCAAATTGCGACGGAATATTATTGGAGAAGGGGGAAAACGTATGGCAAAAGAAAATAGAATGAAAATTGATCAATAGATGGTGCTGTATGTGTTAGAATACGTAAATGAAAATACCTGTCATGCGCACGACCCACTGAATTTGGTATAAAGACGCCCAGTATATGGCTTTTCCTCCTTTTCCGTCTGCGACGATCACTGTCTCAATGCAGGCTCGCGCTCTGCTTGAAAAGCTGTATTACAAGAGTGATGACTGGGCACACGTCGCTCTGCAGAAGTTCCAGACACTGAAGCGTCGAAAAAAAGACGTTGATCCGATGACTGCCGTGGGTCTGGAGAAAATGATTCGGAAATTCGAAAAGACGGGATCTTTTGGTGTGCAACCTGGTAGAGGGAGGAAACGAATTGATTTGACGTCAGTGGAAGCAGTGGCCACAGCAGTGCAGGAGGAGACGAGTGGTGGCGTGCAAATTGAGAATTGCCCGAACATTGGACATACTCGTGAGCACGGTGCGTAAAATCCTACGAGACATCATTCTTTGCTATGTATTCAAAATCACCCATGCGCACGAGTTGCTTCCTGTTAACCTGCCAACAAGAGAGACCTTTGCTTTAGAATTTCTTGCTCGCACGGAAGTGGACAATGATTGGCCGTGGAAGATTTTATGGAACACAGAATTGTCGACTATGAGCAACGGAAAATCCACACGCAAATCAACCAGTAAAACTTCATCCTGGAAAGGTCACTGTGTGGTGCGGGTTTACGGCATCATTTATTAGAGCGCCATATCTTTTCGAATAGACAGGTGCTTCCGGTCCTGTAATCTCTACCATCACTGGTAAGCGCTATGAGTGTCTTTTGGGAAACGTCATTTCAGCTTTCCAACAGCGTGGATGTGTGGATGGGATCATTTTTATGCAAGATGGCGCACCTCCGCACATTGCAAATCCAGTCAAGCATCTGCTGAAACGCCATTTCGGAAATGCTGGAATTATCAGCCGCCATTTCCCTGCAGCCTGACCGTCCTGATCATCTGATCTTTATCCGTGTGACTTCTGGTATGGGGCTATCTGAAAGATGTGTTCAGTGTCCGATAGCCAACTTCGCTGCATTGAAGACACGCATTGCGCAACACATTCTGAACGTGACCCCGGAAACATTTCGATCAGATGTGGAGCATGCTGTTTCTCGATTTCAACTTGTTGCAGAAAACGGTGTACTTAACATGTTTTGCGCCAGTCACACGGAAATTAATAATCCGATTTCATTTTGATTGATGCTTTTTGTATGGTTTTTAGCCTCAGGACTATTAAAATACGATGTGATCCATGTTTTTTATGCGGTTTTTGGCCTCAGAAAAGTGAAAAACCGATTTTTCCCATTCGATGAGATATGACTTTGCCGTGGTGGATGGGCCTCCGTAACTAACAGTATCATAACTGTACAGCCTTGCACACTGACTAGTACAGTCTCTTTAACATCAGACATTCATCTTAGGCGTTGATGTACGATACATTTGTCATTTGTAGTCGACCACTACTAAATTAAGATGCTTACAGCGCCATGTATTGCTACATTTTGTAACCATTTATTTTCTTCTGCCATACGTTTTCCCCCTTCTTCGAACATATTCCGTTGCATTTTGACGTGATTCTGACCAGTGGTGTTAATCCTACAGTAGTTATAAAGTTTAACTGTAATTATAATCACTCTGCATTTCTTTCTGAGTAAGATATTAATCAAACGCCGTCTTCGGAAGAATGTATTTACATGATATTTGGAATAACACACAGTGTATCGAAATATTATCAAATTTCTGCAAAACTGACTTCGTTAACTGAAATTTGTAGACTTTATAATTGATTTGCGGCGTTTCTCTCTTACATTCCTAACAAATATCTCACAAGCAAACAATATTATAAACATTAAAGTGTAGTGACGATAAATTTGCGTGTTTTATTGCCTACCAGAAAATATTACAACAAATAATACCGCCATAAATGTACTAAAGGAAACTAAAGCAGAGGACTATTTCAGTATAATGTCGTGACTTTATTTCCTTACAAAAAACCGTACTTCTAGAGGCATATTATAGTGACGACAAGCCGGATGCACAGTTACTACGTCGAAGTGTAATTATCTGACTACACCACCGACAAACTATTACTGTACATAAAATTACAATTTCTTGATATAATTAAAAAGATTCGTCTACCACGATTACATGCAGTGATGGTCGTGGGCATATTAACAACTAACAGATACTGCTCCTATAAATTATTAAACACTATTGCAACTAGCACTTAGATTTTCCATCTGGACATACATATTCGATGACCAAGAGGTGTACGAAAATTTCCAGGCTAGGCATGTTGATGTAAGGCGGGCTATTTAGAGATGACCTTCACACATAAATAAAGAACTTGGTTCGTGGCTGGAATCTAATCGACGCCATTTTTAGGGCAGCTATGCAAAGCGCAGACAACATAAGCGCCAGTGAACCAGTCTCTGGATGGCCACTACTAAGAGGCGTCGTAAAGGACGACTGGTAGGAGGATCCTGTTCTGCAAGACTCAGACTGATGCCGAGGAGAGGCAAGGTCTCTCGATGAATGACAACGCACGGGATCGACCAGTTCCCGTTAGAAAACTGTGACAGAAAAGGTCACTTAGATTCCCAAAGACGTCTAATCTGTTGATCAGTTATTTTTACTTTATTTTTTAATCGTTTTCGTGGTACACTGTGACTACTCACTACACCTGAAAACTAATGCCTTATCGAGCGATTCCCTGCCTTGCATACTTCTCGCTCTGTAGGAAGATATTACCGTATGAGAAACTATGAGAACTCGAAGTGGACCTAAGATCTTGTATAATTATGCAAAGTTAACTAGGAGTCGTAATGGTATCAAGCTGAACATATCACCGTAAGTATACAGGTGTATACTTACTATCTTCATGCTACCTGTAATTTCGTTACATCTTATTCCTACTGCATACGTGCTGCCGAATGCAACCCTCTTCCAAAACTTTATTACAATGACTCGCTCTCAGTCGTGGGTCATAGTAAAGAATCTGAGCCGGAACCACTACAAAATATACTTAAAAATACGTATTTCAAAAATTTAGTACAACATTTAAATTACCAGAATATATTTCGAATATTTCTCTCATAAATGTAAATGGCAGTAACGTTTCTGTAATTGTTGATATCAGGAAATGTTTCTCGAGTAGGTAGTAGCTAATCTTAAGGCTGTGCCTGCACATGCCAGTTAGCTCCATGAAACAGAAAATTTTGGGAGTGGTTTTAACGAGGTACAGCTCTTATGAACTTCAAAAGGCAAAGTTTCTACAGCGTGAAAGGGTTTTCGGGTGGCAAAAGCATATAAATTCTTGATATGTGTTTCTTTTATAAAATATTGATTAATAAATGTTCTTCTACTTCTGCTCTTGCAGAATGATTTTCGATGATTGTGTGTAACGATTAACATTTATTATATGTTTGTCTACAGAAATGTATATTTAGCAAATGATAGGCTCACACTAACTTCAAACCTTTGAAGACATTCAACATCAACGTCATTGAGATTATTTTCTTCATTTTTATTGGTGAGTTTTGCAATGGTGCATTCCAAGGCTCTCTTTGGCAGTCCATGCAGCGTTGGTCGCTGTGATGTCGGGAGGTATTTTGAAAGTCTCTAACCACCGCACGCCACCCAAGGAGTACCTCAGGCAAATAAAATAAACACAAATTTTTGAACTAATACATAATTTCATATACACGGAAATAACAAATTTCTGTAGTATTAAACATCATAACTTTTATAATAAAAGAATTATTAACCCGCTTGCTCATTTATAGAAATCAAGATAAAGAAAACTTTGCACCTCCAATGCTTATGGCAAAACTCCCAAATATAATTCAGCAGAATCCTGTACCCTCACACATGCTGCCCATATAAATGAGTGAGCTTGTTTCTATTTTCTCTATAATCTGATTCAAGTAGCAAATATTAGAATAAGAATTGTTCTTTCCAATTCCACCACAAATGCTTGAACATTAATTATGTTTGTTTTTTCCTTCTTATTAAATAATAATAAACTTTGACAACATTTCATCTTTATTTTTGGAAGGAGTTACACCAAATAAGTACACACTTCTTGTTTTTTGTATCATTATTCATTATTATTGTTGTTCTTACGTTTTTTGCAAATCAGAATGACCATATGGACTGTAATAGAATTAGTTGTGGCTGTTAATTAATTGAATCAGTTCTGTTAATGTCATAACACTTCTATATATTCATTTTTCATCATCATTTCTTCATAAACGAAGCTTAAAAGTATGACATATGCAACTGGCTTCTATTTTAAGAGACCTATTCAAACCTGCCACATTTTACAACAATAGCGTCTTTTTCTTTCAATAACTGTACTACAATCTTTTACTCATTACTATAAAAGGCTATAACTGTCTCTCAGTTACAATATGATAAAGTATTTATTCCTCTTACACTTTTATGGAAAATACTTAATTCCTGTTTGGCATTTGGTAAATGTTAGGTTTGTCCTAATGAAAAAAAGGCAAAAAATAACTCATCAGAACCTACCTGGTCATTGCTCCAAATTAGGCACTAATCCCAGCCATTTTTTTTATTCATAGGTTACACAAACTAAGTAAAAGTTTAATTATGTACACTATAGTTAAACTAATCATATTTAGAAACTTATACAAACTCATCCATATTATTATACAGTAAATTCCGAGTAACAGAAGTTCTCTCTGTGCAAAACCTATCCCCAGTATTATCACCTCATAGAAAACGGCACAGGTCCTTACCAGATGATGGTATCAAAGACATTAAACCTAGAAAAAATATCTCTGTAAAATAAACAAAATTGTAGTCTAGTAACCTTAATCTAGAACCTTTCATTTCACTGACACACTCATTAATTTAGAACAGCTATCTTAACGCAGAAACTTGTCTTGGGTTTGACACCATTTGATTACAATGTGTATCTCTAAATGGAAAACTCCCAGATGATATTCTCTTTCGTTCTGCATTGCCAATACTAGCATTACCAGTTCTGATGGACTCTCCTATCTAACCCAGATTTAAACCAGAAAACTGGTAGTTTTCTGTTGCAAGAAAAACTTGCTTGTCTGCACAGTCAACAAATGCTATTAAAACCATGGTAATTATTACCAATAAATTGATATTTCCCTCTGGCAAGGAAGGAAAAGGTATTTCCTTGCACTGAGGATTTTCTTGGACAGAGGAAAAAGTGTACTAAGACCAAAATAATTATTGGTAGACTCTCCACACGCCCCCACTCCACTATACACAACTGTAGGTGCCCACTCATTAAAGGGTAAAAGAAAATGGTTCCGAGACCACAATATTAAATAATGCTACAATTTCTCTTAACAGGTGAGTCACCTAACGTTACCGCTGGATATATTTCGTAAACCAAATCAAATACTGACGAACCGATTCCACAGTCCGAACGTGAGAAGAGGGGCTAGTGTAACTGTTTAATACAAACCATACAAAAATGCACGGAAGTACGTTTTTTTAAATGGAACCACGTTAGTTTTGTTAGCACATCTGAACATATAAAAATACGTAATCAGTGCCGTTTGTTGCGTTGTAAAATGTTAATTACATACGGAGATATTGTAACCTAAAGCTGACGCTTGAAACCTCCGACGTTCAGTTGCGTGTTGTAACAAACACGGGCCACGGTCGGCGAGCAGCATCTACAGGGTCATGTTTACGATGACGACCGTGTTTACGAGTGTGGCTGTAGTGCACTGTTGTGGTTTGGTCTAGCTGTCGCAGTGTCTGCATGTAGCGCTTGCTGTTATTGTTATTCTGCATTCGTCTCCGCACGCAGACCAACTGTAGTACACCGTGTTACCAGACGTCTGTGATAGTGTAGTGTTGTAAGAACTGTGACCATGGTGTATTCGAACTCTGAAAAGGCGGAGATGATACTCACCTGTGGCGAGTGTCGACGAAATGCAGCTGAAGTCTGCAGGGTGTATGCAGAATGGTACCCGGACAGAGAGCATCCAACGTGCCGCACATTGCAAAACATCTACCGCCAACTGTATGCAACAGGTATGGTCGTAGCACGCAAACGGGTCCGTAACAGGCCCGTCACAGGAGAAGCGGGTGCAGTTGGTGTGTTAGCTGCTGTTGCCATGAACCCACACATGAGTACACGGGACATTGCGAGAGCCGGTGGACTGAGTCAAAGTAGTGTCATGCGCATACTGCATCGTCACCGCTTTCACCCGTTTCATGTGTCGCTACATCAGCAATTACATGGTGATGACTTTAATCATCGAGTGCAATTCTGTCAATGTGCATTAACACAGAATGCGTTGCAGTTCTACCTGTTCACCGATGAAGCGGGTTTCACAAATCACGGGGCAGTGAATCTACGGAACATGCATTACTGGTCCGTGGACAATCCTCGCTGGCTCGGACAGGTAGAGCGACAGCGACCGTGGACTGTAAATGTATGGTGCGGAATCATTGGCGACCACCTCATTGGTCCTCACTTCATTGCAGGGGCCCAAGCAGCTGCAACATACATCGCGTTTCTACAGAATGATCTGCCAACGCTGCTCGAAAATGTCCCACTGGAAACGCAACGTATGTGGTATCAGCATGATGGTGCACCTGCACATTCCGCAATTAACACTAGGCTGACCCTTGACAGGATGTTCGACGGGCGTTTCATAGGACGTAGAGGACGCATAAATTGGCCAGCCCGTTCTCCTGATCTTACACCTCTGGGCTTCTTTCTGTGGGGTACGTTAAAGGAGAATGTGTACCGTGATGTGCCTACAACCCCAGAGTATATGAAACAACGTATTGTGGCAGCCTGCGGCGACATTACATCAGATGTACTGCGGCGTGTACGACATTCATTACGCCAGAGATTGCAATTGTGTGTAGAAAATGATGGCCACCACATTGAACATCTATTGGCCTGACATGTCGGGACACACACTATTCCACTCCGTAATTGAAAACGGAAACCACGTGTGTACGTGTACCTCACCCCTCATGGTAATGTACATGTGCGTCAGTGAAAAAGATCAGTATAAAGGTGTTAGCATGTGGACGTAATGTTCTGTTCCAGTCTCTTCTGTACCTAATGTCCATCACCGTTCCCTTTGGATCCCTACGTAATTCGGTGCTCTCCGATACACACGATCGAACAGCGGAGGAGTGGTAGTCAAGCGTCAACTTTGTTACAATATCTCCGGATGTAATTAACATTTTACAATGCAACAAACGGCACTGATTACGTATTTGTTTATATGTTCAGATGTGCTAACAAAACTAGTGGGGTTCCATTTAAAAAAACATAGGTTTGTGTTAAAAAACATACTTCCGTGCATTTTTTATGGTTTGTATTAACCAGTTACACTAGCCCCTCTCCTCACGTTCGGCGTGTGGAATCGATTCGTCAGTATTTGATGTGGTTTACGAAATATATCCAGCGGTAATGTTAGGTGACTCACCCTGTATATAATATTTTCATAATAATATACTCACACATATAAATATAATTCCACATATACGTTTAGAGACACTTTCATATTTTTTACTTTCTGCTAGTTAGCCTTCCTATTCTTCATACTATGCTTCTATGACTACACTTACAGTTTTTTTGTTATCAATCCCATACTGTTAATGGATAAAATAAATGTGGTTACCTATGAGTTTCTCAAAAAATATCTACTTGAAGAGGTATCTTGCCGAAAGTTTGTCCTCCTCTCCTCCTCCCAAGTGACCAATGATGAAATGAAGACCATGAAGATAATTGATTTCCAAAATTTTGGAAATTGGGCACATGGGCCCTTTTTAATATTCGTGTCACGTTCTTTAACATGTCGTGTCAATATTTCTGTGTCTCATTCTGAAGCATATGTTGTTAGAACGTCTGTATGACATCATGCAATATTATTTGTTGTCAGTGATTGTGTGTCAGTTTCAAAATGTATGATGCCAGTGGGATTGTATGCCAGCCTTTCCTCCTCATCTATTAAGCAGCCAACAAATATGTTCCACAGACACAGTATCCCAAAGGGATTTTGGTTCCATTAAATATGGGGAACAGGACAAATTCAGATGCTAGTAAATGAAACATTGTCATTTAATGTTTTGTTTGGTTGAGTGCATCTCCACACGAAAAACGTTCAAAAAGCCCACCGTCAACTGCAATGCATTTTGCAGCTCGTGTAGACAGATCCCTTGTTACTGACCTGAGCTCATTCGTACAAGGCTTTATCTGAGCACATACATGTAAAATACGACCCCAGTGCACATTGAAATGATCAGTGAAGACAACACTACATAACCTAATGTCACTTTGGTTGTGTTCGCATGTGTTTGCTAGTGAAGACGTACAGGCGACTGACGCCCGCGATTTTCAAACAGCTGTACCTCGAATATTATTAAGAAAATGGCATACGTTGATTTGGCAGTTTTTGTTGAGAATCACCAATACTACCTCCCTTCAAAACATGTACCCTTTATTCTGACTCATCCTATATACCTGAAGTAATTATTTCCCCTTCCTGATATAAGTTCTCAGTGTTTTCTTTACTAGTCTAGACTTATTCTTTAAGTAATGTCTTTTCATGTGCAGTCCCCACTTTTTGTAAGCAAAATATAAATCCTGTAATTCTTTGCTTACTTCGCATTTGATATCTTCAAAGTTCAAGTGATTATTAATATGTGAATATTGCATAACAAAACTAGTATCGCCATCGTTACTTAATGAGGTTCTAACCTTATCTTGTAAAGCAATAACATAATACCGAAAGTTATCACTAATAACTGAAGGTAATGCATTATCAGTAATAACAGCAGACAGTAACTTATCAATAGTAATGATCGTATATTGTCAGTAGTAATTGATTCTCAGTAGTAAGGCGATAAAACCTCAGTAGTAACAAAAGATAACAGCTTATAATATATCAAATCTCTATTATGAGTACTTAATTTCCTACCAGAGCATTCCACACTAACTTCTAATTTTTCCAACTGTGTTTCCATTTTGTGTGCAAATACTGTAAACATTTCTGTACTTTAATTATTCTCTAGTCTTAGTTACTCTAAAGTAGCGTCTGTCTCTGTTATTAGTGTTTCTAGTATGTGCCCTTTATTCACTAGCAGATGTTGTACTGAACCAATAGTATGTAAACGTTCAACGTTGCTATCTAATGTTCCTTCATTCAAGTCTAAACAATAGTGTAGATCGTGTACGTGTCTAAATCCTTACTCCATTATTTCCATTGTTTTATCCAGCTTTAAATTTACTTTAGAACTTGAATCAACGATGTTCTAACCCTTTGAGAAAATCAGTTATCTAGTAGAAATAAAATTCGTTCATTTCTGCTTTTATTTCTTTTGACAAATGTATCACTGCTAGACTAACTTCACTAAAGTCACATTTCCTTCTATGAGAACCTTAGTCATCAGCATTCTAACAAATGTTAATTTTAAACGTCACAGAATTCATAATGAAATCAATTAAGAAGATACTAACTGTATATGGAAATCGTCTAACAATTTAATTATGTATATTGAGATTCACTTAACCAATTCATTCTGCCAAATGACAAGGTCAATGCATTAAAATAAAATGAGAGTGCACTGTACAATGAACTGTATCTTAAATAAACAAAATCCACTGGGTTTTGTTAAAGAGAACCCTTCTTAGTATTCGTATATGCCGTATTCGCCACTCATGGGAAGTGACTGGGTCTGCTCATCGTCTATAGTTGCTGCATACACTCGACCTTTGGGGGCTGGTTGCGAACTGCTCCCTCTGCCTGTGTAATGTTGAGCTGCTGACCATAAACTGAGAACTGCCAGTTGCTACTGAAGTGCACACTCTGTCGTCGTTCCAGGAAACTGTTCTTTCCATGAAACACGCTTATCTCATTAAACGGGTACTGCATGCATACCTTCTAATTATTGTCAAGATTGTTTGAAATTAAATTTAATTCATAGAGAACCTTTTTTGTTTTTAATATTAAGTACTGTCACTGAATAATGTTTATTAGCGTTTTTTCTTTTTGGTGAGTTTCTTGTCAATGTTTTATACAGGGTGTTACAAAAAGGTACGGCCAAACTTTCAGAAAACATTCCTCACACACAAATAAAGGAAAGATGTTATGTGGACATGTGTCCGGAAACGCTTAATTTCCATGTTAGAGCTCATTTTAGTTTCGTCAGCATGTACTGTACTTCCTCGATTCACCGCCAGTTGGCCCAATTGAAGGAAGGTAATGGTGACTTCGGTGCTTGTGTTGACATGCGACTCATTGCTCTACAGTACTAGCATCAAGCACAACAATGTGTCGATCCCCATTTCAGCGCAAATGTTCTCTTTACGGATGAGGCTTCATTCCAACGTGATCAAATTGTAAATTTTCACAATCAACATGTGTGGGCTGACGAGAATCCGCACGCAATTGTGCAATGACGTCATCAACACAGATTTTCTGTGAACGTTTGGGCAGGCATTGTTGGTGATGTCTTGATTGGGCTCCATGTTCTTCCACCTACGCTCAATGGAGCACGTTATCATGATTTCATACGGGATACTCTGCCTTTGCTGCTAGAACATGTGCCTTTACAAGTACGTCACATCATGTGGTTCATGCACGATGGAGCTCCTGCACATTGCAGTCGAGGTGTTCGTACGCTTCTCAACAACAGATTCGGTGACCGATGGATTGGTAGAGGCGGACCAATTCCATGGCCTCCACGCTCTCCTGACCTCAACCCTCCTGACTTTCATTTATGGGGCATCTGAAAGCTCTTGTCTACGCAACCCCGGTACCAAATGTAGAGACTCTTCGTGCTCGTATTGTGGACGGCTGTGATACAATACGCCATTCTCCAGGGCTGCATCAGCGCATCAGGGATTCCATGCGACGGAGGGTGGATGCATGTATCCTCGGTAACGGAGGACATTTTGAACATTTCCTGTAACAAAGTGCTTGAAGTCACGCTTGTACGTTCTGTTGCTGTGTGTTTCCATTCCATGATTAATGTGATTTGAAGAGAAGTAATAAAATGAGCTCAAACATGGAAAGGAAGCGTTTCCGGCCATGCCCATATAACATATTTTCTTTCTGTGTGTGAGGAATGTTTCCTGGAAGTTTGGCCGTACCTTTTTGTAACACCCTGTATATTACTATTGCCTAGAAAAATTAACTTTTGTGTATTCTTTGAATGTACATATATACATATTCCAAAGACTAATGCCTTGTCCATGCAACTGCTCTCATCTGCCATTGGCTGTTTGGTTTAGTTCCATATAATTGTCATATCCTATGTGCTTCTCTATGCCACCAAGTTCTTCATCCCAGGTCCTCCACTTTGAATGTATTACTGAATATTTTAAACTGTTTCATTTGCAGGTAATGACTTGATATATTAATATGGATTTGTGTCAATTCTAGCTGTTGTCAATTAGTACTCGATCTAAATGTTGTACGCACTTAATTTACAACACTTAACACCAGTGTTTCAGTATTAGTTGAAAATAGCATGTTGGTTCACTTTAGAAATGAAATGTAAAGTTGAATATGCTGTTTTATTTTATACTTTAAGTATTCACGAAGTCTTTAGTTACTTTTATGTAGTACAGTTGCTTTGTCTTACTCACTGTACTGCAACAGCCACATACATACCGAAGTTGTATGCGTTCAGTAAATTTCTTCCATACAGTTCATGTGAGAGTAGCTAAATAGTCTTGAATAATGAGAAACCGAGTCGCAATTTAAGTGTTCTTCAGTAAACCTTCTGTTCCTTTTGTGAATGTTTGTTTTTTCTAATAAGTATCTTCGTCTTTTTTAATTGCCAGATCGAACTTCTTCACTGCAGAGTCGTTTCTCAAAACGGTCGCCACATGAAAGTGTTTTGAGATGTCAAAGACATACAAATTCTTGATATGGGTTTCTTTTTAAAATAAATGTTGTTCTATTTCTACTCTCTTTCAGAAATATTTTCGACGATTACATATAACAATCAACATTTGTTATATGCTTATGTGCAGAGGTGTACGTATATTCACCAGGTGGGAGGTTCACACTAACTTCAGAATTTACGGATATTCAGCATCAATGATATTGACATTATTGTCTTGAGCCATAGTTGGTGACTATTTCGTGGAGTATTCAGAGGCTCGCCTTGGCAGTGTGTGCGGTCCTGGTAACTCCACGCAACAGTTGCTGTGACACAGCAATGTCTGCTGACAACTGCCACTATACGCCGCCAAAGGAGTTCCTCAAATAAAGTAAGAAACAATTATTTGAACTAATACAGAGTTTCATACGCATAGAAATAACACATTTCTATAATATTTAAACGTCTTAACGTTTTTATTAAAATTAATTATAGACACGTTTGTTCATTTGTAGACACGTTTGTTCATTTGTAGACAAGGATACAGAAAACTTCACATCTCTAACGGTTATAGGAAAATTTCGAAATTAATTGACCAAATTCTGTACAGTGACAACCCTAAAGGTGTTTCACCAACTTACATATAATTTTCACGTTCCGCTACTTACAACGAAAGGGAATCCACAAAAGGAAGAAAGGAAGGAAGATTTGGCTTAAAGTCCCCTCGACATCGAAGTCATTTGAGACGGAGCACAACTTCGGATTGTGTCAAGTATGAGGAAGGAAATCGTGCGTACCCTATCAAAGTAACCATCCCGGCATTTGACCAGTGCGATGTAGAGAAATCACGGAAAACGTAAACCTGGATCGCTGAACGCAGATTTGAACCATCGTCCTCCCGGATACGAGTCCATTGTGATGACCGCTGCACCACCTCGCTCCGTGGGAATGAACAGAGCGTTTGAACGTTTGCTATCCTACCCTTGGCTATGTATTTGTATATTCTGCTTCAATGGGTCACTAATCTGTCTTTAATATTAATGTTTTGATAGTGTTAATTTTTTGTTTCTGGCTTTCGAAATTCTATCCGCTGTAACAAATGCAGGCAAGTTTGTTAATGTCTCGCTAGAGTGCACTAGAATACGGTAAACATTAAGTGGCACCACCTAGCTACAGTTTCACGAATGGTTAGAGGAAATAAATGGTGCAAAAGGCTCTGACACTATGGGACTTAAGTTCTGAGGTCATCATTGCCCTAGAACTTAGAACTACTTAAACCTAACTAACCTAAGGACATCACACACATCCAAGCCCGAGACGGGATTCGAACCTGCGACCGTAGCGGTCGCGCGGTTCCAGACTGTAACGCCTAGCCACTCGGTTAGAGGAAATAAGCTAGCGCAAAATGTCCCCTTACATTTATTTGGGAATCAGTCTACGATAGAGATTGCTAATGGTGTTTATGGTATATAGTGCGTTCTTATCAGTTTTCTTTGCCTAAGTGTATTGTGCCTTTTTTCTTATCGGGTTTACTCTTACGATTAACAGAAGGGACTTGGTGCGCTCATATGCGATCTAAATATCAGTGAAGAACAAAATCAGTGCATATCCAAGTAAAGGTGTATACGTAATTTCAACGGAACAGTATAAGGTGGCATGTTTAGCTAGCGCCGTCAAATTTTCCGACATATCTGAGGCTGGTACTTGCGCCTAAGTCGGCACCAGCAAATGCCATTGAGTGGAAGAACAGGACCTCGGATAATTTAAAACGCCATTCACTATTAAAAGGAAAAACACCTCTGGTCCACATTAAGAATTTAAAGGGTTTAATGATAGCCATTTCGGACTTATAGTAAAATAAAGTTTTTACTTTACCGTCGAAGAAAACAGTGAGTGGACTCAAATTTTAGCAGCTTGAAATTACATGAGCATTCTTTTAACTGAGCAAGTGAACAATAGATGGCCTCAGATTTATAACAATTAGAACTTACATAAGACAATAACTGCACCCAAGATAAACCCACAGTAATTAAACAATCAAAATAATAAAGCAGCTTTCAAGATTCAAACAAATGAAAGAACCACAGAAAATGGTCGTAAAATAACAAGAGTTTTCAAATTAGAAAAACATGTAACTCCTTCTTTGGTGGTGACAACAGGGTAGCCCAAAAATACAACTTTGCAGTATACGCGCAGTTCAAGCTACCTGAAATGATGGCTGACCATTCCAATACAATTGCTGCCAGTGCCCATATATCAAGGCGCTGGTCTAAACTTGCCGGTAGCACTAAACTCCGGCCGTGATAACAAAATAAAATCCAGTGGTACATAAATGTAAATGTCGTGTGACTAGAGCCTCCCGTCGGGTAGACCGTTCGCCAGGTGCAAGTCTTTCGACTTGACGCCACTTCGGCGACTTGCGCGTCGGTGAGGATGAAATGATGATGATTAGGATAACACAACACCCAGTCCCTGACCGGATAAAATCCCTGACCCAGCCGGGAATCGATCCCGGGCCCTTAGCATTGACATTCCGTCACGCTGACCACGTTTTTCCCTTCATTTTGTTCGTTATAGTTCGTTGCATTTGGTCTGGGCGGACGTCACAAGACATCCGTCCGAGTTGATCGTTGATTCCTTTACTCAGTTCTTTTATTACAGAGGGCAAGCAGCCCTCTGACCGAACACGCTGAGCTACCGTGCCGGCGCAGAAATCGCATACTATCCACGAATTTATTTATTTATTTAATCGTATGACTCCTAGCGGCACTCGAAGGAAAACAACTAAAATACACTCCTGGAAATTGAAATAAGAACACCGTGAATTCATTGTCCCAGGAAGGGGAAACTTTATTGACACATTCCTGGGGTCAGATACATAACATGATCACACTGACAGAACCACGGGCACATAGACACAGGCAACAGAGCATGCACAATGTCGGCACTAGTACAGTGTATATCCACCTTTCGCAGCAATGCAGGCTGCTGTTCTCCCATGGAGACGATCGTAGAGATGCTGGATGTAGTCCTGTGGAACGGCTTGCCATGCCATTTCCACCTGGCGCCTCAGTTGGACCAGCGTTCGTGCTGGACGTGCAGACCGCGTGAGACGACGCTTCATCCAGTCCCAAACATGCTCAATGGGGGACAGATCCGGAGATCTTGCTGGCCAGGGTAGTTGACTTACACCTTCTAGAGCACGTTGGGTGGCACGAGATACATGCGGACGTGCATTGTCCTGTTGGAACAGCAAGTTCCCTTGCCGGTCTAGGAATGGTAGAACGATGGGTTCGATGACGGTTTGGATGTACCGTGCACTATTCAGTGTCCCCTCGACGATCACCAGTGGTGTACGGCCAGTGTAGGAGATCGCTCCCCACACCATGATGCCGGGTGTTGGCCCTGTGTGCCTCGGTCGTATGCAGTCCTGATTGTGGCGCTCACCTGCACGGTGCCAAACACGCATACGACCATCATTGGCACCAAGGCAGAAGCGACTCTCATCTCTGAAGACGACACGTCTCCATTCGCCCCTCCATTCACGCCTGTCGCGACACCACTGGAGGCGGGCTGCACGATGTTGGGGCGTGAGCGGAAGACGGCCTAACGGTGTGCGGGACCGTAGCCCAGCTTCATGGAGACGGTTGCGAATGGACCTCGCCGATACCCCAGGAGCAACAGTGTCCCTAATTTGCTGGGAAGTGGCGGTGCGGTCCCCTACGGCACTGCGTAGGATCCTACGGTCTTGGCGTGCATCCGTGCGTCGCTGCGGTCCGGTCCCAGGTCGTCGGGCACGTGCACCTTCCGCCGACCACTGGCGACAACATCGATGTACTGTGGAGACCTCACGCCCCACGTGTTGAGCAATTCGGCGGTACGTCCACCCGGCCTCCCGCATGCCCACTATACGCCCTCGCTCAAAGTCCGTCAACTGCACATACGGTTCACATCCACGCTGTCGCGGCATGCTACCAGTGTTAAAGACTGCGATGGAGCTCCGTATGCCACGGCAAACTGGCTGACACTGACGGCGGCGGTGCACAAATGCTGCGCAGCTAGCGCCATTCGACGGCCAACACCGCGGTTCCTGGTGTGTCCGCTGTGCCGTGCGTGTGATCATTGCTTGTACAGCCCTCTCGCAGTGTCCGGAGCAAGTATGGTGGGTCTGACACACCGGTGTCAATGTGTTCTTTTTTCCATTTCCAGGAGTGTATATTAAAGTTTTAATATTAGAAAAAAGGGAAACAGAGCTCACAGCTTGCTGTCAATAACATAGAAAGAGTTCCTTTCTTGTCGAAATCAACTTTACGTCAGCTCAACAGGCAACTTAATTAACAGCTACATTTCTTTCTCTTACGTCGAGGCTCGGATCTCGCTTCAGATACACTTTCTATGACAATGAATAGCGCCATAAGTAAAAGCAGAATCAAATGGAATGAATGGAGTGAGAGATTACTCACATGTCGTAATCCACCATTCTCCAAATACAAGACACTTCACCATCGAGGTAGCCAAGAAATAAATCATTGACCAAGGCGAAGGTAGAAGCAAACCATCTTCCACAACATGGCAACGCTCAACAAGGCGCCACGGCGTTACCACCACTAGCCCGGACGCGTCACACTAAGGCGAATCAAATGCCAAACCCAACTGCCTGGCTGCGCGGAAAAGCACTCTGCGTCCACTTCCGCACTATCCGCCTACGCTCGGCACAACACTGCTGCCGCCGCCGCGCTCCACCTAGCCGGAAACCGAAGAGAGTGACTGCTATCGAAAACAGAACTAATACGAGCCGCCAAGGCTCAACTTCACCACAAAAACTGTAATAGAAATGATGCATCGTGGAGAGATATTTAATGTGGTGTGTTACGTAAACTGCGTATTTTCATCATGTGCAAGTGTAAAAGCGAAAACCAAAATGTTGCGAACGGTTAAATCAGCCTGGAGGCTGCTAACTCTTTTTCTATCAGCCAATCACAGCGTAGAACCGGTGACGTCACGGAACATCCTTCTTTAGTAGCGCGATTCGTAAACGTAGTGGACTGAACACACAAGAAAAGTGAATTTCATTCGTAGTGGTTGCTGTTGAACTCCGTGACTGTTCCTTTTAAGTGTCTAGAAAAATTTCCGCTACCAGTCACAATAAAATATTTTTTATTCGTCACACGACCGGTTTCGGGCTTGTGCCTATCCTCAGGTGTTTGTACATTCATGGTTCAAATGGTTCAAATGGCTCTGAGCACTATGCGACTCAACTGCTGAGGTCATCAGTCGCCTAGAACTTAGAACTAATTAAACCTAACTAACCTAAGGACAGCACACAACACCCAGCCATCACGAGGCAGAGAAAATCCCTGACCCCGCCGGAAATCGAACCCGGGAACCCGGGCGTGGGAAGCGAGAACGCTACCGCACGACCACGAGATGCGGGCGTACATTCATGTTCATGTTTATATTGTGGAGATCACTGTATAAATAAATAAAAAAATTTGCTGCTGACTAAATAGGCACAAGTGGTACAATTGTAAGTGGAAAGGCAGCAATTGTCTAAAATATATCTGTACCTACATAAAGCAAGGGGAAACTACAGCCGTAATATTTCCCGAGGGCATGCAGCTTTACTGTATGGATAAATGATGATGGCGTTCTCTTGGGTAAAATATTCCGGAGGTAAAATAATCCCAAATTCGGATCTCCAGGCGGGGACTACTCAAGAGGACGTCGTTACCAGGAGAAAGAAAACTGGCGTTCTACGGATCGGAGCGTGGAATGTCAGATCCCTTAATCGGGCAGGTAGGTTAGAAAATTTAAAAAGGGAAATGGATAGGTTAAAGTTAGATATAGTGGGAATTAGTGAAGTTCGGTGGCAGGAGGAACAAGACTTTTGGTCACGTGAATACAGGGTTATAAATATAAAATCAAATTGGGATAATGCAGGAGTAGGTTTAATAATGAATAAAAAAAATAGGAGTACGGGTAAGCTACTACAAACAGCATAGTGAACGCATTATTGTGGCCAAGATAGATACGAAGCCCACGCCTACTACAGTAGTACAAGTTTATATGCCAACTAGCTCTGCAGATGAAGAAATTAATGAAATGTGTGATGAGTTAAAAGAAATTATTCAGGTAGTGAAGGGAGACGAAAATTTAATAGTCATGGGTGACTGGAAAGCGAGAGTAGGAAAAGGGAGAGAAGGAAACATAGTAGGTGAATATGGATGGGGGGTAAGAAATGAAAGAGGAAGCCGTCTGGTAGACTTTTGCACAGAGCACAAATTAATCATAGCTAAAACTTGGTTCAAAAATCATGAAAGAAGGTTGTATACATGGAAGAACCCTGGAGATACTAAAAGGTATCAGATAGATTATATAATGGTAAGACAGAGATTTAGGAACCAGGTTGTAAATTGTAAGACATTTCCAGTGGCAGATGTGGACTCTGACCACAATCTATTGGTTATGAACTGTAGATTAAAACTGAAGAAACTGCAAAAACGTGGGAATTTAAGGAGACGGGACAAGGATAAACTGACTAAACCAGAGGTTGTCCAGAGTTTCAGGGAGAGCATAAGGGAACAATTGACAGGACTGGGGGAAAGAAATACAGTAGAAAAAGAATGGGTAACTCAGAGGGATGAAGTAGTGAAGGCAACAGAGGATCAAGTAGGCAAAAAGACAAGGGCTAGTAGAAATCCTTGGGTAACAGAGGAAATATGTAATGTATTGCGAATACATAGAAAGAAGGATCCTTTATTGTATGATTATATGATAGCGGAACAAACACTGGTAGCAGTTACTTCTGTGAAATATCTGGGAGTATGCGTGCGGAACGATTTGAAGTGGAATGATCATATAAAATTAATTGTTGGTAAGGCGGGTACCAGGTTGAGATTCATTGGGAGAGTGCTTAGAAAATGTAGTCCATCAACAAAGGAGGTGGCTTACAAAACACTCGTTCGACCTATACTTGAGTATTGCTCATCAGTGTGGGATCCGTACCAGGTCGGGTTGACGGAAGAGATTGAGAAGATCCAAAGAAGAGCGGCGCGTTTCGTTACCGGGTTATTTGGTAACCGTGATAGCGTTACGGAGATGTTTAATAAACTCAAGTGGCAGACTCTGCAAGAGAGGCGCTCTGCACCGCGGTGTAACTTGCTCGCCAGGTTTCGAGAGGGTGCGTTTCTGGATGAGGTATCGAATATATTGCTTCCCCCTACTTATACCTCCCGAGGAGATCACGAATGTAAAATTAGACAGATTAGAGCGCGCACGGAGGCTTTCAGACAGTCGTTCTTCCCGCGAACCATACGCGACTGGAACAGGAAAGGGAGGTAATGACAGTGGCACGTAAAGTGCCCTCCGCCACACACCGTTGGGTGGCTTGCGGAGTATCAATGTAGATGTAGATGTAGAATTTAATTGATGAAAGGAGAAAATATAAAAATGCAGTAAATGAAGCAGGCAAAAAGGAATACAAACGTCTGAAAAATGAGATCGACAGGAAGTGCTAAATGGCTAAGCAGGGATGGCAAGAGGACAAATGTAAGGATGTAGAGGCTTATCTCACTAGGGGTAAGATAGATACTGCCTACAGGAAAATGAAAGAGACTTTTGGAGAAAAGAGAACCACTTGTATGAATATCAAGAGCTCAGATGGAAACCTAGTTCTAAGCAAAGAAGGGAAAGCAGAAAGGTGGAAGGAGTATATAGAGGGTCTACACAAGGACGATGTACTTGAGGACAATATTGTGGAAATGGAAGAGAATGTAGATGAAGATGAAATGGGAGATAAGATACTGCGTTAAGAGTTTGACAGAGCACTGAAAGACCTGAGTCGAAACAAGGCCCCGGGAGTAGACAACATTCCATTAGAACTACTGATGGTCTTGGGAGAGCCAGTCATGACAAAACTCTACCATCTGGTGAGCAAGATGGATGAGACAGGCGAAATACCCACAGACTTCAAGAAGAATATAATAATTCCAATCCCAAAGAAAGCAGGTGTTGACAGATGTGAAAATTACCGAACTATCAGTTTAATAAGTCACAGCTGTAAAATACTAACGCGAATTCTTTACAGACGAATGGAAAAACTGGTAGAAGCGGACCTCGGGGAAGATCAGTTTGGATTCCGTAGAAATGTTGGAACACGTGAGGCAATACTAACCTTACGACTTATCTTAGAAGAAAGATTAAGAAAAGGCAAACCTACGTTTCTAGCATTTGTAGACTTAGAGAAAGCTTTTGACAACGTTAACTGGAATACTCTCTTTCAAATTCTGAAGGTGGCAGGGGTAAAATACAGGGAGCGAAAGGCTATTTACAATTTGTACAGAAACCAGATGGCAGTTATAAGAGTCGAGGGGCACGAAAGGGAAGCAGTGGTTGGGAAAGGAGTGAGACAGGGTTGTAGCCTCTCCCCGATGTTATTCAATCTGTATATTGAGCAAGCAGTAAAGGAATCAAAAGAAAAATTCGGAGTAGGTATTAAAATTCATGGAGAAGAAGTAAAAACTTTGAGGTTCCCCGATGACATTGTAATTCTGTCAGAGACAGCAAAGAAGAGTAGTTGAACGGAATGGATAGTGTCTTGAAAGGAGGATATAAGATGAACATCGACAAAAGCAAAACGAGGATAATGGAATGTAGTCGAATTAAGTCGGGTGATGCTGAGGGAATTAGATTAGGAAATAAGACACTTAAAGTAGTAAAGGAGTTTTGCTATTTGGGGAGCAAAATAACTGATGATGGTCGAAGTAGAGAAGATATAAAATGTAGACTGGCAATGGCAAGGAAAGCGTTTCTGAAGAAGAGAAATTTGTTAACATCGAGTATAAATTGAAGTGTCAGGAAGTCGTTTCTGAAAGTATTTGTATGGAGTGTAGCCATGTATGGAAGCGAAACGTGGATGAGAAATAGTCTGGACAAGCAGAGAATAGAAGCTTTCGAAATATGGTGCTACAGAAGAACGCTGAAGATTAGATGGGTAGATCACGTAACTAATAAGGAGGTATTGAATAGGATTGGGCAGAAGAGACGTTTGCGGCACAAATTGACTAGATGAAGGGATCGATTGGTAGGACATGTTCTGAGGCATCAAGGGATCACCAATTTAGTATTGGAGGGCAGCGTGGAGGGTAAAAATCATAGAGGGAGACCAAGAGATGAATACACTAAGCAGATTCAGAAGGATGTAGGTTGCATTAAGTACTGGGAGATGAAGGAGCTTGCACAGGATTGAGTAGCATGGAGAGCTGCATCAAACCAGTCTCAGGACTGAAGACCGCAACAACAACAACATAAAGATGAGGCATCATTATTATAATTAGTCGGTGGTGACAATTTTTCCACTTAGTTGCACATTTATCATTTTCATGCCCATATTTCCGCTTGTATCTACTTAGTCATTTTTAGTAAGGATATATTTTAATAAAGTGTCGACAATTTTGACGTCGGCAGCTAAACAAGTTATCTAGACCTTTTCTTGGCGTTGTCTTTTTGTGTTATTTAGTTGTTGGTTATGAAAACGAAATGAAACTGTAAACTTTCTAGAGCGCCCTCATATCATAGTCTCGATCGGAAAATGTCACTGCCTTTCTCAGTATGGATCCCAAGAACCACGCCTGCCCGCTATTCATGCCAGATGCACGCAAACGTGCTGAATACCGTCGAGTACTAGTACTGATTTGCTTGAGAAGCAGCATACTGACTGGATCACAATAAATTTTAATTGGTTGCAAGTATCGAACCAGATAGGAAACATCTTAATACCTGAAAGCCAGCTACTGCGGGAAACTCTCGTCAACTGGTGCAGTTAACAATAGCCGTAGCCAAATCGTTTTTTGGAGTATATGGCCTTAAAATCTGAAGATCATCCATACGTGGATCGATACCAGTGAATAAGAAAAGAAATACGACTGATGGTGTGCTTTCCTACTAGGGGATGTAAAAATTGCATTTGACAATACAACACAAAAAGATGGAGTTATCTTGTAGACTAACGTGTGGCGGAAAATACACTACTGGCCATTAAAATTGCTACATCACGAAGTTGACGTGCTACAGACGCGAAATTTAACCGACAGAAAGAAGATGCTATGACATGCAAATGATTAGCTTTTCAGAACATTCACACAAGTTTGGGGCCGGTGGTGACACTTACAACGTGCTGATATGAGAAAAATTTCCAACCGATTTCTCATACACAAACAGCAATTGACCAGCGTTGCCTGGTAAAACGTTGTTGTGATGCCTCGTGTAAGGAGGAGAAACGCGTACCATCACGTTTCCGACTTTGATAAAGGTCAGATTGTAGCCTATCGCGATTGCGGTTTATCGTATCGCGACGTATCGCGGAACGCCATGCTGGATCCCAACGGCCTCGTATCACTAGCAGTCGAGATGACATGCATCTTATCCGCATGGCTGTAACGGATGGTGCAGCCACGTCTCGATCCCCGAGTCAACAGATGGGACGTTTGCAAGTCGACAACCATCTGCACGAACAGTTCGACGACGTTTGCAGCAGAATGGACAATGAGCTCTGAGACCATGGCTGCGGTTACCCTTGACGCTCCATCACAGACAGGAGCGCCTGCGATGGTGTACTCAACGACGAACCTGGCTGCACGAATGGCAAAACTTCATTTTTTAGGTTCTGTTTACAGCATCATGATGGTCGCATCTGTGTTTGACGACATTGCGGTGAACGCGGATTGGAAGCGTGTATTCGTCATCCCCATACTGGCGTATCACCCGGCGTGATGGTATGGGGTGCCGTTGGTTACACGTCTCGGTCAACTCTTGATCGCACTGACAGCACTTTGAACAGTGGACGTTACATTTCAGATGTGTTACGACCCGTGGCTCTACCCTTCATTCGATCCCTGCGAAACCCTACATTTCAGCAGGATAATGCACGACCGCATGTTGCAGGTCCTGTACGGGCCTTCCTGGATACAGAAAATGTTCGACTGCTGTTCTGACGAGCCCATTCTCCAAAACTCTCACCAACTGAAAACGTCTGGTCAATGGTGGCCGAGCAACTGGCTCGTCACAATACGCCAGTCACTACTATTCTGTGGTATCGTGTTGAAGCTGCATGGGCAGCTGTACCTGTACACACCACCCAAGCTGTGTTTGACTCAATGCCCAGGCGTATCAAGGCCGTTATGACATCGAGAGGTGGTTGTTGTGGGTACTGATTTCTCAGGATCTACACACCCAAATTGCGTGAAAATGTAATCACATGTCAGTTCTAGTATAATATATTTGTCCAATGAACACCCGTTTATCATCTGCATTTCTTCTTGGTGTAGCAATTTTAAAGGCCAGTAGTGTAGCTGCTTCACCACATAGCGCCTGGAATTCAGTTTTGGTGTCTGTTTGATACTAAATAGTTAGTTGTATGATGGTAACACAGATGATGGTAACGTGATTTTCGAATGGATACTTATCTAGTAGCTAGCGTTGTTGCCTCTGGATCACGGGGTCCCCGGTTCGATTCCCGGTGGGGTTGGGGATTTTCTCAGACCGGGGACTGGGTGATTGTGTTGACATCATCATCATCATCATCATCATCATCATCATCATCATCATCATCATCATCATCATCATCATCATCAGTGACAGTGGCTCGATTGGACTGTGAAAAGCAATGGACTGTGTAAAATTTGGGACTTTGTATAGGCGCTGATGACGGAGCATCTGAGCGCCCCACAAACCAAACGTCATCATCATGGAACGGGTACAAATGTTGAAGTTAGTTTTCACTTATTGTTTATAGAGGAATCACACGTAGTGATCTGTTTTCACTCACTGAACATTTAATTCTAGCAATGAACAGTACCTCAAATGAAAAACTAAAGTACTGTTCGTCGTTAATAGGTTTAAATCCGATCATATAATGGTAGCGAACCGTAAAAGACAACATTTCTAAGAAAGTCTCGCATTTTAAATACGGAGGGAACAAGTATATGTGATAGTTGTGATAGTTATTAAACGCAAAGCCTGACAAAAAAAGCGAATCACTCAGAAGACATGGTCGGATGTCAATATAACCTGGTTTTCGTACACACCACCGATAGGTATTGCTATTCTCTGTGACAGGTAGAACGGCCACCAGAGGTAGGGTATCGAAGGAGAGTGAACATCGTCAGATGTTGAGTGATCGCTGTGAAGGACACGAGATCTACGTAATCGTGTGAGACAGCGTTATCATCACCAGTCAAAATTTTAAAGGGGCCTCATTGTAGATCTCCAGTTGGTCGGCTGGTCGAATCGTGTAATATCCATACGCGGGGTTTCCGGACGTGAAAGAAGCCTGACGTTGGACTAATTGGGAACGTGAGGGTAGGCATACTCGAAATCAAAGTCGTGGTCAATCACAACTGATGACTACAAGGAAGTATAGTCCCATTGTGCTCCAACAACGTCGCAACCACTTCACATTTCTGCGTGTCCTCCGAGGACAAGTAATCGACTCCATGCAACATTCTCTGTCGTGCTGCATCATTGGCCAGAAACTAGTAGCAGCTGTCCCTTGCGTAGCCTGTCTCTGGAGTGTTGACGTGACCAGGAAGGATGGACTGCTGATGAATGGCGTCGCGTTGTGTTTAGCGATGAATCGCGGTTCTATAACTACTCCAGATGAGGATCATCGGCGAGTATGGCAGCGAGCTGGGGAGAGGTCCCACTCCTCCAATGGTTTGGAGAAGTACGGCGATGTTACTCATGTCAAAATGGTTTAGGGACCCGTCGGGATGACTTAGGTCACAGCTGGTAGTGATTGAGGGAACTGACGACAACGCTGCGTCAGTGACATAATGCGTGTTACCTCTCGTGCGACAGAATCATGGTGCCATTTTTCAACAGTAAAATGCTTGTCCACACATGGCACATGTTCCTATCAACTGTCTGCATAGTGCTGTGGTACACCCGTGGCCAGCAAGATCCCCACATCTGTCCATGACCGAACATGCATGGGACTAGCTCGGATGTCAACTCCGTCCCAGTGCAAATATCCAGGATATTAACGACGAGCTGCAGGAGTTGTGGGCCGGCTTGCCTCAAAAGAAACTTCAATGACTTTATGACAGCCTTCCCCATCCTATCTGCGCATCCATCCAAACCAGGTGGGGTACAACCCACTACTGATAAGTGGGCTCATACTGCCAAGTTATTTCTAAATTTTTGCTCGATTTTGTAGTCACTGAAATAAAGTAAAATATCACCTCAGTCCGTGAAGTTTCATTCGTTTTCGTCCTCTCCTTCTGGATACTTCATTTATCAGGCAGCGTATCTGGATTAAAAGCTGAAGTGTCGTTTTCCAGTAATGCTTACCACAAGGAAAGTGATACATGTAGCGAAATGATGATAAACTTTTACAAGGCAATGGCAAAACTATGCTAACGTAGGCAACTAAAATTTAATCATATTGAGCCGTGGCGGCTCCATGTCGAGCTCTCTTTCGCATTTCCGGTCGCTTGCTTTTGGTTCGGCGTGACGGTGGCGTCCTCTGCCGTCGGTGACGGAGCTGTCGAGCGTGGTGGAAGTGAGTTGGTTTTGAACGGCCGATGAATACAGAGGAGAGCCCAGCAGGAACGCGACATCGGCATGAGCGCAGCCGAGCGGGGGTTCTCACGAACACTTTCCTTGGACTTGTTGAATGTCTGGGCGTGATGACTGGACTTGGTGTTTTGAAAGGCTGAGGGTATCAGGAGTGGACTGCGAGAGAATTTAAGATGAAGTTTGTTCATTGGGTTATGTGGACACTTTTCGTCTCAACGTCAATTTATATTTGCAGTCGAGCCCTTAAGAAGAGAATGCTTAATTATTTATCTGTCATCCTATCTGGTGACAGCTGTGTACCCGTTTGTGCTGTGCCCTTATTCTTTCACCAGACGATTCACAATTATGTAAGTTGATACTTTGTGAAGTTGATGCCTGAAATTAATTATGAGTTGTTGATCCATATATAAGTACCATTCTTGGGTCTCGCTTTATTACCATGTGATAACAAGTCTTGCCTGTGGTAAGATTTAGGGGAAATTATGGAAACGGGAAAGAGTTTGGTGTGAAGATGTTACTTGATTTTAAGCCCTCAGGCTAAAATAGCTGTCTCTTACTGGCGCATACCTTTTGTAATTACTTATTTCTCTAGGAAAGGAAGACTGGCGATAACTTGTTTATTTCATATACCCGAACTGCTCACAACGTTGCTCGTATCCTAGGTTGTAAGTAGACCTGTTTTACTATTATTTCACGTTGATTAAATGTTTGGTAGCTAATTTGTAGTGTCCCACACTATAAGTTATTGTGTTATTGTACCTTGTGATGTCTCAAGTCCTCTAGTAGCATTTAGTGTTTTTCAGAACGCAGTCTGTATCCATAGAGCCAAAGGGTATTGGCGAGCGCGGCTCCTTTCCCAGTTTGGCTGAGCATATCGAACATTCTTCACTTCAAGCGTTATACTGGCGGGCGGAGGTTGTAACTATTTGTCGTTATTTACTGAAACGGGTGTAATGTAAAAAAAAATTATTTTAGGCTTCAGCATTCCATAATAGCAAAAGGTTATAATTAACTATACGTTTGAGATCATTATGGTTTATCGCCCGCGTTGTATTAGCCCATGCTGTGTTTTAAGTTTGGAGTTTGGAGTTTCATTATTATGTTACATCCAAGACTTGTGGCTAGTTATCTTATTCTGCCTGGTGGAGTCAATAATATTGTTTACTTAATTATTGTTAAGAGATCGGTAATGCTGAACCGGGGTGGTGTGTGTAACCTTGGCGTGTCTTTAATGAAAAACTTCTGTGCTGCAGGTTCCTGTCACTAAACTTGGTGAGTTGGTTGCGAGTGGGTCGGGGCAGACGGATGCCACCGGTTGGAATTAGCTCTGCACGGGAGCTGGGCTCCTCTGTCGTCGCGGGCCGCTGTTTACGGGCCCGCCTGTTTTGAAAAGCCTCGTGCGCGCTGCGTTCCAAACTGGGCTACGCAGTCCGCTCCCGCGAGCCCCCTCCGCTTTACCCCGTCCCGCCGCCCACGCTCCGTCGGGCACTACTAGCCGTGATCGCTATTTGAGATCAGTTTATTTGGCTTTCTTGCAGTCCTTCTCGCCCCCTGACAAATTCACGCGCAATTTTAGTGAGCCAGTAAATGTAACCTATAATCCGCTACTGTTTTCAATTGGTAATTATGTTTTCCTCGGAGCCGTTGTTAACGCCCTTGTGGTGAATTTATGTACAGTATATGTTGAGTCTTCCTATAAATTTAAGGAGTTTGAGATTATCTGTTCTGGTGTTTTAACTGCTATTTAAAATTGATTCTTTTTTGGAGCGGCTGTGCTCGGATTCTATGGTAAATTCACGTATAGTAGATGTCAAGCCTTGCTATAAATGTAAGAGACTTTAAGACTATTTATCCTGATCATTTAATTGATCTTTAAAATACATTTGTCTGGGAGCCGTGATGCTCAGGATTTATTATAAATTTTATTTACAGTAGATATTAAGTTTTGGCACATGTTTAAAGAATTTGATATTAATTATTCTGGCGATTCAACTTCTGGATAAAATCTAGTCTTCTTGTGGCTGTTGTGCTCTGGCCTTAGTTAAGCCGTTGGATTATATGTAATAGAGAAATTGACTGAGTGTTTCTAAATTCATGTTGTCGTCAAATGTACTATTGTTCACGAACAATCCTGTTGGAAGAACATCCGCAACTGAGCATAATACTACAGTATTGTCCGAATACTTGCATCACATGTAAAGGAAGGTGAAAGGATATGTAGGTAAATGATGAAATTCCATAGTAAAGGTAATGATCGGGCACAAGGGACAGCATAAATAATAAAGGAGTTATAACCGGATTGTTTATGGTCAGTAACCTAGATTAAAGAAACAGACATTGTACTTGAGGAACTATGTTAAGACTATTGAGACTCACTCTCAGTTATAGATTGGAGTGTGTGCACACCCACAAAGAAAGAGCTACTGCCGGCCGAAGTGGCCGTGCGGTTAAAGGCGCTGCAGTCTGGAACCGCAAGACCGCTACGGTCGCAGGTTCGAATCCTGCCTCGGGCATGGATGTTTGTGACGTCCTTAGGTTAGTTAGGTTTAACTAGTTCTAAGTTCTAGGGGACTATTGACCTCAGCAGTTGAGTCCCATAGTGCTCAGAGCCATTTGAAAGAGCTACTACATTTTGCCTTCCTCCAATTAAGGCAATCACAAGCTAAGGTGACATGAAGTTTACTATAGTGAATTTCAGCACTTGAAATATACTTCTCGTACGATGGACAATTGTTGAGGGAAAAAAATGTGATCAGCAAAAAGAAAATATATTGTCCCACTGTCAAATTGTTGAAAGTAATAGGCTTCTAAAAGTGTATGTTTGTAGTGCCATTGTTCAGGGTGTTACAAAACGATACCGACAAACATCGAGGGCTGTGGAGGTGTCTTGAGGAGCAAGGTGAGGATAGGAAGCCGTGTCCGGAATCGTCATCCAGCGACGCTACAGAGCGTCAAAGTTAGAGGCTCCGGCGCCTGCCACTAGGCCACCACTTCCACAGCAAACGCGGCTGCACGCTGATGAACCTTTGGCGGAACATGCGCAGTGATGTTTGTTGTTCAGTGATCACAAATGAGTGCCACGACTGCTAGCCGGATGGAGCTAGTTGTTGCGTAGACAGGCGTTGTATCGAGTTAATGTCCGTCCCCGGTAACTGAGTGGTCAGCGCGACAGAATGTCAACCCGGGTGTTGTATTGTCCTAATCATCATCATTTCATCCCCATCGACGCGCAAGTGACGTGAAATCGAAAGACTTGCACCCGGCGAACGGTCTATCCGACGGGAGGCCCTAGCCACACGACATTTATTTATTTATCGAATGAATGCTCTGTTGCCTTGGTAGATGGTTTCGGACACTGGTTTTCAATTCCAGTTTATTTGTGTCCTGTAGACTGAAAAGTTGGCTATTTGAGAGGGCTCGAGGAGAAAGATAAACTGCAGATGGAAACCCATGTCCGAAACAGACTTCCAGCCAGGTAACAAACCATCAGATTCACAGGAAACAAGGCTAGTCCCATCTTCTCCATTGCCGATCGTGGAAATCAGTCGCGATGACAGTGACAACGTTGTGAGACGTTTCACCTACGGTCCGTCAGCGTACATCACTTTGGTGTCCAAGGGCGGCTATCGGTGGGAGCCGGCGCCTATAACTTCTACAGTCTGTTGCGTCATTGGATGACGTTTGGGTTCCTATCCCCAACTTGTTCCACAAGGCATCCTCTAAAATCCCTTGAAATTTTTGGGTATCGTTTTGTAATACTCTGCATATGGTTGTTAAACTAGACTGAGAGCTGAGTGAGAAAAAAGATTACGAAGAGGAAACCGGGAAAACCATAGGAATGTCAGCCATTCTTCAGACTGATCACGGACGACTATCGAACTGAAGACTTCCAGGACAGGACTCAGTTTTTACAGTGTGTAGGCATCTTCAGAATACGAGATAGCGCCCTATGCATCTAGAATTAGTGCGGTAAAGCATTGCTGTTTACGATGCATACACTGTGTGTAATGCGGAACTGACCGACAGATGTCACGCGAGGCGAGCCGGCTAGTAGAGAAGCAGTAAGAGGTGAAAGGGTTGGACAGGAGAGCTCAGTGACGTCGAGCGTGGGCTGGCTAGCTGTTGGATGTCACTTGAGTAACAAACCCATCAGATTTAAACGCTTCTAAAACTACCCTAGTTGATTTTTGGGGATGTGATTGTGAAGTCAAAATGCGAAGGAACAACGAAAGTTAAATCAAGACCAGGCAGACCCCTTGCACTGGCGGACAGGAACAGTCGAACTTTGCGAAGGATGACGTCGAATATCGCATAAAAAGAGCGAAAGGGATCACTCGTGAGTTCCAAATTGCTACCAGCAGTCCAGCCAGCACGACGACTGTCCACAGGGAGTTGAAAAGATGAAGTACGATGTCGAGCCTCTCCTCGTAAGCCACACAGGTCTCTAGTCAGTGCTAAACTACGCTTGAGGTGGAGTAAAGAGCAGCGGCACTGGGCAGTGGATGACTGGAAACACTGATACGGATTCATGAATCACATTATACCCTGTATCAGTCCAATGGAAGGGTTCTGGTTTGGCGAATTTCTGGAGAACGTACCTGCCATGTGTGGCACCAACAGTGAATTATGGATGAGGTGGTGTTACGGTATGGGGATGTTTTTCCTGGTTGAGAAGTGGTACCCTAATTGCGCCTAAGAAAGCAATAAACACCGAGGGGTGTGAAGACATTTTACGGCACTGCGAACTGAATGCAGTAGAGGAACACTTCGGAGATAATGACTGTTTGTAGAAGCTTCACAATACACCTTGTCATAAAGCACCATCTGTGACATTTTAAATGGGATAGACTGCCAGGGGTTCCTACTTGAACCCGATGGAATGCCTTTGGGATGCATTAGAAAATGGGTCAATCCAGACCCCAGCGTCCAAGACCTTCTCTGGTTTTTGTTCTTGAGGAAGAATCGGCTGCTATTCCTCCACAGATATTCAGACACGTCACTTAAAATGACCCCAGCAGAGCTCAAGCCATCGTAAACGCGAAGGATGGACACATCCCACATTAATGTCCGCTAATGCTTGTCCAGATACTATGATCAGACAGTTCTTTTCAGCACCATGGCTGCTGGAACGACGTGTAGCTGCTAAATGGTTTGGCTCTCTATTATCTAGACTTTCGGGCAGCGATCGTACATGGTCGCACTTCTTTCCACTCAGTCTCTGCTTGTGACTCCTGTGAATATTAAGATACAGGAAGTGACGCACAGGCGACACACGAGAATTTAGTAATCAGTTTATTTAACGAAGTGCGACAACAAATATCGGATGACTACTGCACAAAGTGGGCACAAGGGTATGTTGTCTACCATAAGATTCCACGAGACTGGTTTACCTTCCCGACTAACATTTAGTCTTTTGTAAAATAATTCTGTAGATTCCAAGACCGTCACCAACAAAAAAAAAAATTCACAATTCCGACTGTTCATTCTAAATCGCCAGTCTGGTGCCACTGCATGAAAACTCCCCTAAGGTCGCCGCTGTACGCCACACGAATAATTCAGACTTCCGTGTTACTCCACGCAATTTTTCACTAAGTCTGAAACTTGCGCTTCTGCACTGAATTGTAGAAAGATGAACACTGTGCCCAGAATCCGCTAACTTCTACTAAACTTGCCGACTCACATAGCACGCAAATTCGACTCACGTAACCACTGGTTCATGCACCCTTCCTTAATGTGAACGTACAGTCCCTATATATCCGCCCCTCCCCCCCCCCCCCCCATTCTACCTTCAGATCGTGCACTTTTACTACCCAAATACAGAAAAATTGAGACAAAACTACGCATTTTGACCTACATTAAAGCTATTGGCTCTATAGCGTGTCACTTTCAAAGCTGCATTTACCGACGCCAAACACAGTGCTGTTCGCATTTATTATTTTGATTCAGCAATCATTTATTAATTTACTCATACCATAAGTTACTACATAGCCAACGGTCTTACCGCAGTGGTATCACCAGATCACTGAAGTTAAGCGCTGTCGGACTGGGCTAGCGCTAGGATGGGTGATCATCCGCTCTGCCGAGAGCTGTTGGCAAGTGGGGTGCACTTAGCACTTGTGAGGCAAACTGAGGAGCTACTTGATTGAGAAGTAGCGGCTCCGGTCCCGTAAACTGACTTACAGCCGGGAGAGCGGTGTGCTGACCACATGCCCCTCCATATCCGCATCCAGTGACGCCTGTGTGCTGAGGATGACACGGCGGCCGGTCGATACCGTTGGGCCTTGATGGGCCGTTCGGACGGAGATTTTTTTTATAAGTTACTATAATTTCATTCATTTAAAACACATCATCAAAACGAAGCATAAGCATAAGGATTGCTCCTTCCGCTGATGAGGTGCTGTCCTCAACAACAGCCTTGTGGGAACTCTACGGGTGGCGCTGGTCCGGCGCTCTCATTGCCAGTGCTGGCCCACACGCTCAAGGCCCCTGGCCAGCGACATTGACGCGGCTGTCGCATCGATGCTCTAGTCAGCCACGCCCATAATCGCTCAGGCTCGCCTGTCACTAATTATGTCTAAATCCGAAATAGTTTGGTCAAAAGTTGATGATTAGTCACTGGAATCAGTTATAATATTCATGTCTTCTGCGTGTGGAACGACCACATAAAGCTAGACGTAGTGAGGGCAGCTGTTAGATTTATTGGAGTTACGACAGTTGAGAGAAGGAACTTACAAAACTCTCGGCTTTTAAACTGAGGAATTTACCTTGGTCTGGGACACGTTACACGTTGTATTAAAGAACGGAAGAGATAGAAAAGATTCGAAGAAGAGCTTCGAAGAAGAGCTGCACTATTTGTCATGGGTTGGTTTGATCACTTTGAGTCACGGAAATGCCCAGTAAACTGTAGTGGGGGACGTTACAACGGAGGTGTGTGTGTGTTGTGTGTGTGTGTGTGTGTGTGTGTGTGTGTGTGTGTGTATATTGTGTATTAAATTGGGGACCTAGAAGGGACGGAGACGCTTCGTCCCGCCATAGCCCTCAGTGGTTCACAACCCCACAACAGGCCACAGCAGTCCACTCCACCCCACCGCCGTCCTACACTGAACCCAGGGTTATTGTGCGCTTCGGCCCCCCCCTGGGGACCGCCCGCCCCCCCCCCCCCCTTCCACGCGAAGGTCTCATACCAGACGAGTGTAACCCCAAATGATGTTTGTGTGGTAGAGTAATTATGGTGTACGCGTAGGTGGAGACTGTGTTTGCACAGCAATTGTCGACATAGTGTAACTGAGGCTGAATAAGAGGAACCAGGCCGCATTCGCTGAGGCAGATGGAAAACCGCCTTAAAAACCATCGACAGGCTGGCCGGTACACCGGAGCTCGACACAAATCCGCCGGGCGGATTCGTGCCGGGGACCAGGCAAGCGCTGTTGGCAAGCGGGGTGCATTCAGCTCTTGAGAAGCCAACGGAGGAGCTGCTTTACTGGGATGCAGCGGCTCCAGTCACGAACACTGAAACGGCCGTAGATCGGTGTGACATGGCTGTCGGTCGGTACCGTTGAGCCTTCCAAAGCCTGTTCGAACAGAGAGAGAGAGAGAGAGAGAGAGAGAGAGAGAGAGAGAGAGAGAGAGAGAGAGAGAGAGAGAGAGACAGATTTTATGAGAGCGTTCCCCGCCATAATATCTTATTACTTTGAGGACATACGTATTTTCTCGGGTAATCTATTGCATAGGACTGACTATGAACGTTGTTTTTTCTCGCATTATGCATATCATGACTGACTCCAGTGAGCACCTTTTTCATTATGGTTTCATCTTTGGTTTGGGACCATTTATTTTTCTGCATGATTATTTTTCCACATATATATACTCATATAAAAAAAGTTTTGCATCACCTCGGTTCAGAGAGTTCCGGAACCTGTACAGAAAATTGGAATAGAGATCAACATAAAAATCATTTCCGCTCTTATTATTGCTCATGAAAACGACACATTGCATGTTGCACCACCACAAAGCGAGACCTTCAGAGCTCGTGGTCCAGACTGCTGTATACATCGGAACCTCTAATACCCAGTAGCACGTCCTCTTGCATTGATGCATGCCTGTATTCGTCGTGGCATACTATCCACAAGTTTATCCAGACACTATCGGTCCAGATTGTCCTACTCCTCAACTGCGATTCGGCCTAGATCCCTCAGAATGGTTGGTGGGTCACATCGTCCATAAACAGCCCTTTTCCATCCATCCCAGGCATGTTCGATAGGGTTCATATCTGGAGAACATGCTGGCCACTCTAGCCGAGCGATGTCGTTATCCTGAACGAAGACATTCACAGGATGTGCACGATGGGGGCGCGAATTGTCGTCCATGAAGACGAATGCCTCGCCAATATTCTGCCGATATGGTTGCGCAGTATCCGTCGGAGGATGGCATTCACGAAGCGTACAGCCGTTACGGCGCCTTCCATGACCACAAGCGGCGTACGTCGGCCCCACATAATGCCACCGCAAAACAGCAGGGAACCTCCACCTTGCTGCATTCGTTGGACCGTGTGTCTTAGGCGTTCAGCCTGACCGGGCTGCCTCCAACATGTCTCCGACGATTGTCTGGTTGAAGGCATATGCGAGACAGTGAAGAGAACGTCAAGCCAATCCTGAGCGATACATTCGGCATGTTTTTGGGTCCATCTGTGCCGCGCTGCATAGTGCCGTGGTTGCAAAGATGGACCTCGCCATGGACGTCGGGAGTGAAGTTGCGCATCATGCAGGGTATTGCGCACAATTTGAGTAGTAACACGACGTCCTGTGGCTGCGCGAAAAGCATTATTCAACATGGTGACGTTGCTGTCGGGGTTCCTTCGAGCCATAATCCGTAGGTAGCGGTCATCCACTGCAGTAGTAGCACTTGGACGGCCTGAGCGGGGCAAGTCATTGACAGTTCCTGTCTCTCTGCATCTCGTCCATGTCCGAACAACATAGCTTTGGCCGCGCGGGATTAGCCGAGCGGTCTTAGGCGCTGCAGTCAGACTGTGCGGCTGATCCCGGCGGAGGTTTGAGTCCTCCGTCCGGCATGGGTGTTTGTGCTTGTCCTTAGGGTAATTTAGGTTAAGTAGTGTGTAAGCTTAGGGACTGATGACCTTAGCAATTAAGTCCCATAAGATTTCACACACATTTGAACATTTTTTTTGAACATAGCTTTCGTTCACTCCGATACGTCTTGACGCTTCCCTTGTTGAGAGCCCTTACTGGCACAAAGTAACAATGTGGACGCGATCAAACCACGGTATTAATCGTCTAGGCATGGCTGAATTACAGACAACACGAGCCGTGTACCTCCTTCCTGGTGGAATGACTAACTGATCGGTGACGGACCCCCTCCGTCTAACAGGCGGTGCTCATGCATGGTTGTTTACATATTTGGGTGGGTTTAGTGACATCTCTGAACAGTCAAAGAAACTGTGTCTGTGATATAATATCCATAGTCAACGTCTATCTTCAGGAGTTCTGGAAACCTGGGTGATCCAAAAGTTTTTTTGATGTGTGTACGTATGCACCTGAATATGCAATGATAAGTGCCGTGAAACCAATAGTGCCTTAGAATAAAAGCATTTTACTGCTGGTGGGGTTTTATTTTTCAACCTGGTTCAAATGGCTCTGAGCACTATGCGACTTAACTTCTGAGGTCATCAGGCGCCTAGAACTTAGAACTAATTAAATCTAACTAACCTAAGGCCATCACGCACATCCATGCCCGAGGCAGGATTCGAACCTGCGATCGTAGCGGTCGCCCGGCTCCAGACTGTAGCGCCTAGAACCGCTCGGCCACTCAGGCCGTCTTATTCAACCTGATTTATCGTGGCTATGGTTGCCCATACTATAAAGTTTCCTGCCAAGTTGTTCGTAAATTTTGTTCGATTTTTGTAATCACTGAAGTAATATCACATACTCTCTCGACTAGTGACGTTCCATTTTGTTTCCTCCTCCCATTCTGGGTGCGTCACTTTTTTTTCAGTGTATACGGGAGGGATACCGACAGTCTTCCTTTCCGCATGCCATGTGTGAACGCAATAGGAGTAGATGGGGGTGATGGTGTAAACTATGTACCCCTCGCCACACATCACACGGTGGTTTGCGGAATGAAGATTGATGTGTATGACGAATCGACCTCTCAGGCTGTTCGTTTTCTGTCTGCCGCTATTCCTAAGAGCGTGCAGTCTGATGAGGCCTTGCATATGCACACGATACGTGCCCGGACAGGCGACTTGCGAGTGCAGGGCAACGGGAACCGGAGGATTCGCGTGAGGCGGGGAGCCGGTGGCGTGGGCGGCGAACTGCGCGTGCGCAGAAGGCAGCGGCGGACCGCGCGCTACCAGCTGTGCCGGTGGCGGTCGCTCAGTCGCGCGCCGCAGCCGCCGGGATCAGCCGGCGCAGCCAGCAGCAGCAGCAGCAGCAGCCCGCACCTCGCAGCCGCACAGGTAACGCCGCGCCGCTGCACGGCACAGCACCGCGTCTCGCGCTCATAGCCGCATTCCGCAGTGACAACGTGCACCCATGTAGTCCAGAGAAGATGATGCTACTAGCAATTACGATCCTTTAGCATTTAGGCAGCAGTACCACCAAACCCCTATGCGTACGTCACACAGGACAACAGCGTGAGGTCGGGAGCACGACAGTCCAAATCCCCGTCCTATCATCCAGAATCAGTTATCTCGTCATTTTTTAATATCGCTTAAGGGGGGTAGGACGTCAAACGGGCCGACTTGGAGCAGGAGAGTCACCGCAGGACATTTTAATTTCTACTGTCTATTCTTTTACAAATAAATTCATAAAACTTTGTCGCCATGACCAGGAAGGATTGAGGACTCAAACTCATCGCAGTGGAAGTTCAAAAACGTAGCAAAATACCTTTTTTTTACATGTGAAATATCATTTTTCAGTTATTACTGGCTGCATTTGTTGCTATAGGTACACTTTTCTTCCTAAGTAAGAGAGATTCTTCGATGAATTTTTCATAGCATGCAAACAGTAGTTACAGGTGTATGAAACTCTAGAATTTTCCAAATCTATTAAAAAACTTCAAAAAATTGAGATAATTAACTATAAAACTTGAGTTTTTTCTAAACATGAAGTTTAAAATGTAACAGTTCATTCATTTTTTCATAAATTACACAACTTCTAGAGTTTCATACACCTGTAACTATGGTTTGTATGCTGTGCAAAAGTCATCGAAGAATCTCTTACTTAAGAAGAAAAGTGTACCTATAGCAACAAATGCAGCCAGTAGTAAGCGAAAATGATGAAATTTCACATGTAAAAAAAATGTGTTTTGTTACGTTTTTGAGCTTCCACTGCTATGAGTATGAATCCTGAACCCTTCCTGGGCATGCTGTTAAAGTTTTATGAATTTATTTCTAAAAGTATAGACAGTGGAAATTAAAATGTCCTGTGGTGCCTCTCCTGCTCCAAGTCGGGCCGTTTGACTGCCTACCCCCCTTAAGATAAATTCCAGGATGGTTCCTCTGAAAGGACACGGTCGATTTCCTTTCCTATACTTCCCCAATCCGACTTTGTGCTTTATCATTAATGCCTTCTCTTCCTTCCAATACAAGACTTGGTCTACCAAATTTCATTTTCTCGAAGTACTGAGCCACTAAGCGGATAAATGGAAGGGTTTCACTTTAGAAAAATCTTACGTTTTGTCTTTAACCAAATAAAAGTTGTGGTCAAATGTAAACTTCTGTATATACTAGAGGAGAGACAACTAGTGAAGTACCTCATCAGCCCAAAAGGTCTCGAGACTGGGTTAATAAAAAATAGAGCAGAGTTAAGATGGTGGTTTTAATGCTCCAGGTGTTCTACACAGTCTAACCTCATTTGCGTACAAAGCAGAGAACTTTCATACAACCAAGTTTAACTATCAGAAAAGTACTTATTTGAGATGTTGACCAACTTGCGCGTCACATTAACTTGAATGTCGGGTAATTCATCAAAGTGTTGACCCTTCACGTGAATTTCTGCACTTTGACGTGTAGTGGTAGGTTCACATTGAAAACAACTTCTGTCATCCGTGACAATTTTTTCCGGAAAAAAATTGTCCGCGTTTTGTATTCCAATCAAGTCGCACCATGCGTCCGCGTGTCACGGTTTTAGTTCAGGAGTGAAGGTGAGTGGGCCACACTTTGCAGGCACTTTTTTTTTATTCGAAACGTTGTGCATCACGTCTTGAACAGTCGATTTAGAGACGATTTCCATTGCCGTTTGTGACACAGCAACATTGGCACACTATGGCCGTGCTTCCACAGTTTAACACTACCTGCTCACAATTGACTGGCCAAAAGCACATCTATGGTTTACAACTGATAGTTCAAGCTACCACCGAGTTGCTGCGCTGACGTCGATTAGACGCCAGCAATAAAATCAAGTCTCGGAACTTTTATTTACACTTGATTTGTCATTGATTTGAATATCCATGTACGAGCTACAGTATTTGAAGACATCTCCCAGTATTTGTAGCTAGTTACCTGGGATAACTGTCTTTCAGATTCTTCTTTTTATGGCACTAAATTTTTTGAGAAAAAGATCATTTGGAATGGAAAAATAATCGTTGCGAGTTACAGCAACAGCAGTTTATTGAATTCGTAAAATACTGGTGAGGCAGATCGCCAAACACGGAAACGTAAATGCTTTTAGACTTCTACACGTTGCAAGAGTAGATGAGCCAAGAACGTTTTATAATGCCCCAGCAAATGGTTGATTATAATTTGCACGAGTACTCAATAGCGTGTCAGTACTCTAACAAACTTTATTTCCGAGGGTTAAGAATATTCATACTATATGTTCAAAAACAAACATAAAATATCACTATTGTAGATATAGCTAACGACAATCAGAAAACACAAACGGAGTAAGCAAACGAAGAGTGCTTGTGTAGTATTTCTTACACACCAACCTATATGTAGCTTGAACTCCCATCGTAAGACAGCGTCTGTTCTTTTCGATTCAGTGTGAAATTGTTATCGCATAGCGAAAACACATCCAATGGAAAACTGTAAACAGCGTATCCGGATCATAGAGAACGCTTGTTGCTTCCAGGAATCTACGCTATCCGTAGATAACAGGGCATACTTGATACCGGTCAGGACATTGTAAATGAATTAATTTAATTACTGCAGTAGACGAGCAAGCTATTACGTTAAAGAAATGTAATTTTATCCCTTTCTGTCAGTTTCTTCCGTGACTTATTTTTTTTACAAAATATGCCGTAGAACGAAAAGTGTATATAGGCACACAAACATGTTTACTCACATTGTACTTCAAAAACAGTGTATCCACCACTGGAAAAGCAAGTTATTTTTTGAATTTGTGTTAGTTTCGTTCCGACCAATGTGGCCGAGCGGTTCTAGGCGCTTCAGTCTGGAACTGCGCGACCACTACGGTCGCAGGTTCGAGTCTTGCCTCGGGCATGGAAGTGTGTGATGTCCTTTGGTTAGTTAGGTTTAAGTAGTTCTAAGTTCTGTGGGACTGATGACCTCAGATGTTACGTCCCACAGTGCTCAGAGCCATTTGAACCATTAGTTTTGTAGCCCTGTATTCACAATGTGCCCGCTTTGTAATATATCACTGTAATCTTACCAGGACCAGAATTAACCTAAATCTGGAAAAATAATCGATGTAGACTGTCAAAGGACCTGAAGACCAGTCCCCAGTGCTCGTAATTCATCGTACATTGTAATGGAATCACGTTTGTAACTGAAGGCGGTTCTTCTTCATTTTAGGATTTGTTAGGAAATGTCCAAACTACAACAGCTAATGGAAGGAAGAATTTACTGGCAGGATGAAAAAGACAGCTTGCATTAGGCTAAGGATGCCGAATTGTTTACCTCTTATTGTCTAATGGTACACAACGTCTTCCGCGATAGAATCAGTTTTCAAGCAGATCAAGCGTAAACAACCAGAAAGTTGTCTCACAGTGGACAGTAAGAGGTAAAGTTGTGGTATCATGACTGTACTGCAAATTTTCCATCGGCAGGCTGGAATGCACCATCCGCCTCAGTAAACAGCTGTTGATCTAACTCGCAACGCAAAGAGAATATTTCGCTTCCATATGATTGTCAAAAATTTTAGTACCAGAAAAAGAAGAATGTCAAAGACAATTATCCCAGATAACTAGCTACAAATTTCGAGAGATGTCTAAATACTGTAGTTCGCATAGGGGTATTCAACAACGACAAACCGAGTGTAAATAAGGCAATACTTACAACTATGTTACGTGTAATTCACTGTCTCGTTGATCCTATGCATTGTTCCCCGACTGAGTAGGAGCAGTAATGAGCGTTTAAGACCCGAAACGGCGCACAGTTGTAATCAGTCACAAAGGTTTCTTTTCAGTATATAGTTTACCTTTAGTTACGAGCCCCATCCGAGTAATAAATTGATTCTATCTACACGAATTTTTATCACAATTAGCAACAAATATATTTTATATACAATATTAATGGAACTACATTTTTTCTTGCGAGATTGAATAAATATTGTAAATTTTGCCTAAAACAATCAGTATAATTGAATGCATAAATCTACATATTAAAAAAAGAGTTTCGACATAAATTGTTTTGAATGAATTGCTAGGTTCCGTGATTTGTTTGGAACAGTATTATGTACAATTATTCGAGGAAGTGAACACGAATATATAGGTATAACATGGAAAGGCCACTTTACTCCAGTACCCAGTGAGCAACGACGACATACACAGAAAACTGCCAAGGAAGTGTCGAGATGAGCATACCTGCAAGGAGAATCCGTTGACGCTACACAGAACACGTGTGTACCTGAAGCGACGCTGCGCAGCTCATTTCAGCACCTGCATATTACACCCTTTGTTCTTTACATCTTGTTTCAGACTGTCAACATAACAAGAACTTCGCCAGCAACGTCGCCCTCCTTTCAGCAGAGAAAATAAACAGGCACCGCAGGCAACGACAGATACCAGAGACTTCCCGTTTGCTTTCGGGCTTTAGAGTCCAGCTCGTAGGATGAAACGAAACCAGGAACGATCGGTTGAAATTTTTGTTCCGACATCGTCTTCGATAACATTACACATGCACACTAGCTGAGTCAGAGGCAGTTGACTCTTTGGTGACCGAAAACCTTTGTTTAGTAAAGGCTGAATTACACCTGTACAACTTGAAGAAACATATTTCCACCAGGCTGTTTCATTAAAATATGTAATTTATTTACTGCATGACCGTGGGACTTAATGAAAGCAGGTAAAGGTGTGAACGGGACCTAATCACTTACCGTTGGTTGCTCAGTAAACACGTACACTTTATTTAAGGAAACAATTTTTAAAAAATCCTTTTAAATAATTGACTGTAACATAAGCTACACTGATGGCTGCTGAAAGCCTTATTAAGAAAGAATTCAAAATTATTTGTCGGCTGAAGGCCACGAGCAATAGGAATAATTTAAACAAAAATATCATTTTTAAACAATTGACAATCATACCAAATAAAGAAGGGAGTGATCCACAGACAGTGCCCCAAGGATCGACCTGAGAAAAGTCCCTACAGCTGCATAATCGGTGAGACAGCCAGCCAAGAGTTATGCTCACCTAACAGGATGGCAACTCAAACTAGGCACAGTTTAAACGCCGATCAATGCTCTTACCAAATCCGCTTAACGTGTGATAACCAGTACAACAACGGAATAATTCAAGCGAGGGCGAAGTAACAGACAGCACTGCGTCTTCAGAATCCGGTGCTTAAGGCATCGAAAGGCAGAGCCAAGGTAGACAAAAGAAACCGTAATCCACACCGCAATCAAGGAGGCTGTCTAACTACGTCATGCCAGACAGCATCGGCAAGACGAGGAAAAGTACACTGCCGCAAAAATACGCTAACCTCCAGGGCAGATAACTGGGGCGTTAGCGGCCACTAGGCAATAAAATACCGCTGGTTGCACTTCACCAATAATAACACAAAATTCAAAAATTAATAACAGGCAATAGAAGACGGCTAAAAGATCCCGCCAACTCGACACGCTCCACTTGTTGCTGTCGTCTCACAGCGACCCTGCGAGCAGCAACACACGAACAAACAGAGTGATCACAAAATAGTGGAGGTTTCACTACTACATTAATGTCCACTCAGCTCAGCGTCCTGGGTCTGGTGGACAACGAGGTTGTGGCCCTCGCAACTACAGCCCTTCTACCTAGCAGTGCCTGCATGCCGCCAGCAGCCCGGCATGTCCTCTCGCTGCCGGACCTCTCTGCTGCTCCGTCGCAACTATACTACCGACACACACGACCCGGAAAACACTTCACGTCCTTCCAAAGATAGTATGGGTACTAGATATCGATAAACGCAGCTGCTCATACTCTCAGACAGACAACGCTAACAAACGTAGTGGCGCCAATAAACAGAAGTAGTAAACGAGACGCCACTATTCCTATTACATGATGCCTACCTACCAATGGCACCAACGCAAGCCGCACACGGCTCACTGCTACTGCCCAGTTTCAAGCTGTAGCACATTTTTAAGTGCAAAATGGATGTAGGCAGATCCCCCTAGTAATTATACAGGGTGTTACAAAAAGGTACGGCCAAAGTTTCAGGAAACATACCTCACACACAAAGAAAGAAAATATGTTATGTGGACATGTGTCCGGAAACGCTTACTTTCCATGTTACAGCTCATTTTATTACTTCTCTTCAAATCACATTAATCATGGAATGGAAACACACAGCAACAGAACGTACCAGCGTGACTTCAAACACCTTGTTACAGGAAATGTTCAAAATGTCCTCCGTTAGCGAGGATACATGCATCCACCCTCCGTCGCATGGAATCCCTGATGCGCTGATGCAGCCCGGGAAAATGGCGTATCGTATCACAGCCGTCCACAATACGAGCACGAAGAGTCTCTACATTTGGTAGTGGGGTTGCGTAGACAAGAGCTTTCAAATGCCCCCATAAATGAAGGTCAAGAGGGTTGAGGTCAGGAGAGTGTGGAGGCCATGGAATTGGTCCGCCTCTACCAATCCATCGGTCACCGAATCTGTTGTTGAGAAACGTACGAACACTTCGACTGAAATGTGCAGGAGCTCCATCGTGCATGAACCACATGTTGTGTCGTACTTGTAAAGGCACATGTTCTAGCAGCATAGGTAGAGTATCCCGTATGAAATCATGATAACGTGCTCCATTGAGCGTAGGTGGAAGAACATGGGGCCCGATCAAGACATCACCAACAGTGTCTGCCCAAACGTTCACAGAAAATCTGTGTTGATGACGTGATTGCACAATTGCGTGCGGATTCTCGTCAGGCCACACATGTTGATTGTGAAAATTTACAATTTGATCACGTTGGAATGAAGCCTCATCCGTAAAGAGAACATTTGCACTGAAATGAGGAGTGACACATTGTTGGATGAACCATTCGCAGAAGTGTACCCGTGCAGGCCAATCAGCTGCTGATAGTGCCTGCACACGCTGTACATGGTACGGAAACAACTGGTTCTCGCGTAGCACTCTCCATACAGTGACGTGGTCAACGTTACCTTGTACAGCAGCAACTTCTCTGACGCTGACATTAGGGTTATCGTCAACTGCACGAAGAATTGCCTCGTCCATTGCAGGTGTCCTCGTCGTTCTAGGTCTTCCCCAGTCGCGAGTTATAGGCTGGAATGTTCCGTGCTCCCTAAGACGCCGATCAATTGCTTCGAAAGTCTTCCTGTCGGGACACCTTCGTTCTGGAAATCTGTCTCGATACAAACGTACTGCGCCACGGCTATTGCCCCGTGCTAATCCATACATCAAATGGGCATCTACCAACTCCGCATTTGTATACATTGCACTGACTGCAAAACCACGTTCGTGATGAACACTAACCTGTTGATGCCACGTACTGATGTGCTTGATGCTAGTACTGTAGAGCAATGAGACGCATGTCAACACAAGCACCGAAGTCAACATTACCTTCCTTCAATTGGGCCAACTGGCGGTGAATGGAGGAAGTACAGTACATACTGACGAAACTAAAATGAGCTCTAACATGGAAATTAAGGGTTTCCGGACACATGTCCACGTAATATCTTTTCTTTATTTGTGTGTGAGGAATGTTTCCTGATAGTTTGGCCGTACCTTTTTGTAGCACCCTGTATATGAAGAACAACACGCCATGCGCATTTACACATGGCATTTGACTTTACACAGGCACTTAATAACAGGATGTGGCTACCCATTTTTTACACTTCATAATGGGCTAGAGCTCAAAAATGGCTCTGAGCACTATGGGACTTAACATCTATGGTCATCAGTCCCCTAGAACTTAGAACTACTTAAACCTAACTAACCTAAGGACAGCACACAACACCCAGCCATCACGAGGCAGAGAAAATCCCTGACCCCGCCGGGAATCGAACCCGGGAACCCGGGCGTGGGAAGCGAGAACGCTACCGCACGACCACGAGCTGCGGGCAGGCTAGAGCTCAACACATCGAAAAAAACCTGTAGTACTGAATAGATTACTTATTTTAACGGAACAGAATTGTGGGTACTAGTATTTTCTTCGAATTTATTGAGACTGTGGTACCCACCAAGAGGAAATCAAACGTTTACAACTACTATGCTGCCGATGAAATCATGAATCATACAGCAGGTTACGTAAGATCAACGGGAGTCTGTAATCTGCAGCTTCTTTAGGGCTTCTGTTATTCTTCATTGTATGGCGTATTTTTTCGAATGGTATTGTTATGGTTCAAATGGTTCTAAGTACTATGGAACTTAACTTCTCAGGTCATCAGTCCCCTAGAAGTTAGAACTACTTAAACCTAACTAACCTAAGGACATCACACACATCCATGCCCGAGGCAGGATTCGAACCTGCGACCGTATCGGTCGCGCGATTCCAGACTGTAGCGCCTAGAACCGCTTGGCCACTCCGGCCAGCCAATGGTATTGTTGTTTCGTTTGGTAATGTTCACATGTAATCTCTAGAAAAAGTCCTGCCAGTCCTCCAATCGTAAATTTATATCAAAAGACTGTTTCAGTTTGTTGTCATTACAAAAAAAAGAAGAAAGATTTAACCTTCTGTCGACGTCAGGATGATTAAAGGCGGATCCGTAGCTTAGATGTTCAAGGATCAGGAACACTATCGGCCTCGATGAAGTAACCACAATATTATTCTGCCATGACTTAGAGAATACCCGGAAAACAGTAATCTCTCAATCTCTGTCCCTCCGCTTGCGAGCCAGTGTTTATAAATAATGCACCGTTGGCCGTTGGGAGAACACACTGCAGTTGTTACCCGCAGAGCAGAACCCTCTTCGAACTGTTGTTTATGAGCAACTATGTTTTGAATGGAGACACGAAACAGCACGGGACCAGCGGTTATAAAAGCTTTTATGTTTGTTTAGATTTTCCCTCTCGACTGGTGGCGTGCATCCCGCGCGTTAAGTATCACCTTGTGTTAATCAAAACGTCTCCCTTGAAGTTAAACATGTGTGCATTGACCAATAACAGGGGCCATTTTTTTCCACGATAACATAAATATTCTCGTGCTAAGTATTAAATATGTGCTTTTCAAATGTGGAAGAGTTGCTCTCGAAGAAGAGTGCGACTAGTGAAACATAATTCAAGCGCTTGTGTGACTCGGTAGCTGAATGACTAATTGTCAGGCTACAGATCCAAAGGTACGATGTTCGATGCCTGGTAGGGACAGGAAATTTTTCTGTCAGCCGGCCGCGGTGGCCGTGCGGTTCTGGCGCTGCAGTCCGGAACCGCGGGACTGCTACGGTCGCAGGTTCGAATCCAGCCTCGGGCATGGGTGTGTGTGATGTCCTTAGGTTAGTTAGGTTTAAGTAGTTCTAACTTCTAGGGGACTTATGACCTGAGATGTTGAGTCCCATAGTGCTCAGAGCCATTTTTGAAATTTTTCTGTCATTAAAAAAAAGAAAAAACTTCCGATTGATGAAAGCTGTACCTCCGGTTTATTTGACCATTGTTAAAGTAATATATTTCTTAAACTGGTCAGTTGTACCGTAGTTCTGATTCCACGTTAAATCGTAATCTCCCTATAACTGATAGGTCTGTCAATTCACTAGTCGACTTTGAACACGATACACTCATCGGTAAAATGGTAATGTCGTGTGGCTAGGGCCTCCCGTCGGGTAGACCGTTCGCTTGGTGCAAGTCATTTGAGTTGACGCCATTTCGGCGACTTTCGTGTCGATGGGGATGAAATGATGATGATAAGGACAACACAACACCCAGTCCCTTAGCGGGGAAAATCTCCGACCCAGCCGGGAATCTAACCCGGGCCGTTGGGTATGACATTCCGTCGCGCTGACCACTCAGCTACCGGGGGCGGACCACTCATCGGTCATCGTTATTGTGACACTGTACTCCTTCCCCATGTGAAACTTTTAGTCAGTGCATTAGGTCCTGACTTCACTTTTATGGAAGGCGATGCGCAACCGCATCGAACAACGCAGATGGAGTAGCTCTTGGTACAGAAGGACAGACGAATGTGGTGCCCTGCCATATGCCTCGAATTAAATCCCATCGATCACGCGTGGGGTGCATTGGGGAGACGTATAGCAGCACTCTCACATGCACCAAAGACCATCCAGCAGGAGTCAACTGCGTTGATGGAGGACCGGAACTGCACCAACCATGTTGCAGAACATGCACTGCCATCGGTGGTGATCACAAACCCTGTTCAGAACCGCGTCCCGCGTTTTGTAATATTCAGGGGGCCATCATAAATCACAGTGACTTCTCTATGATTATTGTCTTTGCATAGTAGTCTCATTCTCTTCCTCTCATTGCGTGTTTCTTTCAGTCACCTTCTGTATTATAATATAACAGTTCTTTCTATGTATGACGCAAGTTATGTTACTCGGCAGTGAAACATCATGGGAAAGCTACTTCGTCCTTAACTTTGTTCACTAGCGTATCTGTCTGCCTAGTCATCTTGGCCGGCCGGAGTGGCCGTGCGCTTCTAGGCGCTACAGTCTGGAACCGAGCGACCAATACGGTCGCAGGTTCGAATCCTGCCTCGGGCATGGATGTGTGTGATGTCCTTAGGTTAGTTAGGTTTAAGTAGTTCTAACTTCTAGGCGACTGAGGACCTCAGAAGTTAAGTCGCATAGTGCTCAGGGCCATTTGACCCATTGAACCTAGTCATCTTGCAAAGTTCATGTCAGTCTGACGTGGCTGCATGGCGCCTTCGTTGCACTGTAATTATTACAAAATACTCACGCATATAGTGCGATACAACGAGATGCAATAGATGGAACCTTACCTCAGAATGACAACATCTGCACTGAACTACCAGCTCATATTTTCTTGGCAGAAATGTTGCATTCTCTACGACGAACCCTCCCATCGCACGAGCTATTCGTGCCTCGCCGATAGCGGGGAATAATTGGCTTCCATTTTTTTTTTTTGTCTGTTATTCCCCTGCCTCTTTGCCACCTCCACAAGGGCCGTTCAATTATGAGAATCCCAGTCCTGGGGCAAGACTAGTTTAGGTTGCAGTGGCTGTAACGAGCTTCTGGATGCTCACATATCAGACACCTCAAACATTCAACTAAAATTAAGAATTCAGTTTATTCATATTATGACTGTTGAAACTGTTGTTGAAAACGGTGTAGAAATGGTTCAAATGGCTCTGAGCACTATGGGACTTAACATCTGTGGTCATCAGTCCCCTAGAACTTAGAACTACTTAAACCTAACTAACCTAAGGACATCACACACATCCATGCCCGAGGCAGGATTCGAACCTGTGACCGTAGCGGTCACGCGGTTCCAGACTGAAGCGCCTTTAACCGCACGACCACACCGGCCGGCTGTGTGTCCTTCTGCCACTGCATCACAGCCTACTTTTGCGATCACTTTTGTGTTCACTTGATGTTGCTCTGCCGTAAATCCCGTCATATCATGAACTTTAAACATGTTTTAACTGCAATGAATTGAAAATTTAACAGCGAACCTAGTAGGTAGGTCAACTTGAATAATTTGCATTTGGAACGACAAACGCGGACTAAATTCAATGCCAGCTGAACCAGATGTCGAAAAGCAATGAGAAATATGACATCTTCAATGTGGTTCGTATCAGACTGAAATAAAGATCTGAAGTGGAAGAGTGTTTCAGTTGTGATATAGTTGAGAATTAATACTGTTGTAAATACCTTGACCAATCACCAAAGAATTGTTTTCAGTTTTGTCGCCCGACGTTGTGGCCGAGCGGTTCTAGGCGCTTCAGTCCTGAACCGCGCTGCTGCTACGGTCGCAGGTTCGAATCCTGCCTCGGGCATGGATGTGTGTGATGTCCTTAGGTTAATTAGGTTTAAGTAGTTCTAAGTCTAGGGGACTGATGACCTCAGATGTTGAGTCACATAGTGCATAGAGCCATTTGAACCATTTTTCGGTTTTGTTATAAACTGCAGAGTCGAGTTGACTACTTACTTGCATTACGAAGTTGACACTGTAAAGAGACTGCTTTCTTACAAATTAATACATGTGTTATGCCTTACTAAAATGCTCCATCGATGTCGTTGTATACGACTTTCTCCAAATGTACGAAGACTCTATGCAAAGAGTGCACCACTAAACAGCCTATCTGTCACAATGTCCACGAGGAAAGGTCTCTCTGTACTAACGCACAAACGACGGAGGAGGAGCCGCGACCAGGTGGCATCTGTATAGCTTCACGTAGTGCTCTTAGTGTGTGTGGGCTGAGCCGCTGCCTCAGGCTCTTCTGTATTGCAGCGGCAGAGAGCGCTCGATGTGCAGAGCTGCTGGTGGTGTGGCGCAGAGGGCTCCTGCAACTGGCAGACAAACTTTTGGGTGGGGCAGCCACAGCTTTCCGTTGCTATGACGCTTGCGGGGTCGCATCGATATGTGATACCACAGATACCTTATGACAACACTCACAATTTGCATATGGTTTTTGGTATACAGATGTTCTGTTCCCATTAAGGAGTCTAGCTATATATCAGTTTCAAGATAATAGTAACTTGTGTTTCTTTCCATATATTATGATATTATCTATTAAAAAAAATTGTGGCATAAGCCCAAGACCGAGCTATTAGCCCGTCTGCGTGCGGAGTGCAGCCTTTCTTAGCCACAGAAGTAGGAGGGCGAGGATGGTGGATGCATCGCCCTGGCCGCCTTTTATCTCCGGGAAAGACCCCGGTACTCATTTGATAACAGGCTGAGTGGGTCTGGGGTCTTCTTGGAGGGACTGGAACGAGGAGAAATCCCCACTCCTATATGGAACTGAAGCCGGTACTTCCATTCTGGAGTCAAGTGCTCTACCCTCTAGATCACCGCCGCTATACCTTCCTTACCCACAGCAGAAATAAATGTCTCCGAGCATGCTTTGCGATCCAGTAGACTTAATATTTCTTTCGTCTTCCAACATTTTCAATTAGAGCTACAGCGTGATGGCAATATTAGCCTGTTCAAGGTCATTAAAGATATCTCCGCCGGAACACCACCTGGAATTAACTACGCCTCACTCAAGCACGAGAAGGAAGCATATTTTCCAATTAACTGTAAATCTTTAGATCTTGCAGCATTCTTGCACAATTAATTTTTGTTATTTTCGCTTACGAGAAGATGAATGACATGTTTCCCAATTTATCCACTTTAATAAAAATGACTTTATAAGAAGCCTTGCATTCTTTGCAGTATAGAACAATTAATGTTCCGGACAGATTCTATTGATACCGTACAGGCCTCTAGAAGAACTACAAGGGCGTGATGCCTCCGAATCTTTTACTCTGTTCTCAGTATCGGCTGACGTGTTACGTGTCAAGCTTATTACTTGGTTGACTTTTCCGCCTCGCTGACGCCAGTTGCAACCCACCGCACCGAGTTGCAGCGTTTGACATGGCGGTGCGCAGCGAAACAATCCGACGCCTTGGATTTACTATCATTGATTATCCTCCATGCTGGCCGGCCTCTGTGGCCGAGCTGTTCTAGGCACTTCAGTCCGGAACACCGTTGCTGCTACGGTCGCAGCTTCGAATCCTGCCTCGGGCATGGTTGTGTGTGATGTCCTTAGGTTAGTTAGGCTTAAGTAGTTCTAAGTCTAGGGGACTGATGACCTCAGATGTTAAGTCCCATAGAGCTTGGAGCCATTTGAATTTATCCTCCAGCAATCCCTACTTGACATCAGATTGTCATATGTTTCCAAAACTTAAGTAATATCTTCGAGGAAGTCACTTTGATAGTGATGAAGCGGTGCAAGCAGAGACGAGGTTCTGGCAACGTCAACAAAGTCAAACATGCTACAGTGACAGTATCAACAAACTGGCCTCTCGTTGGGAGAAATGTATTCGGCTCAGGGTAACTAAGTTGAGAAATAAATATGTACATATGAAGAATAAAGATGTAGAATGTTAATGAAGCTTGTTTTATTTAAAAGGCTTTAAGAGTTAACACACAAAACATTAGGAGACACTATTTTTCTGCACGCCCTCTTATTGCAGGCTTGTCAACGTAATATTTATAACTTCATTGTGACGGCATAAATCTATTTTTGCAGTGCTACTCACTTTAAGAAGTACACTGTCAGAACTGTTATGGATTTGCAAGAGTCTTTCACGTTTTAGAAGTGATAGAGCCCTCGAGGTCAGAATGTAAGCGTAGAACGCATGTTAGCACACACATAGAAGATGTCAAGAAGAAGTAAAATAGTGTCAAATTAATGGCCTTGAGGCTTCTGACCAGTTGCGAATAAATTCTTCGTAAACTCTGAACACTTGGGTCGTTGTTTAAAAGCGCTTATACACCTGGTCGGCGGCCACAACAAACTCAGTGGCCTAGGCCACAGTCCTTTCTTTAGTTTTGACGTGTCGTGGAAAGCTGGTAGGCTTGAGGCATTTTCCTTTTATTCTTCAACCTGTGCACATTTTGTAAAGATAACTATTCCACATCCAACGAAGGATCTTTTTTCCTACGAAACAGCTGACAGTTTTTGGAACCGTTGCACATATTGTTCTCAATATAATTCCTGCTATACAGCTGCAAATAAAGAGCCTTTGACGCAACTTTTACTCATGAAACTGGGCATTTTCCTTTACTGTCGTCATCCTGCAAGATTACGGCCTACAACGTGGCTTGCTCATGTCCATGTTTGTAAACTACGTGCTGTTATTGTCTTTGTATTTACGAATACATTTCATTGCATGACTACAGCTAATGATGCTTTCCAATGCACATTCACCGCTTTTTTACATTTTGAACGAACTGAGGATCGGTGCAGATAGAAGCGAAACTAGCTATCGTACTCTAATTGTGATAGAAAAATTGTCATCTACACATTAAAAGTTTTTTACTTTAATAAACGAATCTTATTACTTTTTTATATTTTTCAGTCTCAGTTGCAGTCGCAATTTGAGTTTCTTACTTTCCAGTTCCTAACCGAATCATTAGCTAAGTAGTTCTGAAATAATTAATGATAACATTCCTGCATTTTGACCTATTCATGACCAATTACGTACATTCTCTGTCCTTCATGTAAGTGCATACTTTACACTTCACAATGCACTTACATGAACGACACAGGATGTTCCATCTTGATCACGAAGAGCTCAAAATATACGGATGTTATTCATAAATTATTTCAGAACCACTCAGGCAATGGTTCGGTAACGAATAAGAAAGCTGAAAACTAGTCGACATTAACTCAAACTGTTATGGTAACTGAGACTGACAAATGAACAAAAAATAATAATAAGTAAGTGCTTGTTTCCATTTTTCTGTTGGTCTAATGTAAAAACCTAATACTTTATACTTATTAGAGATAAACTACTTTCATCTGCTATGTTTCTTTTCTTTTTCTAACTTCTGCAATTAGAACCGTGAAATTTACAGCATACAGTTAATAAATGCCGTTAGCAAATTCGTGAAAACTAGTTTCTAGAGTACCGAATACTTAGACTCAAGAAATCCACTCACGTCATACCAAGGTCGTATTTAGAAGAGCATGCAACGTAGATCTCCCGGAATAATCCATTTCGTGTCCTTCACGCTGCTTAACGGTAACAACGGCTTCAACAGATCATTGCTGATGGAAACTGAAATGAGCGTGTGGCATTGTTGGCCGGGAGGCCCCATCCGGGGAAGTTCTGCCGCCGAGTGCAAGTCTTGTTTCAGTCGACCCCGCACTGGGCGACTTGAGTGCCGGTGATGAGGATGAAAAGATCAACACAACACCCAGTCCACCGGCCGGTGTGGCTGTGCGGTTCTAGGCGCTTCAGTCTGGAACCGCGAGACTGCTACGGTCGCAGGTTCGAATCCTGCCTCGGGCATGGATGTGTGTGATGTCCTCAGGTTAGTTAAGTTCTAGGGAACTGATGACCACAGATGTTAAGTCCCATAGTGCTCAGTCATTTGAACCATTTTTTGAACACCCAGTCCACGAGCGTAGAGAATTCCCAATCCGGCCGGGAATCTAACCCGGGCCCGCTGGATGGGAGGCAAGCACGGAATCACCCAGTAAGCAGGCGGACGTCAGTACTGAGGTCCAGCTGTATCACACGCTGTTCTATCCTTGCTCTCATACTTGCTTGAGACAATATTGTTCGTGGACAAGCAACGATCAGCGAAATTCTGAAGCAAATGTAACGTTTTACTTGTGCACGTACGACTGCGTTCAGTACTTCTGTTTTAAGATTTTCATGTACTGCGGAAAAATCGAACTGGCGTTTAGCGGTAGGCGCTTTGTTTCGTGCCGACCTCTGTTCATGCAGTTCTTTGAACCTGTCGGTGCGTCCTTTGTATGCAAACAACTGAATAAGCGTTTTGTCCCTCACGGTCAGATGATATCAGGAGCCGCCGACAATTTTTTTGCTGAGCACGGATCGTACGATGTAAAACTGCTAACTTAGTGATGTATAGGTAGGCACTTACAAACCGCTTCTCACGACGAGGAACTGCGACTTGAAAACAGAACTGAAGCATTGCTCTAGAGTCCTAAACGCAGCAAAGACCTTTTTATGCGCACAGGACGGCATCTTTCGTTAAATTATCTTAAAAGAGAAAAACTGCACTTCAAAATGATCTGTGAGTGATGTAACCGCATAACTGTGCATGTGACTTAGTTTAAAAAAAAGTGAAATTTTCGGGTATTTACAACCACGGAATGATGAATGGAGGCAGTGTACTCAATACAGGGTCCCTCACCTAACTCTTTACCCTCCATAGCTGTTGGCATATTAAATATATTTTGTAATCTTTCTGTCAGTCGAATAGTCACTAGTGACTCATAAAACGGAGATCTATGCCTATTTTATCATCTTATTAGCCATTGATATAAAACATTAACTTTTTGGTTTTTTGTTTCAGTCAGAACGATGTTGCTGCTTTGGTTCATAAGCAGGGTTTTCTATGAGACAAATTCGGCGTTATAATTGGCTTGAAAGCCTCATAAGATATTACGGAGTGAACAAGTGTTTAAAAGTGCATTATCCAAGTTTTCTTTCTCCCGACCAATGAAGCATCATTCGGAAGTTAATGTTCTTTTAGGTGAAAATAACAGCCGACAACTTTAACGTGCCAGGAGATATTTGAGGTGAAAGACTTCAGTGAGGCACCGTGTGTACACGGTACACCCCATAACTACCGCAACAGTTCTCGGAAACGAACTTTCCCAGATGTTTCTCGTGGAATGCGTTTCAGAGACGCCTTTCGGCGCAATTCGAATGGTGAAACCTTTTCTGGAATGTGCTAGAATATGGAGGAACTAAAGTCAAATTCAGAATTTCAAATCGTTTGATGGTACGAACTCGATATATTTAAATAGAGTTGTCAAAAATTAAAAATCTTTTGTCTGGATTTATGTTTTTTATATTGCGCCGATTGAATAATATTTTTTCAGAAATATTCTTGGATAGTAGGTGCCACAGCACTTGAGAAAAGTAAGAGAATTTCTGTAGGATTCCGTATCTGCTTAAATATACAAGTTAATTTTGCAGCAGGAAGAAACTTTAAGTTATTCTTTCTGGTTTAGATAAATGAGATTTTTGCCACTTCTTAGCAGTATAAATTTTGATTTTGAAGTTATAAATTATCTATTGAAATAGATATGGCTACTGTTTTTTTCCTACGTTATTCAAGGAAACAGTTCTCTGAAGCTGTTACGAATAAAATACAGCGAACGAAAAGTGTCCACATAGAAGTTGTACAGAAGTAGGCGAAACTTAGAGTGTCGAAGAACGTGAAAAGAGGTGATGATTCAGAAACGAGTGAAACAAGACTGATTTCCAACTACTTTCTTTCACTTTACTTCTCGAACACGTCGATTATCTTCCTTTCCGGTTTTCCCACAGCCCAAGATTCTCAACAATACAGTACTGTGCTTCAAACGAACGTTCGCACAAATTTCTTCCTCAAATTAAGGTCTATGTTTGATAGTGGGATACTTACTTTGCCTTGGAATGCCTCCTTTGCCTGTGCTACTCAGCCGTTTACCTTCTCCCTTCTTTACCCATCATGTGCCATTTGCATCCAAGGTAGCAAATTTAATTAACATCTTCGTGGTGACCAATTTCGATGTCAGTGCTATTTGTTCTACTCATTACTTTCGCTGTTTGCCACGAGTCCTGTAACGGATGATGCTACTCTATTTAGGAACGTGGCTAGCTAGAAAATTGTAGCGATACGCGTGAAGTCCTGTAGAGATGGGCGTTTGGACTGGCATTTGATATACTTAACTACAGAAATATGATGAATTGCCCGTAAATAAACAGGTGATCCACTGTTGTTTGCTTACACTAATGGCGATCAGTCACTGGAAACACACAGAATCGTTGAATAGATGTATGCGCCCAGAGTGACTTAAAGTGCAATAATTACATACAAGCAGGCGTTGGAAAAGATGTCGGACAGATCCGTTGAAATAATTCTAAGGAAATTTAAAGCACCCCCGAAGGATGTAGATTGCAAAAATTGTCGACCGAGTCTTATTTCTCGTCAGTCTGAGATTTTTACCAGCTAGGAGAAAGGGATGAGAGCGAGAATATCTAAAGGAGAGCTCGCATTTCGTCACGGGTTCGTGCAGTAAGGGCCAGAGCATCACAGCGGTGCCCATCCAAATCCAGCGGTGGACGCAAAGAGAGGAGCGTTGTGCGTCGCGGAGTCGATTGCTGCGAGGGTCCGGAAACATGCACTCCAAGGAGATCTAAGCAACATGGTGCTCTTTCGCTCATTCGTATCCCGCAAAGACCTTGACGATAAAATAAGAGAAACTCTCAGCTCATATGGAGGCTTAGCGACCTCCCTGCCCACTGTTCTCGAATGGAATAGCATAGAATGTGTCCCTAATCTTTCTCTGGCGTAAAAGACGTAGTCAGTTATCATGATGAATAAATTCGCTCCAGCTGTAATTGACAATTTCTTTATCGTACACATGGCCTACGTTTCAGGATGTAAATCCCATCTTCACGCACTTATGATTTTATTCAAATAAAGAATGTGTCAAGTACAGCGATGATATTCCACCAGCTGGCAGCGATGTGGAGGTGGAATCGGTTAGTCACCACGATAGGGGGCACAACATAGTCACTGACAAGGAGACCAACGTCAGTCGGATTTTTGTAATTTTTTTTGTGTATGGTACGTGAAGTTCAGAACTCAATCGTGGAAAGTATATCAATGCAAGTCCCAAAAATTCTCGAGAGAATCGACTTTGAGGTTTTCCGAGCGTGATTGAATTTTCGAAGGGCTCCATGATAGCACGCTCGCCTGTTGTCCGGGCAGCCTGTGATCCATTCCCAGCCGATATAAACTTTTAAACAAGGGTGAGTTTTCTTCGACCATTTCCGTGAAATGTTGAAAACATAAGATGGAAAAAACTTAATTTTTAATATTTTTAGTTTAAACAATCTTTATTAACAAACTTTTATTTTATAAAAGATCTGTAACTAAGAGTTTATATTTGCAATGAAAATAGAATTTTAGTGATGCAGGTATTCGATGTGAACGAAAAAAGGAAAAAAAATAGCGACGGAAGCAAGACTCTAACCAGCGATTACCAATCGCGAGCGCTGTCAATAATTTTTCAATCTACATGTATTTTTTGCGTTACGGAAATTGTCATAGGATATGTTTCACTATTAAACGATTTCCGACAGCTGTGTATCGAAATCACGTCACCAGCAAGCATTCCACCAGATCCTTCGAAAAATCGACCTAGATTTAAGGAATTTAGCACGCTCGGAAAAGTTCAAAGCCAGTTATCTCGAGAATTTTGGGAAGTTGCATCGAAATGCTGTGCCGATATTGATATTTCAGTTCTCACCTTCACATAACAGAAATATAAAAAAATACAAATATCCGACTGCCGTGTGGTGTCCTTGTGAGCGGAACGGTAGCAGAGGCCTCCACAGATAGGCAAACCCTTTGGCTCTCTACCGCTTTAAATACGCGCGAGTATTGGCAGAAAGGCAGTTAGTACACTGTACGTGAAGCATTCCTTTACGCGCCTCTGTAATATTGTTTTCACTACATCACTTTTGTTTCAGATTTTGATTTGGATACAACAAGGACATTCGTAAATTGCTTACGACGAACTTGGCATCAGCTGTGGAATACATCGGCTTACAACTTCCTGAGTGAAGTCTAACGTCGCCATCTCCCATGTTGTACTAAATGTAAACGCTGTTTTACTCCGAGCAGCTCTTAGCGACCACAATGTCCGTAAAGAACAAGTTGTGTTTGAATACACGGCGATACAAAAATAAACTCTCACTTCCTCCACTAGGATGGGATTAACTTTTTTGTAACAGTTTAATGCGTCATAGATAACAAGGTCCAGTTAAACTGGACAGTGTGTGTGTGTGTGTGTGTGTGTGTGTGTGTGTGTGTGTGTTTCATACATGTAATCGCGTGTGAATCGAGGCTTGCTAGCGCCTTCTAAGGACATCACAGGTAAGTGTTCTATCGATCCATTACTAATCAGCGACAGGCTCCATCGGCGTAAACGAGCTGGAGTGCAGGCGGTCGGTGTGTGTGGGAACCAGTTCTGGCCGGCCCGGCGCACAACCTTTGACATACGGTATGGGGCAGACAGCGAGCGGCCTCAAGCCTCGCTGCGTGTGGCCCGACTGGGCCTCACCTTCAGGGGTTAGGCCTACCGATCGAGACGGCGACTCCCCGAAGTAAAGTTCGTCATCAGAAGCTTCACACATTTCTCGGTCTGTGTTTGGCAGAACAAAAAATACCCTACATAAAGAGAGCATTACAGTGCTAGCTGAAACAGTGTCACTCGTATTGTGGCACTTATAAGTTCAGTTGCCTTTGACCCAGTTCTTCTCCGCAGCTATGCACCGGGTCACTGCAATTAATATTGTGTGACACAAGTTTGATCATTCAACTGACGGCGTCGTAGGATGTGATACCGCCTAATTTGCTCCTTGCTCGCACTAGTTTGAGCACCTGATTTTCAGAAGTACTTTTTCTTCTTCATTAACACGATGTGCATTTATATTTGGACTTGTGTATCTTTCTTATCGGACAATGCCTCAATTGACGATGTCGACACTATGTTTTTCACTATTGCCCACAACCACTGTGTATTTTAGTACTGTTTAGAAAAGGCTGTCTCGAGTCAATGCCACGAGAAATATGTGTGAGCGTGTAACTCAGACAATTTTCTTGACGGAACATTGCATTACCGATGGCTACAAAAACATCAGATGGGCATTAAACAGGCGAGATGTAAGCAGTACCGTTCATTCGTTGTGCCTTCTGAAACAATTAGTATCCTCTCCTGCCACTCGACTGTCTGTCCTGTGCTGTTGCTACATGTGCAACGTGTTCTTTCGCATATCTATGTAAAATTGTGCAGGTATGTCATCGGTCCAGTAGCCTTATCTTTGTTAAGTGATTTTAGTCGGTGGAATGGCCCGCATCCGTGGAAGAAGAGGATATTTGGATCCCGTGTCGCGAATAGTCCTTAGAGAGCCTGACTAGCAATTTTTTAAATGTTAAAACTGGTCTCCTTGTTTGTCTATAATTCTATTGTCAAAGCAAGCTAGTTGCCGCGAACTCAATTCGCATTCTGGAAGTGTTCAAATCCCCTGTCACACGTTACGTTTCCCATGCCTGTGTAGAATATCGAAAATGTCCCTTTAATTGCCCTAGGGGAAGTTTCTTTGCTCACATTTGTCCACTTGGGATAATTGGTCTCTCACCAATGTCCGTGACGTCAATCTGTGTTAGCTCTAATCCACTTTCAGGTATGCTCTAACGCTGCAATTTATGCCCTTGGATCTTCTGTCACCAATACAACTACCAACACTGCATTATCCTAATAGATCTATTACTTGGGCTCTTCTCGCCTTTTGTTGAAGTCATCAGCTTTCCACTGGTTCGATTCGGCCAGCCACAAATTCCGCTCTTGAGCCAACCTCTTCATCTGCGAGTAGTACTTGCACCCTACGCCCTCCATTATTTGTTGGATGTATTCCAATCTCTGTTTTCCCCTTTAGTATTTACTCTCTATAAGTCCTTCTAGTATCTTAGAAGTTATTCCCCGATATCTTAACATATCCTTTCTTCATGCCAGTGTTTTCTACATGTTCCTTTCTTCACCGATTCTGAGGAGAACCTCCTCGGTCCACCTAATTTTCAACGTCCTTCTGTAGCACCAAATCCTTAATTTTTTTTTCTAATCGTCTGTATATTATTCTTGACTGCAGCTTGAATGTATGAGGCGCTAAGCTGTTTGTGCTATAGTGCTCGCAATATACTCTTAACAAGTGCCCAGACAGTAGACTCGCTATTATTACTTCCGTTTAACTTAAGCGCAGGAGAGTAGACTTTTTAGTCGTTACTCCAATGTCTGCAACAGACTACCCATGTTTTGAAACTATTGAATAATTTCGTGTTGATGTTCCTGTTTCACTTGCTTTCCGTGTTAGAAAACAGTGCCAGTTGTAGAACACATACTATCGTCATTTTTGTTGTTTGCTCCTCTTCGGTAGAAGACCATAGTTCTGTGTTGTTTATTTACTATTTATTTCATCGTTTACCAGGCCCTGGTCAGTATTTTTTTCTTAGGGCCAGACACGTTTCACTTTACTTGTTTTCGTAACATATTTGACTATATTAACCGATTAATATTACAATAAATCTAATGCAAACCATAAACTTCCGCCGAGAAGGAAAAAACGAATAGGGGAAACGGAAAGAGAAAGAAAACAGAGAATGTGTTTAGTGTCTTGCTGTGTCCTCGAATGGCGACAACGTAAGTATGGCCCTAAATTGTCAATGATTGATTAGTTTTGACATGTTATTCAGTTCCAGTTAATGCTGCAGGCTCTTGTTTCCGTAAGCAACCGCGTCCGTGACCTTTGATTGTAATTGGCCTTAAGTAGGTGGCACGTGCCTTGTACACAGCCAGTTGACTCCTTAATGGTGAAATAAATTCTCATCAGCAGACTATGAGTTAATTTTCTGGGTTCATTTCAGTGTGCTGTCGAATGAGGGCATGTCACGCTGTAGATGACAATCCGTCCTTCATATTCTCTTCCACACAAGTGGGTAATCTCTCTGTTCCCTTAAATTCTATACAGGCACAGCAACACAAACAACTCCATACTATACCGCATGCGTGCTCACCCCAGTCTTGCACAGCTGAGCAGCCATCCACGGGCTCGAGGAAGACAACGGCAAGTAGACCGTCGTAGGATCTTCCAAGGGGGACGCACTGAGATACTCTACATTGTCACCAAGCTGTTACTTCATCATTAGACCGGACTAATAAAATACTTTCAACTTACTGATGTCTCATCCAGAACTGCGAAAACCAATAGTATGCTATCCAACAAGCTGTACCACCAAGCAGTTGACACGGTGTCCAACGTTTGGTTTATAACAAATTAACCTTTGCGTGGCAGTCGACAGAGAAGCGGAGGAGTAGCGGTGTTTCCAGTCAGTGAGGGGAGCGTTAGAGAAGGTACAGAATTAAAATGGAGCTTTTTGTCAGTGTATGTGCTTTCTAAAGACTATTGTGCATCTTCCAGCTGTGCTGTTTCTTTCGTTGTAGAATAATCTATAGTAATTTTTTGTTGGCTTTGGGGACATCATAAATTGGTGTGGAATGTTTCACACTTGTCACTGCTCTGGATTCACTGAAATCGTTACATTGTGTACACATGTACAGTACTGTTGATCTGTTCTCATATAGTTGCTAATACCCAAAGAAGCATGGAAAATGTTATATATACTTGCGCTGCGTGTCTAACGTGATGCTATATTAAAAAATATTTATGCTCAAGTATCTCGTGACTAAAATTAATAAATAACCAATTTAGGGTGTGTATCCGAGACTACTAATGGTCGTATCCCTGAGGAACATTGATAGAAATAATTATTTCACTTCATAATATGATGCATCCTTTGGTCCGAAAATACTTTTTCCTCACTAATATTGTACGCTGACACATAAATCAATATAGAACAAATAAACAAACACCGTCTGAACAAGTCCTGTAGGCCCTGGGGTACCGACCGCCCGCCGTGTCATCCTCAGACCTTAGGTGGCACCGGATGCAGATGCGGAGGGGCGTTTGGTCAGCACACTGCTCTCCTAGCCGTTGTCAGTTTTCGTGACCGGTGCCGCTACTTCTCAACAAGTAGCTCCTTGAGTAGTCTCACAGGGGCTCACTGCATTCTTCTTGCCAACAGCACTCGGCAGACCCGGACTGTGACCATCCTGGACGGTGACCCATCCAAGTGCTAGCCAAGCCCGATAGCACTTAAAGTCATGTAAGAAGTATGCTCCCATTTTGACTACTTCTAACCGATGAAACAATGCTAATAAGGACACTACAAAAAATACGCAGGAGACACAGGTTCTGGGATGATGGATTTTCTTAAGAACAACTCAGTCACCACAAAATGAATCCTGTATATTTTTATTGTGTCCATATTAGCATTGTATCGACGCTTAAAAATATTCATCAAAAATACTAAGGAACTTGGAACTATGAAATTCATGCCACTGACGTAATGGTACACTAGAAACTACCGCATAACATGTGTTCAAAAATGGCTCTGAGCACTATGGGACTTAACATCTGAGGTCATCAGTCCCCTAGAACTTAGAACTACTTAAACCTAACTAACCTAAGGACATCACACACATCCATGCCCGAGGCAGAATTCGAACCTGCGACCGTAGCGGTCTCGCGGTTTCAGACCGAAGCGCCTAGAACCGCTCGGCCACTCTGGCCGGCCATAATAGGTGTAAAACAAAGCATAGGGCTATAGATAGATGCTGAGTGAAATACAGTTGGAGTGAATGGGACAATGTGTGAAGACTTCAACGACTACCACAGCAGAATATTATCGAAAGATCTGTCACAAAACCCAACAAAATTCTGGTCACTTGTAAGGGACGTTTGTGGTTACGAAATTAGTGTCCAAACAATAAAGGACGAGACAGGAATTGAAATTAAAGATGATAAAGCAAAAACAAAAATGTTCAACGGCCTTTTTAAATGTTCTTTAACAAAGTCAGATCCAGAAGCACTGCCGCAATTTAATTCTCGCACCGCTGCAAAGATTTCAGCGATGTCGAGAAACAGCTGAAATAGCTAAAACGAAGCTCTAGGGCCCGACGGAATCCGTGTCACGCTCTATGCCTAATTTGTTCTTTTAACTAAAATATACCTTAAATATTTCGAATAAAAAAAACATGTCCAGTGGTTGGAAGAAAGCACAGGTCACACCTATCTTTAAGAAACGTAACAGAAATGATCCACAAATCTACCGTCCCATATCCTTGATATCCATTTGTTGTATAATCTCGGGACCTACTATGAACTCAAATATAGTGAGATACCTCGAACAGAATGACCTCCTCCATGCCGACCAGCATGAATCCCGAGGACCGGTGTCAGTATTAATGTACATCGACACTTTATGCGCTGTTAAATCTATTGTACTTTGCTACATTCAATTGTTATTTGACGTGGAGAGATTTTGTTGTATTATCTGGGAGAAAGAATCAGTGTTGGTATATAACGTATGTTGTTAAAGTACCACAGCTGCATAATTAAATTCCAGAAAACGTCCATCGTCAACTGATTCCGTGAGGCCTTTGATTATACTGACGAGTACTTATTATTATTAAAAGTATATTAAGCATTCAGAGATGTGCTTTATGGTATTGATGCGAGGTGGATTCTGACGGCGACGAACATGCAGTCACATCGCAAAGAAAATCTCAAACATAGCCACAAAACGGCCCATTCGACATCGCGGAGCGCTTAGCTCGAGCGTAACCACATCAGTACATATTTTCAGTACATAACAAGATCATTCAGAGACACGAAAGTGATTCTTCCGTTCACCGTAATAGCAACATTACGCACTTAAGCGCATTTTTCGACGCGTTTCATAATAAGGGCTGCGTGTATAATAAAGCCGGCACATAGACTACTGATTCCAATAGTACCAAGGAGTCCACCGAACTTAACGTCCTCATCTGACGGATGGATCACCATCGAGAAACAGATTCTCTCAGTTCAGGAAACACTGCAGACATGTACGGAGCATAATGCAGGATATGAGCGCGAAGTCTGATTATGAGGTACTTTACGCCACCACCTCTCCTCAGCTTGTCGTCCAAAAAAACTCGGTGAAAATTTATGCCACGAACAAGGCTCAAACCGGCATATTTCCATGTAGAAGGCCGCCGCTCACGCGTGCATTGGCTATCTGCAGTTGGGAAGCGGCTCGCATGCAACGGATTTTTCCATATACTTTCACTTAATATCGGCTCTGTTTATATACATCGAAGTACAAGAAACGACAAAGTACGCTGCTTGACATTTTTACGAGAGTGTCCCGCGGAGTAATGACAAAGTATGCGAATAGTGATTCTCTTACGCGCAGAGGCTCTCACGATGTAACCAAGGACGACGCTTGAAGTACAGCTTCGTGGGCCCTCGTCCACAGGAACAATAAACCAAGCCTAGCCGACTTGCGAAAACGGCTGATACAAGACGCCGTTAAGGACTTTTCCACGTCTGCCTTTCGCCCGGTAAGGTCGCCAACGTCGTGGGGTTCAAAGCCCCGGCCTTGGGCGACGCGTGGCTGCAAGGCGGGCGCCGCACGCCGCGCGACCTCACACTTTTATACCAAACTCACTGACGTCTGGCTTCTGCTGGATGCCGCTCACGAAGCTGCCCTCGTGCATCCGCGTCCATATAGAGCCTCCGCCAATGGCTCTCTTGAGCCGTCCTCGCACGGGATGTGAAAGCTTCCGCGGACTCGAGCTGGCGGATTTTGTGACGTCACAAAGTGGCATTTTAACTTCCACAGCGTTCCACTCACTGAATGAGACATGCTACGTGGAGAGGAACGTCGCCAATCAGACGCCAGATCGTTTTACGTCACAGGCAGAACTTGGTAGACATGATATTGGATTTTCTCGTATTAAGTCGAAACAAAAACTGAGTGGGTTATCTATTACAATTTATGTTACATGAATATATGCTGTTTCAAAGCACCAGGCCGTTGACGATCTCTCAAAAGGCGGTCGTTTTTGGTACGCCGGCCGAAGTGGCCGTGCGGTTAAAGGCGCTGCAGTCTGGAACCGCAAGACCGCTACGGTCGCAGGTTCGAATCCTGCCTCGGGCATGGATGTTTGTGATGTCCTTAGGTTAGTTAGGTTTAACTAGTTCTAAGTTCTAGGGGACTAATGACCTCAGCAGTTGAGTCCCATAGTGCTCCGAGCCATTTGAACCATTTTTTTGGTACGATTTATTTGAATAAAATCACGGGAAATGTCATATGTTTCATATTTTTTTCGCATTATAAATTGCATGTTAAAAGCATGCCGTTTCAAGGTAACGGCATATTGACTATTTAACAAAATAGCGACATTTTTGGTACGATTTCTTATAACTGAACGTCAGTTTGTAACACATCAGCAGTTAAATCCTACAGAATAATGTGACGTCAAAGACGTAGAAGTTTATACTCGTACACCAGTTCACTATTAACGTAAATAATTTAAGGGATGTGTTAATAATGATTTATCGAATGATTATTTGTCGAAAATATCTACATCGACTAGTTTCCTGCAAATATACTAGCGGTGCTCCTTGGTGGTGGTAAGTTCCTATGAGACTAAACTGCTGAGGGCATCGGTCCCTAGGCTTACACACTACTTAACTTACGCGGACAACACACACGTCCATGCCCGAGCCGAGGGAGGACTCGAACCTCCGACAGGAGGGGGGGGGGGGGGGGGGGGTAAAGAAGGGTGTGATTCTACCAAAGCGTGTCTTTTGATGTTCTTTTCTGATATGCCCTATAATGGTAAGACAGACTTTTGTACGTATTACAACCCTTTGAATGGGACTCGCGTTATTTCCCAACGGTTCTTCTTGTGCTTCCGCATTAATACAAACATTAATTACGTCAGAAGTGATCGAGCGTCCTTTACTATGCAGGATGATTTCGGATTGCGCACAATACCTCCTAAACACATGCGGTGACCTGGAATATAACTAACTCAGGAAACGCGCACAAACCGAAACATTCTTAATATGAATATGCGACAGTTATAACGTTATTCGGGGAAGGTCCGTATCCACCACCACGAACCCTTCTCGTACTTCAGTTTGCTGGTGGACTATAGATTCCTTGGACGTGCAAAGAGTGGCGAAACCCTGGACCACAAGGCGTATCTGAAGCCGAGGAGCCTTGGCCCCATCTTAAATCATAATCTTCCTTTTACAAATGGATAAGTGTCTCTACAAAGTCTCTGATCAATATTAGCCAGGACGACGACGGCTACGACGACGGCACGAAGCGATATGTTACAAGCGAAAGTACAGAGAACGGCTTCTTCTACCAAACATCCACAAGACGACTGGCCAGGATAAAGACATACAAATCCATGAAGAAAATAAGTACGGTTAATTGCAAATAAACACCGTTGCAGGTCTAAACAGGTAGTCTCGGCCATTGCGTGGATATATTGTGTGATTCCGACAAATTCAGCAGAGAAGAACTATAACTAATCTGACGATCCACTAAAACCTACATGACAGCGCAAATCCTCAAACAGTCGGTAATGTAATAAAAATAAGGTAGTTTGATCGTTATGAAAGAAAACAAGTCATCTACTGGTAACGCAATGGCATGGAAAAATGTTTGTTTCTGTCGTATGTGTGATCCTCTTTAACCATAGAACACTAAAGGGGAGAAACAATTGTAAATTTTTCTATTCCATATTATATTCAAAGAAAGTCATAATTTGTAGTTTGTGCTCTAGTTGATTACAATTATAAGTTCTCCAGTGTTACGTCTCAGACAAAATATCCTGTTTTACACCCTATAGTGACAGTACCAGACTGTCGGGGACCGCGAATTGGTACCAATTGCAATCGTAAATTTTACGAGGGTTTTGTATTCCAGGATTAACAGAGGAAGAAGTCAGGTACGTATTTACCAGAAACGAACACAGGAAACTTTATAATGAGCCGTTATTGCAACTTAATATATGATGTGCTCGGTAAAATATATGGGATGACTGCTTGATGATGTTACAGATTTTCAGGGATGATGGAGAAGGGTAAATACATAACTTTGAAGTATGTGGCCCTGCTCCGGAAACGACCGAGTCAAAAGACAGTGGAATACATGAGCCAGTAATGTTTTTACTAAAGCGGTAGGGTAGGAAACTTTTAGAGATGGCAGTAAGGCCCAAACAAGAAAAAAATAAAAAATATCTGATAAACAAGAGCTCTGAAATCCATACCTTAAGAGCTTTGAGCACTTGTTCGATAATGTGAAACACATCTCTTTTGCTGAAGAAGTGCTCATAGTTCTTAAGATATGCATTTTAGAGCCCATCTTTACTGGACATTTTTTTTCTTTTTTTCTGTTTCTACTGCCACCTCTGAAACTTGCTTACCCAACAGTCTTAGCAGCAACAGTACCAGCGCATGTATTCTACTCTCAGTGGCACCAGAATGATTTTCGCTTATATTTTCGAGATGGTCTTTTCCGGAGCAGGACCACATACTTCAAATTGATACATTTACACTTCTCTAGCACCCCTGAAATTTGTAACATCATCACGGAATCACCATGCACGTGTGGAATGCCATCAATAGCATACCAGGAATTTTTCAAAACGGAGTAAAATACGAAATCCTTTAACCTCTTCACAAGAAATACGACAGGAGAAATACGAGTATAAGTAACTACCCTCTAGCTTTCTTACTGACTGTCTTTTCCAAAGTATTAGAGAAAAACGTCTATTGAATAATAGCGTCACATCTTAATAAAAACAATTTCCTTCGAACATCTCAGTTTGGTGATCCAGAAGCAGTGCTAGACTAGAAATGCTTTGCATGTTACAAGCCTTATGTAATTCCAGCTGGTATCTATTGTGAACTCCCCAAAACATTTCTTTGTGTTCAGAACGATAATCTCTTAGAAAAGTGTATGCGTCTTTTAATATAGATCGTGTTACAACATTTAAACTATATTCAACGAAAATAATACAAACATGGCATTGAATAAATGAGAATGATCCCTCATCACTTGTATACTAGTGCAATCTCTCAACTACTGCGCTACGACATTTGTTTTCGGAAAAGAAGATACTTACGTAGACTTTAATAGTGAGTTTACTAAGTTAATGAATATCTAGAATATTTTTCAAAACTTTTGTAATTCTGAAATCAGGAGCAGGACGGAACGAAAACAAAGCGTAAGGCATAAATGTATAAACGCACGCCGGCAACACTTTTTCATTGATACTTTTTAACTCATGTGTAGAAGAACTAAAGATGCCAGTAACATAAAAAGCTGGAATTAAAGATGAAGGGGATAAAATGCTTTTAATGTAAGTAAGACTTGGAACGAGTGTCTAATGGAATGGTCAGACAGTAGAAAAAAAGAAAAAAACGTGCTGATATAGAAGGTGTTAGGAAACACAATCTTATGGAAGAATATTTGTTTTTGTTGTATGTATGTAAAATCTTTGTTAAATTGAGAAAGAAGTGGGTTACACGTTACGGTGGAGAATATTTATTGTCATCCAGTATACTGAAATGAACTGATCGTGTGGCATTGTTGGCCGGGAGGCCCCGTTCGGGGAAGTTCGGCCGCCGAGTCGCAAGTCTTGTGTCAGTCTATGCCAGATTAGCCGACTTAACGCGCCGATGATTATGATGATGATGATGACAACACAACACTCAATTCACGAGCGGAGAAAATCCCTAATCCGGCCGGGAATCGAACTCGGGCCCGCTGCATGGTAGGCAAACACATTACCACTCAGTTAAGCAGACGGACACCTAGTATATTAAATGTGCACGAAGAAAAAGTAGGTGTTTGGTGTGTAATGTCACGTAGGCAAATCTTCCTGACGTTTTACCGCGGCACAGTGAACAATGAGTAGGCACTACAATTTATAAACACATTACCTGAACGCAAGCTACAATACATGTGTGTTCTGTGGGACTAACAGCTCATACAGCCAACAACACTATGACTGTCTTGAATCAGTGTTTTCATGGACAAGTGTCCTCGAAAGGGTTGGGGCCCTCCAGCACTGCTGGTTTATTCCCACCTACCTATCTTGTGGGGATACTTCAAAGATGTTGGTTACTAAACTCATCCTCGCACTGTGCCCGAATTCCAGAAAGAATAACGATGACTTGATGAAATTCCTCAAAAACTTTTACAAATTAGAAAGCCATATTGAACAACTTTATTGATCTATTCGTTTGTGTTATCTTTTGATCTCCCTATACACGTATACAGGTTGTTATTGATTGCTGTTGTTGTTCTCTTTCGAAATGAGTGTGAGTGGCCCCTATGCTGGTCAGCCCTGTACTCCCCGCCAAAGAGTAAACAATTATTTCTAGACGGTTAAATTTCGGTTACACGATAAATCGCAGAAATATGAAGGCTGTCGATTCAACTAAGTACCTGGTTTAGAATCACGAACAACATAAATTGGAATCATTTATTGACAGAACACTTTGAACATGCAACAGTTCTACTAAAGAGGCTACCTACATTACGCTTGACCTACCTCTGCTAGAGTACTGCTGCTTACCAGATAGAATTGACGGAGGCCATCAAACGGCAGCTTGTTTTAATTATCACGTAACAGGGCAGAGATTATTACGGTTATGATAAGTGAGTCGGGTAGCAATCACAGACTTTTTTCGTAGCGGCGAGATCTTTTCACGAAATTTCAATCAACTTTCTCCTCTGGTGCGAAAATAGTTTACTATCGCCAAACTACGTAGGGAGAAATGGTTATCGTAATAAAATAAGAGAAATCAGAGCTCGTACGGAAAGATTTAAGTGTTTGTTTCTCCGACGCGTTGTTGGAGAGTTGAACTGTAGAGAAATAGTCATATACAACCGTTCGCTCGACGAAAGATCAGTACCCAAAAACTGGAAAGTTGCACAGGTCACACAAATATTCAAGAATGGTAGTAGGAGTAATCCACTAAATTACAGGCCCATATCGTTAACGTCGATATGCAGCAGGATTTTAGAACATATATTGTGTTCGAACGTAATGAATTACCTCGAAGAAAACGGTCTATTGACACACAGTCAACATGGGTTTAGAAAACATCGTTTCTGTGAAACACAACTAGCTCTTTATTCACTTGAAGTGCTGAGCGCTATTGACAAGGGATTTCAGATCGATTCAGTAATTATGGATTTCCGGAAGGCTTTTGACACTGTACTACACAAGCGGCTCGTAGTGAAATTGCGTGCTGATGGAATATCGTCTCAGTTATGTGACCGGATCTGTGATTGCCTGTCAGAGAGGTCACAGTTCGTTGTAATTGACGGAAAGTCATCGAGTAAAACAGAAGTGATATCTGGCGTTCCCCATGGTAGTGTTATAGGCCCTTTGTTGTTTCTTATCTACATGAACGATTTGGGAGACAATCTGAGCAGCCGCCTTCGGTTGTTTGCAGATGACGCTGTCGTTTATCGACTAACAAAGTCATCAGAAGATCAAAACAAACTGCAAAACGAATTAGAAGAAATATCGAAATGGAGCGAAAAGTGGCAGTTGACTTTAAATTACGAAAAGTGTGAGGTCACCCACATGAGTGCTAAAAAGAACGCATTAAACCCCGGTTACACGATAAATCAGTCTAATCTAAAAGCCGTAAATTCAACTAAATACCTCGGAATTACAATTACGAACAATTTAAATTGGAAGGAGCACATAGAAAATGTTGTGGGGAAGGCTAACCAAAGACTGCGTTTCATTGGCAGGACACTTAGAAAATGTGACAGACCTACTAAGGAGACTGCCTACACTACGCTTGTCCGTCCTCTTTTAGAACACTGTTGCACGGTGTGGGATGCTTACCAGATAGAACTTACTGAGTACATAGAAAAAGTTCAAAGAAAGGCAGCACGTTTTGTATTATCGCGAAATATGGGACAGAGTGTCACAGAAATGATACAGGATTTGAGATGGACATCATTAAAAGAAAGGCGTTTTTCGTTGCGACGGAATCTTCTCACGAAATTCCAATCACCAACTTTCTCCTCCGAATGCGAAAATATTTTGTTGACACCGACTTACATAGGGAGGAACGATCACAAAGATAAAATAAGGGAAATCAGAGCTCGTACGGAAAGATATAGGTGTTCATTCTTCCCGCGCGCTATACGAGATTGGAATAATAGGGAATTGTGAAGGTGGTTCAATGAACCCTCTGCCAGGCAAATGTGATTTGCAGAGTATCCATGTAGATGTAAATGTAGATGAAGGTTGTTCGAAGAACCCTCTGTCAAGCACTTAACAGTGAATTGCAGAGTAGTCGTGTAGATGCAGATGTAGATCAGAGGCACATGTGAAGAAGACCACTAGTTTCTCACTAAGCGACATGAATTTGTCGAATTCACGCAGTCGTTTCTAGCGGAACAGGTCCAGCAACGGACGTCTGCTGGTCCAGCAGGCGGCGTCAGCTGTCGGTGGCACCGTAATAAGAGCAGCCCGCCTGCGTCAGCGCCTCCGCCGATTGTTAGCCTCCAGCGCCACGGAGCTCCAATGTGCATGTCGCTAGTCTGTGCTCTGGGTCACTCAAGGTCGTACACAAAACTACAAGCGTACCCTAGACGTCCGATGTTCAGCCCGTTTTCTTGTAAGGCTGCAGTTTCGTGAGGATGTCATACAGCTGGCACCTCCTTCTCAGCAGTCTTGACATGTCTGACTGCAAAATAGCCGGTGGAAGAGGCATAATGAATTTAGAAAACCAAACATCGATGTCCTAACTACATGTTAGGCTAAAGCTCATTTTTCTAGCCCTATCTGATTATGGTTTTTGGAATGTAATTTCTTTTACATAATGTTGACTGTAAACCAAATGTTCCGATTTCGTCTGCAATATGAAGTGAGGTAATACACTGATGTGACATAAGTCATAGTATATCACCTAAAATCGTGTCAGACATTTTCCCCCGGCGTGGTGCAGGTCATTGGAAGTCCCCTGCAAAAATACTGAGTTATGCTGCCTCCATGCGAAAGTCTTACCGTTGTAGGATGTTATACAAGAACTGATCTCCAGATTGTGTCCAGTAAATGTTCGATGGGATTCATATCGGGTAATCTGGGTTACCAAATCATTCGCTCGATTTGTCCAGAATGTTTTTCAAAACAATCGCGAACAATTGTGGCTTGGTGACTTGTCATCGTTGTTTGTGGACATGCAGTCCATGAATGGCTGCAAATGTTCTCAAAGTAGCCGAACATGACCAATTACAGTCAACGATCAGTTCAATTTATAAGCTCCCTTATGTCTTGGAGCTTATTTGGGTTAATTAATGATTATTATGTTATAATCCTCTTGTAGTTTACCGTGTATATCGAGACTTCGTTCATTGTTCAATGCAATGGTGTGTACTAACTGATGGAGACGCATTAAGAACTGGTAAACTTTAATTTATTTCCTTTATCACACTGCACAAACATAAACACACTATTATTCAAACTGTGTGCCACTACTATTAAACATAGAGATAAATGCTTCGCTACGCAACCGCCTTTGGCCCACGGAGCCTACACCTTCCACAGCCTCTCAACAACTGCCTCTGCTTGCGACTCTCTGCGCCACTGGGCATTGTCGCCCTCCAAAGAACAACCACTTACAGATACTACACACCGGTACCCTCACAAATTGAAGCAGAGGTTTCCATGTAAACACAGACCACACTATTACGGAGCCACCATGAGCTTGCCCAGCGCCTTGTTGACAACTTGGTTCCATGTCTTCGTGGGGTCTGCGCCACACACTAACCCTAACATCGGCTCTTACGAACCGAAATTGGGACTCATCTGACGAGGCCATCGTTTTCCAGTCGTCTAGGGTCCAACGGATATGGCTACGAGCCCAGGAGAGGCGTTGCAGCCGCTGTCGTGTTGTTAGCAAAGGTCGACTGCTGCCATATCCCTGTATCGCCACATTTCACAGCACTGTCCTAACGGAGAGATTCGTCGTACGTCCCACACTGATTTCTGCCATTATTTCACGTAGCGCTGCTTGTCTGTTACCACTGACAACTCTACGCAAGCGCCGCCTCGCCCCGTCGGAGATTCGAGTCCTCCCTCGGGCATGGATGTGTGTTGTCCTTCACGTCGTTTACTTTAAGCTAGATCAAGTAATACAGGGAGCGAAAGGTTATTTACAATTTGTACAGAAACCAGATGGCAGTTATAAGAGTCGAGGGGCATGAAAGGGAAGCAGTGGTTGGGAACGGAGTGAGACAGGGTTGTAGCCTATCCCCGATGTTATTCAATCTGTACATTGAGTAAGCAGTAAAGGAAACAAAAGAAAAATTTGGAGTAAGAGTTAAAATCCATGAAGAAGAAATAAAGACTTTGAGATTCGCCGATGACCTTGTAATTGTGTCAGACACAGCAAAGTACCTGGAAGAGCAGCTGAACGGAATGGACAGTGTCTTGAAAGGAGGATATAAGATGAACATCAACAAAAGCAAAACGAGGATAATGGAATGTAGTCGAATTAAATCGGATGATGCTGAGGGAATTAGATTAGGAAATGAGACGCTAAGAGCAGTAAATGAGTTTTGCTATTTGGGGAGCAAAATAACTGATGATGGTCGACGTAGAGAGGATATAAAATGTAGACTGGCAATGGCAAGGAAAATAGTCGTTTCTGAAAGTATTTTTATGGAGTGTAGCCATGTATGGAAGTGAAACGTGGACGATAAATAGTTTAGACAAGAAGAGAATAAAAGCTTTCGAAATGTCGTGCTACAGACGAATGCTGAAGATCAGATGGGTAGATCACATAACTAATGAGGAGGTATTGAAGAGAATTGGGGAGAAGAGAAATTTGTGGCACAACTTGACTAGAAGAAGGGATCGCTTGGTAGTACATATTACGAGGCATCAAGGGATCACCTATTTATTATTGGAGGGCAGCGTGGAGGGTAAAAATCGTAGAGGGAGACCAAGAGAGTAATACACTAAACAGATTCAGAAGGATGTAGGTTGCATTAGGTACTGGGAGATGAAGAAGCTTGCACAGGATACAGTAGCATGGAGAGCTGCATCAAACCAGTCTCTGGACTGAAGACCACAACAACAACAACAAGTAGTGCGTAAGCATAGGGACCGATAAGCTCAGCAGATTGGTCCCATAGGAACTACCACCACGGCATGCGCCGCTGGTCTCGGTCGTTAATTGAAGGCCGGCGACAACTGCGTTGTCTGTGGTGAGTGGTAATGCTTGGAATTTTGTATTCTTTTCACACTCTTGACACTGTGGATTTAGGAATATTGAATTGCCTAACGATTTTCGAAATGGACTGTCCTATGCCCGTAGCTCCAACTACCATTTCGCGTTCACACTTTGTTAATTCACATCGTGCGACCATAATCAAGTCGGAGTCCTTTCCACGTGAATCACCCGAGTACAGATGACAGCTCCGACAATGCACAGCTGTTTTATAGCTTGTGTGGGCGATACTACCGCTACTTGTATATGTGCATATAGCTGTTCTGTGAGGCCTGTCACCACAGTGTATTTTTAATAAAAAATTAAAATTTCTTATGGATAACAGTGAAGTCTTGGTAATAAGAAAAGGGAAACTGTTCCAGAACAGCCGTTTAAAAATCTTACACACGCCACCTAATGCGTGTGAAGTAGTTTAGTTCACCCTCTCAGAACAAGTGGTTTGTGAAAATATTGCGAACAGATACATCACCGAACATTATTACACCCAAACTCTTCGCAATGTATAAAAACTTTCTAATGATTAAAGACACATAAGTAATATTGCACACAAAAATTAGCATGATGTTGTCACCAGCCTTGGTTTGTGTTCGAGAGCTTTTGCCACTAAAAGCGAAATTGGATATTGCAATTTAAAAATTATCCTGTTAAGCAGGATACTGAGGTTTTACACAGCAAGCGAATTTTCTTAGTTCAGTAAATGTATTGTGAAGAAAAAAATTGTACTTCTCGTCAGTTATGTGCAAGGAATTAATGACTTGCTGCTAGGTTGAGTACTTATTTCCCTTCACTCCGCTTCGTCCACATTAATCAACATTTGAAACAGCAAATAGCAACCTGACAAGCCATCCAGCATACGTATACGGGAGAGCATTAATATGCAGCCCAAAACCGACTGTGGAAACTGAAACCTACAGACAAAACAGCACTTTCAAACTCGATATTGGAGCGTTTGTTTGTAGTTCCGCGTAAAAGTAGTGACTCTTGATTTTGTGAGGCGCTGTCTTTATCATTACCAGTTTTTCACCAAAATTCTGGGATGCATTCCTCTCTTCAGTGACTCAGAGAGTGAGGGCGTGTGATACTTTGATAGTGTTAAGTTATGCAGTCACCTCAATGCTGTTTGAGAAACGTAGTCCATGTGCAGGCACTCTCTACTTCGCTCATTGCCATCAACACAAGTGTAAGCACTCGTTACTATCACCAACTGGAGACGGTTACAGTTAACATACCTCACGTGAAAATAACTCTGGTCTCATCAACTAAAATGTCACAGGTGTGAAAAAATTATGCCAGCCCACTATTAGACTTTGAAACTATAACAAAAAATTAAATTTAGGGACGTAGGTCCTCCTATCATGCAAACAACTGTTTTACTTTAATACTGAAACAGTTTTCGGAACCTTTGTGATATCATTTATTAGTGCCTTTATTCAGGTCTTTGAAATGTAAACATGTTTGCTGGCCGGTTTGGCCGAGCACTTCAGTCTGGAATCGCGCGACCACTACGGTCGCAGGTGCGAATCCTGCATTGGGCTGGGACGTGTGTGGTGTCCTTAGGTTAGTTAGGTTTAAGTAGTTCTAAGTTCTAGGGGACTGATGACCTCAGATGTTAAGTCCCATAGTGCTCAGAGCCATTTGAACCATTTCTTGTAAACATGTTTATGTAGTAACTAGCTGAGAAATCCGGCATTGTCAGGGCATTTATTTATAGCTGTGCCCTAGACTTCGCACAAGTGGAATTTTTTCTTGACCTATCAAGTTTCTCTGTATACAACGTTTGAAGCAGTATGATTGATGACACAAACAAAGAGCCTCATTTGCTTCACTAGCATGATGGAGAACCACTTAGAACTAACCGTGTGAAAAAAATCAGACGCTGAGGCCCATGCCCATAACATGCAGCGTCTGTCCTCTTGCATTGTTTATGGTGATGGAATAACGTAAGCTCAGCGGAAATTGCACATGTTTAAACCACAATGGTAAATCGTCAGGAATACAATCGAAATTTCGGCTTCTATGACATTACATTGGGCAGTGGTAACTTTAAGCTCCTGTGAGTGAAGGGTTTTGAGGAGCGAGATAATGCATTACGCTCTCGATCAGAGTTACGCCATGCCTCGATTTTGAAGGAATTACCAAAGAGTAAGTTAAAGCCAGTTTTTCCCGATCCACGACAAGTCTCGCCTCTACAACTTCATTGGATTGTTGAGAGCACATAGTCCACAGTTTCCCAACCATTTGTTAATAATTTTTTTGGTAAACAAAACGAAATAAAAATGTAATGAGTGGGCACCAAAATCAGAAATCATACTTAATAAATTCGGAAAGCAAACTTAATTTCTTTCCTAGCAACGAATAGAAATAAAACCTATGACAGAAGCAAAGCAATGCCGGTATTAGTTAACAAAGCAAAGTCAGTAAATCCATATATCCTAGCCAAATAAATTCGGTATTAGTTCGTATTCATAAAAATGAGGATGCAACGCTTAATTTTTTCACTGACGTAAACTTCCGAAAACATTTCCGCCATTGAAGTAAAAATTAAAAAAACATTCCTAGTAAATAAGTCAGATATAAATAAAACATATCGCAAGAAGCAAAACACCGTCGTTAAGTTCTTAATACACAAAGCGAAATCAGCAAAACCGTATATCCTAGCCAAGTAAATTCGCTGTTAGTTTGCATTCGTAAAGATGTGACTGCGGCGCTTAATTCTATCACTGACGTTAACTTCCGAAAACATATCCGTCAATGAGTTTAAAAAAACTAACAATGCCATCTACTTGTCCTTCGGTGTAATGCAAAACTAAGAGCGCTATGTGTTGATACCATGCTGTACTACGCTGTGGTCATTAAACATCCAAATTACTAAGCTGAGCAGACGATTTTAGATAAAACTTCAAATTACGATAACTTTTTTTTCCTAATCCGATTTTTAAGAAAAAAGCCCCAAGCTATGCTGAAGTTAGATGTGGAAACCCCGTGGAGATTCGTCTGGTAGATTTGAAGATTAGCACTTTCAACCAACATAGTGTTATTATTATTATATAGATCGATAGATTATTGACCACCACGTAACTGAAATAGGGACGGACTTAAAAATACTGTAATGCAACCATAATAATTTGGCACAAACGATTCTGTAAGCTACGTTTAATCGAAGAGGAGATTAAAGCTTTTTCTGTTATCATCGCCGTAGGTTCTCTCTCGGCATATCGTAGCTATTTTTCTACTGTGCTAGAGGGAACAAGAATCTATCTAATTGTAACCCGTCCGTGAATTTCCCAAACTTTTGATTTTATGTTTCCTTCCTTCTATCTCATCTATTAATCCTGCCCTGCTATCTCTTGCTTTCCCTCTGATCAGCTAGTTTCTTCCGTTCATCGATTTCTTCTGAACTCCTGCCACAACGGGCAATTAACACAATGTTAATAAGATTATTACTTCTTATACATTTCATTATAAATTGTTCTTGTACTATGCTTATTGTAATGTTGACTGAAAGGATTTCCAAGCAGATATTAGAGAGAGTCTGAACCCCGTAATCTTGCCAAGTGATGTAAATGCATGAGAGGCATAGTGTAAACTGAGTTCTAATGAGTCATGGAAACAAGTGCACATCAACAGGGACTAATCGCAAGACGCAGTCTTGAAATAATTTCTCGCAACAAAAATGTTTGGAGATGAAATTATTTCTTCATCTGCCTACGAATCTAACAATGTTATTTCGTTGCTGATGGGAAGCTGTAGGGGGATGTTAAGAAGGTCTTGCAGTACTTGACATTCTACAGAATAATAATCACAATAGACATAAAAGGGCAGTAAAATGAAAACGAGACAGATGGAAAAAATTATTGTGGTCTCACCGCCAGACACCACACTTGCTAGCTGGTAGCCTTTAAATCGGCCGCGGTCCGTTAGTATACGTCGGACCCGCGTGTCGCCACTGTCAGTGATTGCAGACCGAGCGCCACCACACGGCAGGTCTAGTGAGACGTCCTAGCACTCGCCCCAGTTGTATAGCCGACGTTTCTAGGAATGGATCACTGACAAATACGCTCTCATTTGCCGAGACGATAGTTAGCATAGCCTTCAGCTACGTCATTTGCTACGACCTAGCAAGGCGCCATTACCAGTTAATATTGAGATTATAAAACATGTACCGTCAAGAGCGATGTACACCAATTATGGATTAAAGTTAAGTATTCTACCAGTTACCTCCTGTTTTGCTAGTCTTATTTCTCTGACCTGTTCCAGACCTCACACCAGCCTGCGTGAGCTTAAACGCGTGGCTTTCGGCTACCAGTCATAGTGGATTGGCTGTCGGGCCAGTCCACTACAATTATGTACACTGCTTATCAATTAGAAAGTAGTCGCCATAACTGTTAAAACGACCGGCCTTCAATAAGTAATACAACACTTTTTTTCTTGTGAAAGTGGGCAGATTTTTTTTTTTTTTGGGAGTCCAGTAAATCATATTCTTCCCCTCTTTTGGCAACAAAACTCTATTTTTAACATAACCGCCTTTCAATGCGACAGTCTTACGTCACCTTACTGAGAGGGCCCCCGCATGACCGCGTAGTACCAGTCTACTGGTCGGTGTCGGAGCCAACGCCTTGCTGCATCAGTAACCTCTCCATCATCCATCTACTACTTCCTGCAGAGTACATGCTTCAATGGGTCAAACAGATGGAAGTCTGTAGGTGCGAAATCCAGGCTGTAGAGTGGAAGAGGAAGAACAGTCCAATGATGTTTTGTGAGCTCCAATCGGGTTCGCACGCTCGTGTGAGGTCTTATGTTTACATGGAGAAGATCGTTAGCATTTTTGTGGCGACGAACAAAAATAACTGTGTATGTATGAATTTCTAAGGGACCAAACCGCTGAGGTCATCGGTCCCTAGACTTACACACTAGTTAAACTAACTTACGCTAAGAACAACACACACACACACACACACACACACACACACACACACACATGTCCGAGCGAGGACTCTAAACTCCGATGGGAGGGCCGCGCAATTCTTGACATGGCGCCTCAAACCACGCAGCCACTCCGCGCGGCCAAACATAGGTCATTTCCTCAATTTCCTGGGTGTAGTACATTACACTACGCCTCGAATGATGGCACGGACGTTACAAAATTGCAGGAGTCACAGTTATGTGCACCTACGAATATCTGCGTTGCTTTGGTTTTCTGCCAAAAGAAACTCAATGACAGCTCTCTGTCTGGAACGCGCCTCCGATAGAGACGCCATTTTGACGGGTAGCTACGGATACAATAGCCACCTATTGGGACTTCATGAAACTGTAGGGGCTGTAGCAGGAATATTCCACGATATCCCACAACAAAGTCGGCACTGTTTTCAACCGAAATTGGTCAAGAAAAAAATGTGTTGCATTACTTATTGACCGTCACTTCAACCCACTGTCAGAGAAGACGGTCAGTGCCCTCAACGAAAAAATGTTTTCGGTTGCGTACGGAACCATGATTGTACCCAAGCAAAGCGGGTCGACGGTTACGCGATCAAAAAATTTGTAAATCGCACGGGGGGAGGTCAGGACCGTATGGAGGGCGCACGAGGGTTTCCCAGACGACCCACTTGTTGCCAAAGTTGTTTCGAGTACGTTCCAAAAGCTTCACTGAAAATCCCTACACATCTGCCGTACACTTCCGATCTCGCCCCATGCGATTTCCATATTTTTGAGGCCTGAGGGAAGGCTTTCGAGGTGTTCGAGGTCACCGAGGTCATCGAGGCTGCGGAAGAAGAGGTGCACACCTGGGTACAATTATGGTTCCGTAGGCAACTGCAAACATTTTTCCAAGAAATGTTATTATATTAACAGTTAAGGCGATTACTTTTTAAATAGTTTTAGGTACATTTTTGTTACAATAATTATTACTTAAAACCTGATGTCATTTCACCGATCAGCATAAAAGCGCTCATTGATGATGACACAAACGGGCCGAAATGTATTATGACATTAAAAAGGAATACCTGTTTGCATAGGAGGCGGACCAGAAGTACTATAAAATAATGTCAAGTTAAGCAGAGCAACTGCCATGAGCCTCGATCGGGGAAGTGGTGTAGCGTACCACGTAAGATTGATTAATGGCTACGCTGTCAATTGGAGTGACAGATGTGCGGCCTCACCTTCCGCAGACCGGGTGACCTGCGCCGGCGTGCTGCTCCTTCCGCGCGGCCACCGGCGGCCGTGTGCGCTGATTGCTTCCGGGCTGGCCGGCGCGGATAACCAAGATGCTTATCTGCCTCTCCTTCCCCATCCTGGCACCGGACAGCTGCCGTCCTTGGTGCCGGCGGCGCCGGCGCCGGCCGTGAGGCGGTGACCCCTGCGTCGCCTTCCTCAAGGTCGCTGTCAGCGGCCGCTCTTTATGACTCCCTCGCATCGCGCCTGTCCTCTGGCGGTTTGCCCGTTTCCTATGACTTATTGAACGGCGGCTGTACTCGCCAGCCACGCCCTTTCACCACGATCGGTTATGGACACGGCGATACGTTCTGATGGCACACAATTGTCGCAGGGATCTACTGCTCGCCGTAGGTATACTACGACCAGTGGAAACTTTTCCTTGTATTCCGATCTTTTCTAACGAAATACGTATTTCTTCATTCCTGGAATTAACGAAAACGATGAATAACATGTTTTGACATCCACAACTTTACTGCTGAGACTTTGCCTGTAGATCCAAGTCCCACATGCCACTATTGTTAAAATAGCACAGTCGGACAGAAACTGAATCGCTCAGATCATATTCGTTAGAAGCATTTATATTCCTTTCTAATAAAATAAAGCTATACAATGTTGGTGGAGGATGAGACGACGAGGAGTAGGTTGGGACACCTAATTCGAAAGGTTTTATTTTTTCGCGCACATGGCTACCTATCCTCCACAAAGTGTAAGAGTTGTATCTTAA